>NC_069658.1:265133170-265436201 GCF_027244095.1 Hemicordylus capensis
CAATGCATAAGGAGGATTTTTAAATTCTGGACATAAATTGGGCTATGTTCCAATATAGCAATAGCAATAGCACTTACATTTATATACCGCTCTATAGCCGGAGCTCTCTAAGCGGTTTACAATGATTTAGCATATTGCCCCCAACATTCTGGGTACTCATTTTACCGACCTTGGAAGGATGGAAAGCTGAGTCAACCTTGAGCCCTTGGTCAGGATCAAACTTGTAACCTTCTGGTTACAGGGCGGCAGTTTTACCACTGTGCCACCAGGGGCTACAATATGGAGGGGGAAACTTGAATCATGTGTGAAGTGCTCACTGAAATATTGCACGGACTTCAGGGTAAATCTGGCCAATATGTGAACACAAATCCACCCGCCCAAAATAAAGTCATGGAAAAGTCATCGTCTGAAAAAACTCAAGGGTGCATACTCACATTCACTTAAATGACAACACCTACACCCAGTTCAGCCTGGAATAACTACCACTCCCTAGCACTATTCAGATATTACTATGTATGTGTGAACATGTGTCTGTATACATGTACATGTTTTGTGTGAATGATTCCACTGCACATGTGTTCTTTTAAAAAGTGAACCTATGTACAGACCACTTAAATGCAGGCAACAGATAGAACGTGTACTATTGTACATGCATTGAACATAATATGTGAATGACTATACGTGCATACAGATTTGTACATGCATGCACTGTACACAGATTTACGTGAGTTTATTATTCATTCATTCATTTAATGTATATACTGCCTGACTCCAAAGGCTCTAGGCAGATAAACATGACATGTGAATAAGGCTTCTGAGTTAATTTAATGTGGATTAAAATAACCTTTCAAATGTATGCAAAAACTAACCATCCAAAAGCTTGCATTGAAAGAGTAAGAAGATCCATCCTTTTAGCACTCTAATGGAGTAAGGCTGTTAATATGATAAAGTTAAAGATTAATAAACTGTGTTGAATGATCTTGAGTGTATGCCCGAACTGTAGGCTTGCCCGCTCAATTTAGGCCCCCCAGCTGTTTTTGGACTACAACTCCCATAATCCCCAGTCACTGTGGCCAATAGCCAGGGATTATGGAAGTTGTAGGCCAACATCTGCAGGAGGGCCGAAGTTGAGCAGTTCTGCTTTATATGTATCGTATGTTCACTATGGAGTATGTCATATGCAGAGTGAAGGCACATAAATGGCATTTGTGACTTCTATTGGTTGTTAAACATCATCTTATTGTGCTGAATGTTATAATCTTTTAGCCAAAACTGTCAACACATCTTTAGGCCCCTTCTTGCAACGACGAGGACTAGAAAAACATATCTTCTCGTTAAGGCAAGTTGAAATTCCATCCATGCTCTTGGCTCTGTCTTTGATGTACATTCTCTGCTCTATTGCATTACTGCAGTCATATGCATTTCCAAAGCTCATCCTTTCTACTACGTCCCTGTCACCTCCCTTTTTTTGGTCCACTCTACCCATAGGGACAACGAGACTGTGTTATGAACCAGGCAGCTCCTATTTTGAACCTTGCCTCATCCATTAATTCACAGGGGAGCATCAAAGTTAGCCACTCTCTGCCTCAACCCCTTGCCTGCCATTTGCAAGAGGGAATAAAGGCAGAGAAGTCCCTACTCTGCTGCAAGTCTCTCCAGAGTTGGAGTAGTCCACTGCCCCAGGATGACAGAATAAATGGCATAATCATGGCCTTGCTGGATCAAAGCGACAGCTTCTTCTCCTCCAGCCCTCTAACTCTGTCCAGCAACAGTGACCATTTAGATATCCCTTCCAAGTTCATCAGTTGGGCATTATGAAGATAACCCTCCTCTGTTGCTTATTTTAATTATTCACCTGCAATCACTACAGGACAAGAACCTTATAGTTAAACTTAGACAAGACATAGGAACATAGGCAGCTGCCATATACTGAGTCAGACCATTGGTCTATCTAGCTCAGTATTGTCTTCACAGACTGGCAGCAGCTTCTCCAAGGTTGCAGGCAGGGGAGGTATCCTCCGCAACTGGTATTCTGAGGTTGACTACTGTATCTGTACAGGAGGTTTTATTTTCCTATCCTCCGTGTAACTAACCTTTAGAAAGAAAGAAGAAACGAAACGAAAAGAAGCAGGAAAGAAGCACAATCACTTGGAACTGGGTGAGTCTGACTTCTCGAGTATTAGTAAACATGCATAGGATTGCGCAGCAAATCCTCCATCACCACATCTGGAGGCAATGGATTCCTCTTAGTGGCGTTCATCCCCTTCTTCCTGCGCACTGCGACCTTTCCCCGTCCCTTTTAGCCTTTCTTCCCCGCCCATCGCGGCCAATCCTGCAAGAGGATCGTTCTTCCTCCTTGGCACAAAAGCGGGGCGGGGGCGCGATTCAGAGTCGCAGCAGCAGCAGCAGCAGCAGCAACTACCCCGAGGCGCCCACGATCCCCCTGCAGGGAGAGGTGTCTCTGGGCGGAGTCCCTCCCCTACTGTTTGCCCGTACCCAGGCGGAGTCGCCAGTCGCTCCGGAGCCGCTGCTGCGGGCTTTGCTTGAGCGCCGCGTTGCTTCCTCCCAGGAGCCTTTCGTGCCCAAACTGCGCCCGGATTTCTTCGGGTTCACAATGGAGGAAGAAGCCGCCGCCGCAGACCCTGACCTAGGAAGCTCAACCCCAATCCTGAACTGACAAAGAGAGCCGCCTTTGAGCCTGGGCCACAGGAGCCCTCTGCTGGCGGCAGCCTAAGCATCCTCCGCCCTCTCCTCCGCCAAGCCGCCTCCATCCCGCCCCCGCTCCACGGCTTAATTTCTAAAATTAGAGCTGCCAGCGGGGCGCGCCTCTACGAGGCTGCTCTCACGGAATCAGCTCTTCTTAGTCCTCGTCCCAGCGGAGAGCTCTTCTCGGGCTCGGTGGCGTGGCTGCTCAGGAGCGCGGAAAGGCGCCCTTCACACGCTAGTCCGGGGATTTCTCTTCCCTCTGACCCTACCAGAGATTTCAAGAGCTGAATCCTCCCCGCATCCTTACAAACAAACAAACATTCTGGGGCTCAGGCCAGGCTCATATGATGATGCCCGAAACCCGGCCGGCGTGAAAGGCAGGCAGTAAAATACCTGATGGTCTCTCTGCCCTCCATTTCTTCTTTGAACATTTCTTCGCTGCAGCGTGGCAGAGGGCTAGCTAGTTCCGATTTCTGGAAACAAGAAGAGAAGCGCACACTTGGGAGACATTCATGACTGAGGGGGAGAAAGGGTATTGTAAAGAGCATTTGGGTGATCCTTTCCTTTTTTTATACCTCACAACATTTCCAGCTGTGTTATCAACACAGGAGAAGCCGTCTCCCCGCTCCCATATCTCCCCCCCCACACACACACTCTCTCTCTCTCATACACACACACACAGTGTGCATAGCTAGGTCACGGGCCATCACTCAGTATGCCTAGAACTAGTGAGATAGAGAGATATGAGTTTACCAGCATGGCCAGCCCATCCATTAGGCAAACTAGGCAGTCACCAGGGCACCAGGCATGGAGGAGCACCAAGCACAGAGGGGCGACAGTGGCCTGCGTCATGGACTGCCCTGTGAGCTGAAAGTATAGTCCACTGGGGAGCGGCCACCAGCCTGCCACCGCACTGTCCCCCCACTCTCCTTGAGGAGAGCGGTTCAGCAGGGGTAAGAGCACCGCCCCCTGCCCCCTTCATCCATACGGGCATCTCCTGTCATCCAAGCAAGCAGGCAAGTGGGTGACGGAGTGGGCCGGTGAGTGAGAGAACAGGCGCTCCCCGGCCCCTGCCGGCCCACTTGCTCTCCTTGCTGGCTGCCTCTGCTGCTCCTGCCGCACAATTGACCTTCTGCAGTGTGTTAAAATGGGCAGCCAGCCTGCAGTGGCACCTTATAATGATGTTGCCACATCACACAGCAATGTCATTATAATGCACCATGGCAGGCCAGCTGCCCCTGCAGTGGCAGTGGAGACGGAACGGTGGGGAAAGCAAGCGGGCAGCTGGGCGGATGACGGGGACTGCCCGCCCACTTGGATGGCAGGAGGCACCTACCCACATGGGGGCAGGGGGTGCCTGCATGGACAAACTGGATGGGGCACCCATGTGGGCAAAAGGGGGCTGGGGTGCCAAAGCCAGGCTTTGCATGGGTCACCAGAAGTGGTCCTTACCCACTTCCCCTGTGCCGCATCCTTTCACAGACACACATTTCTTCACACTTTCTTTTATTTACATACAAAATTGGAGAAAGGGGATGTCCTCTCATCTCAGATGCCTTCTCCCCCTCCAGTCTCCCATGATCCTCCACTCACTCCTTCTTTTCCCATCTCCCTGCTATCCCCACATGCAGGCATTCATACACTCTCTCTCTCTCTCTCTCTCTCTCTCTCTCTCACTCACACACACACAAATGTACTGGTGTGCATTAGCATGAACTCTCTCTCAAAGAGGGAAATCCCTTTCTCCATCTTTCTTCTTTCCCACTTTTAGCAAAACATTTTTTTTAAAAAAATCATCTTTATTATCCATTTGTAGTAGCTTTTTAAAAGACACGTTTCAGAAAATGTAGCTATCAGAACCAAAACAACTAACATTTTGAAAGTTCTGCTTCCAAATATTTTCACATGAGGATACAAATACATTCTGAGAAATAAAAGTCGCAAAAACTTAGCTTACAAACTGCAGCATTGAACTATTTATCTGGTCTTTCCCTGGCTTTACAAAGCTCTAAATAAGTTTAAAACACATGTAACAGCTTGGAATAGCTATATTTTTAAAGCTTTTGCACTCACCTCCCCTGAAGGTTCCCTTAAAATGCTGAGACTAGCTGCTTGATTGAAAGGAGGTGATTGATGATGTCAATGGGAGTAAATCCTACTAGCTTAAGTACAAGCAGGCCAGCTAAGATAGTTGGATTGCTCCCAATATAACCTGCTGCTATCTTTGGACCAATTTGTGCTCTACATTATTAGCAAGAACAGCAAGTGTGAGAGCCACTCCAGCTTCTGCGCGATCCACTAATAATGCAATATTTGAATCACTGACACATGGATCTCACCCTGTGCTAGTAAGAGCAGGGTCTGCATAAGTAGACACACCTTTCAGGACACAGAAAATGAAATGCCAGGCCTACTTTTCTCCTTGACATGGGGTTTGTTTATATACAGGGATGTTTTTTCCCAGGGGCGTAGCTAGGGGAGAGGGGGCCTGAGTGAGGGAGATAATGAAGAAAATAGGGAGGGGTGGAGCTGGAGGGCCTCAGGTTCTTTGAACTCTTTCAGTCAGTTCTAGCTACACCCGCTTCCCCCCTGATCACAAGGCAAGTGATTTTCCTTGAGCTGGACTAAGATGGGTGTTATGTTATTAGCAAGTAAGGAGACATTTTGTCTAGATGGGTCCATATTGCAGATCCTTGGTGAGGAGTGGGTGCCTGATGGGATACCCAATGCATTCACTCAGCACATCCTGTTTTTGCAAGGTACACCATGCCTGCCCACTGTCCATATTGTTATCCCAGCCTTCTGATCTGAGATAGGAGGGAAAGCCTCCAGTATGACCTCACCTGCCTGACAGCAGTTTGGGAGTGAAAAACCTTCTGAAGGAAAAAGGGGGGAGAGGCCAGGAGGTTAACTGGAGATGCCAGAGATTAAGCCTGGGACCTTATACATGCAAAATACCTGCTCTGCGGAATGCCGATGGCCTCTCCCCATTGGGCCATCCTGAGGGTGAAACCTGGACCCTCTTGGCCCAAGGCATGACACATGCCTTAGTCAGCCACTAGCTGGCGGGGAGGGAGTCACTTTGAGGAAGGCAGAGAAGGTGGCAGGGCCAGCATCTTCCACCAGCACATCCGAAGCAGATTGTCAGCAAGTCCCAATGTCACCGCCGCCATTAGTTCTACATATCTTTTGGGCTCAAAGCTGGCAACCAGCAAGGTGGCTGGTACTCCGAAAGGGGATTAAATTTGGCTCTGGGACCTCCCGTTGCCAATTCTTGTCCTGGACCAGGAGTTCCCAACCTTGGGTCCCCAGATGATGTTGAACTACAACTCCCACCATCCCCAGCCACAATGGCCTTCAACCCAGGGATGATGGGAATTGTAGTCCAACAACTTCTGGGGATCCAAGGATGGGAACTCTTATCCTAGACTAACAAAAGAGAGAGAGAGAGAGAGAGAGAGAGAGAGAGAGAGCAAAGAGAGTGACTGCAAGCAGAGCACAGGCTGTGTAGCCCAAAGAAAGGAGACACACGATGCAGGCATGGGGAGTGCTATGCAGAGCCCTGCTCCCTACACTTCCAGTTTGGTCCCAAAACACGTGGCCAGGCATTTGCCTAACCACAACGGAACATAAGAATTGCCTTGCCAAAAGCTCCATCTAGTCTTGCAAGTCTGGCTCTAAGCACGGCCAGCCAGATGCTTCCAGGAAAACCACAAACAAAGCATGATGGTTATAACCAATCCAGGATGTGTTTTCCCCAGCACAATTGCAGGTATGCTGCCTCTGCACATGGAGTGCTAGCAACAGGCATGGAGAAAAAAGCATTGAACACATGGATGCTTGAACTGATCCAACAAAGCAGTCCTTATGGGAAGCTCCCTCGCTCCTCTGTTGTCAACAGCCTGAAAAGATACAAAAGAGTCACCAATTCTGTGTTCAGCAGTGGTTCAAGCCAGCCACCCATACAGCATGATGCATAAGCTAGAAGGGTCAATAACACCAACGTCCTGTAGAGGAACCAATAAGTCACAGGCCCCAGAATACTATGTGCAGTTTTGGTTAATGCATCTCATTTGGTTAGTGCATCTCAACACAAAAAGAGACGGATAATCAGCTCAACGACTAGATGGAGACGAGGGAGTTTCAGAGAAAGGTTAGAAGTACAAAGCTGAAGATATAAATAGAGGCTCTAAGGCAGCAATGAGTTTACGAAGTGGCTTCGTACTGAGTCAGACCACTGGTCCGTCTTACCCATATTGTCTATTCGGACTGGCAGCAGTTTTTCGGGGTCTCACGAAGAGGATTTTCCTCAGCATCTGTTACCTGAGATTATTTAACTGGAGACGCTGGGACTGATCCTAGAACCTTCTGCATGAAAAACATGTGCACTGCAATGGAGCTGAGGCCAGCTTGTAGTACGGATGTCACAATACAGTTGAGGCACTCTTGGATAATTGCAAGCAAGCTTCTGAGCCTGGCTAGGGAATAGTCAAGCCTGATTTCTGTCTTCCTCTCTTACACTATACCAGAGTTGCACAACTTTGGCCCTTCAGCTGTTGTTGGACTACAATTCTCATCATCCCCAGCAGTGCCCCCTGTAAGAGGGAATCCCAGATATTGCTGACTACAGCTCCCAGAATCCCTAGCTGCAGTGGCTTTGGGCTGAGGATGCTGGGAGTTGTTGTCAATAACATCTGGGATTTTCTGTTAGAGGGAACACTGATCCTCAGCCACAGTGGCCAATAGTAAGGGATTATGGGAGTTGTGGTCCAGTAGTAGCTGGCAGGCCAAAGTTGGGCAGCCCTGCACTATACTGTTATCTGCTACCCCAGCTCAGTAGACTAGAGATAAAAGCACATAAAAGAGTTGTAGGAAAGAGATACATATGTACTACAGTGCAAATATCTTAATACTTTGGACTTATGGTGTATTTGCCAAAAAGGCCAGCCACCACTGCATGAGGCAAAGGTAAACAAAAAGATAATCAGTTGGATTCAAAAGACTAAACTTCAAGCTGTCTAATGGGCATGGGGAACTCATTGCTACAGGGTTTTACAGAAGTCAATATAGGACTTAGAAAATGGAGATATTGTGCAGTTAGACAGCTATATGAAAACCTACGCATCTAGCTGTGGTTAAAAGTGTGTATACATTTTATACATACACACACACACCAGAAGTCAAATACAAAATGCCTAGGAAAAGAGAGCATCTTTACCCTCCCTGCCAGTGGAAAATTGCAAAAAGGGTCAAATGAATGAATTTCACATCTTCTCCTGAGGTATGTTAGGTATTAACAGTCACTTTAAGGAAGAGACAATATAAAGCACTGATTCTCTAACTTGGGTCCTTGGAGGTTGTAGGACTACAACTCTCATCATTCCCAGCCACAATGGCCAAAGGCACTGGCCATACAGGTCTACACCTATCTTAAGAAACCTACATGTCTGAGAATGTTTGGTTGGGGTAGGCCCATGGGGGCATAAAGGCAATAGGTTTTTCTCCTGCATGGATCTTCTCATGTCTCTTGTGGTGGGAACTGTGACTGAAACCTTTCCCACAGTAAGCGCATATATAGGGCTTCTCTCCCGTGTGGATGCGATAATGCTGAGTGAGAGTGGACTTGTCGGTAAAGCTTTTCCCACAATTTGAGCAAGTGTAGGGCTTCTCCCCCGTGTGGATTCTCTGGTGCCGAATAAGATTGGAACTGACATTAAAGCACTTCCCGCAGTGGATGCACTCGTAGGGCTTCTCCCCAGTGTGGATGCGCATGTGCTTGATCAAGTCCGAGTTTTGGCTGAAGCTCTGCCAACACTCTGCACATGTATTTTGGAACTTAATAGGGATGCGTGTTTGGGGGGTTTCAGCCCCTCCGCCATTTCTCAGGCCTGAGGAAGCCTTGATGGTTGCGTTCTCAGGATGACTGTATTGGCCCTGATGTTTTCCTGGCAGACTCTTCAAGTGCCTCTTATAATGAGAGCTCCGGCTGAAGGCCTTCCCACAGTCCATGCACTGATAAGGCTTTTCTCCTGTGTGGATACGCTGATGTTGGATCAGTGTTGATCTATCAGTGAAACTTTTCCCACAGTGGGCACAGCTGTAGGGTTTCTCACCTGTGTGGGTCCTTTGGTGTCTGATAAGGTTTGAGCTTATGCTAAAACTCTTCCCACAGTCGGGGCACCGATAAGGCTTCTCTCCCGTGTGGATTCTCCGATGGTTAATTAGGTCTGAGCTCTGGAGAAAGCTTTTTCCACACTCAATACAGATGTTTGGTTTCTCGCCCATGCAAGTTCTCCGGTAGACAATGGTGCCTTTGCGTTTCCTAACTCTTACCCCACTGTGATGCTGTTTCGCTTCCATCTCTTCTAAAACATCAGCCTGCTCCAAACTTCTGGGGGAAATTCCTTGCTCTGGACTCTCAGGAACACTGTCATTGGTGGATCTTTTTGGAGATATCTTGCATGGTATTTCAGTTTCAAAAGATGAATGTTTTCCCTTGTCACATCTTTCACCTGATAAAAGAATTCATACATGAGTCACACCTCTATTGAACACAGTGGTTGCTTCATTTGCACACAGCTCCCATGGGGTAATGTAGGAACATACCATAGGAAAGGGACTCCAGTGACAATGTGTGCCTGTAGCTTCCTATCTCTTTCCCATCCGTTCCATGTCAACAATTGCAGAAGTGGATTAAAGATGAAGAGTCCTGTGAAACTTTGAAAACTATCTAGTACAGTGTTTTTAAAACTGTATTCTGGGAAACCCTGGAGTTTCTCGGATGCTTATCAGAGATTCCACAATTAGAAGATCAGAAATCCTGCTGCTCAACAAGCTCCCTTGAAAGACAACTTGCCTACCCCTCTGATCTTCTCTTACAAGACACAGCCGGAAAGAGACGCTGGTATACTCTGGGGCAGGAGTTCCCAACATTGGATCTTCAGATGTTGTTGGACTACAACCTCCATCATCCTACACCATACTGGCTGGCCATTGTGGCTGTATATGGAAGCTGCTGTCCAACAGCATCTGGGGGCCCAAGGCAGGGAACCCAGTTCTAGAGTAAAATCTCAATTCACAGTCGGGACCTAACAAATCTGGCCAGTGCCCAGCATAAATGTGTCTTTGAATATATCTCTCCTCTAGATATATATCTCCTCTAAAACTATAAATATATCTCCTCTCTATCTCTCTATTTCTCTATAAATATATCTCTTCTAAAACAGCAAGGGTTCCTCTGCAAACGTATGAAAGTAGAGTTTCCTCAGAGTAGGAAGTTTGAAAGCCACTGATCTAGTTTATTCTAACATGAATTTCTATAGGAAAAACCAGAATAAGCAGATTCACCCATATCTTAACAAAATAAGTAATCTTCAAGGTGCGACAGGTCACTTTATCATCGTGCTGCAAAGAGAAACAGGGTTACTCTTCTCAGGTGAATCAGAATCCTTGCTTTAGTTCTGAAAACTGGAGGATTTCCCTGAACTGGGCATTTTAAATGACATTTTTAAAACCTGAGTTGCATTTCTACAACAAAGTACAGTATCCCATATGACATAAAAAGCAACACTAAAACCAATACAAAGTCAGTGTCAAGCACAGCACAGAACCACTCCTCCTCACTAGAGGCGCACAAACCCCGGGACCTTGGGGGATTCCCAAAGCGTGGATGCCCAACAAAAGCTCTTTGTTGTTTCTACTACTAAAAAACCAAAACACCCTTAATAACATGGCTGGGGTGGCAGTGGGGGAAGCGAGCACTCCTCCTTGGCAGTGCTGATTCAAAGTACAGCACGGCGGCTAGACCCTTTTGTGGTGTAACTGATTCGAGAGGCGCGGCGGTGTAATAGGCACCTCCTTCGTTCCTCTTGCAGGACGGAGGATCCCTTCTTCTGCCTAGAGCTACTCTCATTCATGAGCCGGAATCCACGTGAGCTAGTCCAGAGACCAACAGCTGCCCCGGCTGGGAGCGGAAAGCGTTTTCTCCCCCTCCCTGCAGTCAAGCGCCTGTGTGTCGACAGAGCCCTGTATACGTCACCTGCTGCCAGGATGGTGTAGTGGTGAGAGCAACAGACCTGGATTGGGGAGACCAAGGTCCGAGTCCCCTGAAGCCCAGCGGGGGATCTTGAGCCAACCACCGTCTCTTCACCTAACTTAGCCTACAGGGTCGTTGTGAGAATAACATGCAAGGGGAAGAAGTTTGCACGCCGCTTGAAGGGAGGGCGAGATAAGAATGTAATGAATAAATAAGTTTCCTATCTTCCCACCGCCCCCGTTTACCTGGGATTTCCTTCTGCTCAGGAACTAAGATCTGCTGCTGCAAAGCCCGGGGTTGCCCCAGGGGTCTGGCTCCAGTTTGGGATAATAGTTCCCGCATGGGCGGAGCGCAGACGGACATAGGACCTCCCCTCCCCACGGTGGGAAAGCACAACGGTTTTTGTCCACCCTGAGATCCCGGCTCACAATGGAGGCAGAAGTCTTGGTCGCTGACCCAGGAAGCTCAACCTCCAGCCCACACAGAGCTGCAGTGCAGAAGTCAACCGAGGCGCTTCCTCCTTCTCAGCACAGGGAGAGAGCGCCCCGGTGGCTGCCCTGCAGAATGACTCGAACTCCGGCCCCAGGAATGGCGCCCCGCGGCCGAATCCGCTTGCTCTTTAGCGCCACCGTCTGGAGACTACAAAATTGTAGGTAGCCGTGTGTGAGGAGGAGGAGGAGGGACGCGATGCTTTGACTTCATACCTTGGGGACCAACATAAGAGTCACAATGCGGTAAGCACACAGCAAGCGTTTAAGTTCTCCAGAATTCTTCAGGCTATGTTAAGCAAACTGGCACGTGGGAGGAGGCGCGGAGAAGAAGATAAGGAGTGGGGATTGCCAAGAGCCTGACTGAAGGTCTCCCTGGAGATTTCCAAACACGTCCCTAATATTTTTCATAAAATCAAGTCATTAAAGTCTCCAGAAACATGATGGACGCTATAGCGGCAAAACAGGAGATACGTTTTAGGTATTACACTAGGCTGACAGTCAATAGCAGCCAAATTGAATGGTATTACCGTCCTGATTGAAGGACATTTCACCCCTCAAAAGTTAAGTCCTATTGTTAGCAGAAGATCAGCTTCCTCAACTAAATTTTTCCCCCTCTTAGGCGAGGGGTTCACAACCTTTTCAAACCAAAGAGCCAAACTACATCAACATTCAGAAGACATGGTCAACAAAGAGCCAACATATCAGAGCACTGTTTGCATGACTGAAAATATGCAATATTATGGACTAGCTGAACCCGCACAGAGCTTCTGTGCGGTAGTTTATTTACTTTTTGGAGTTGTGTTGTGAGAATTTGGCTGGTTGTTCAGTTGTGTCTTTATTTTCCCATGTGTCCTCGTTGTCTTTTTGCAGTTCTTTCTGAGCATCAGTGCACTTTGTTCTTGGATTCTTTGGGGGAGGTTGGTGTTTCAAGTATTTGCTTAGGGTTTTTTTCTTGTCCCTGCTGTTTTGTGGGTTTTTTTTTCTCCCCCTCTTAGCAGGGTCAGGTAGTAGCTAGATATTATTTGTTTTTGTGGGGAGTGTGGCTACTGTAGACCCTCTAATTTTAATTTTTTTTATTATTTTTAATTGTGGTGGTAAGACTGGTTACCCTTGTCCCTCACAGTCCAGTGTTTTGGTTTCCATCCACCTCTCCTCTTGCCCCACTGTTGTCCTTAAAAGCCCGCCCCCCGTTTGTCTTTTTTTTGTCTCGCCTTCCATCCACCCACCTATTGCCCTACTGTCTCGCCTGCCATCTCCCGGCCTTCTGCCCCACTCTCTTGCCTGCCATCTCCCCGCCTTCTGCCCCACTCTCTCACCTGCCATCTCCCCGCCTTCTGCCCCACTCTCTCGCCTGCCATCTCCCTCACCTCTTTCCCCAGTGTTGTCTCTAAAAGCCCCCTGGTTTCTGTGTTTGTTTCTTTGAATGTTTTTATGGAATCACACAGAACATCTTTCTCCTCTCTAGCTCTTACCCCAGTGTTTGTCCTAGAAGTCCTTTGGGGTTTTGTTTTTGGACCGATGTTTTTCAAGGTAGTACTTTAGCGGAGGGGGGAGATCTGGGGGGAAATCTGTTTCTCCTCACAGTCTGGCTCTCCGTAGCTTCCCCCCCCCAGCCCGTCAGTTTTCTCCCCCGCCGATACAGTGTGGGAGACTAAGCCGAATCTCGCCTGTCAACCGTCTCCTCTGTCACGAGTCCCCGCTTGCCCCTACAGCCGGGCCCCCTGCAATCTTTGGCCTCCTAGACATGCCCACGGATGCTGCCTCCACGGCCGCCAGATCCTCCACCGGATGCTGCCTCCACGGCCGCCAGGTCCTCCGCCGCCACTTGCCCTCAGGCCGCGCCTCTTGCAATCTTTGGCCATGCCCCCCAATGCTGCCTCTTGTTTGCTCGGCTGCCGGCCAGGCCTGCCGCCGCTTGGCTCCATGGCCCGCTGGGCCCGCATGCCACCTCTGGCTTCCTCAGCCATGCCTGTGGGGCTACCAGCCAGGCCCGCTGCTGCCGCCGCCACTTTCCTGCGTGGCTGCTGAACCCTCCGCCGCCGCTTGCCCCTGTGTCCGGGCCCACCTGCTGCTTGTCTCCCCGGCCATGGCCGCCTCTCCTGTGCACAGCTGCCGCCTTGCCTCCATAGCCACCCAGCCAGGCAATTCTCCTGGGTGCGCCAGGACCAATCAGGCGCCCCCTGCAGCCCAGCCAATCAGCTGGGCTGCCGGGACGCATTTTCCATGGGCACACCCAGGAGAATTATATATATAGATAATTGATGTGATGATTAAAAATAGTATAAAACAGGGTTTCTTAACCTTGGGCCCGCAGATATTGATGGACTACAACTCCCATCATCCCTAGCCACAATGGACATGGCTGGGGGTGATGGGAGTTGTAGTCCATCAACATCTGGAGGCCCAAGGTTAAGAAACCCTGGTATAAAAGATAGTGTTCTCCAACTGCAGTATTCTCCCAAACACAAAACTGTTGTTACTTTCATTTTCAGAGGGGTGGACATATTAGCCAGTCTGTTGCAGGAAAAAGAACAATCTACTATTACTACTACCAATATGTATATATCACTTTTCAAGCCCCTTTGGTGGCTTAAAAAAAGATAAGGTGTGCCAGAGGTACAGCCACCAGCGGGCCATTGGTGGTAGGTTCACCTGCAGGCAGTCGCCAAAGCCAGTCGCCAAAGGGGGCTGCCCTTCAGTGTGGTCAGACCTTCAGTATTGGAACTGAGGTCTGGGGCTAGATTACTGCTTAGACATGCTAAGGGGTCACTCTGGTTGTCTGGGGTCAGTGGCTTAAAAGTATCTTGGCTTGTCTGGAGACGGGGCACAGGGAGTGAGCTCAGCATATTCAAGTGGTGGTGGGGAATCGAAGATTTGGTGTTAGCAGGACAGCAGGCTCTCGCTCGCTCGTGCTCTCGCTCGCTCTCCCCCGCAGCTCTCTCACTCACTCTCCCCCCCCGCAGCTCTCTCCCCCCACAGCTCTCCCCATTGGGCAGGCCAGAGCCAGGCCATCCCGCCGCCGCCTCCTATCTCCTCCTCCCAGCTGGTAGGGCTTTGCCCGCCATCTGCCCACCTCCTCACCACCTCTATTATTTCTCCCCACCACCGCCTCCTCTTCCTGGCTGGCAGGGCTTCGCCCGCCATCCACCCACCTCTTCCGGCCGGAGGGGCTTTGCCTGCCAACCCTCCACCTCTTCATCCTGACCGCTGCCATTATTTCTCTCCGCTTCAATGCTGGAACTCTTGCACGCTCTAGAGCATCTGCGCATTAGTACTTGATTGTTCCCCTCACCCCACCCTCACCTGGTCTGCACTCCTGCTCCTCCTCCATCCCGTTGCTTCCACCCCCCTCACCCTTCTTGGTCATGGCTGCAGCATTGCTGCCACCTATTGGCCAAGCTGCAGCCCCCTATCCCCAGAGACCTCCTCACCCGAGCCCCGCTCCTGCTCCTCCCCCCAGGAGCAGCAGCAGTGGTTGACCGGGCTGTTCCTCCCTGCTGCCACCACCATGGACACTCATTCCCCTCAGGCCGCTGACAGGCCCAGGGCCCATCCCTTGCCTGCCTGCCTCCCTCTGACAATGACCTCGGTAGCCCCAAACAGCAGCAGTGGTTGACTGGGCCCTTCCTTGCTGCTAGTGCTGCCATGGCCCCTCATTCCCCTCAGGCTGCTGACAGGCTCAGGCCCGTCCCTTGCCTTTCCTTCTGTCTAAGGTCCAAATGACCTTAACCATCACAGGCTCCTCCTCTCTATCTGCATATGGAATCCCCACTGCCCTATCACAATGGTGCCACAGGCTCCTTCTCTCTATCTGCATATGGAATCCCCACTGCCCAATCACCATGGTGCTTCTGCTCTCACAGGCTCCTTCTCTCTATCTGCATATGGAATCCCCACTGCCCAATCAGGTGCAAACTCTGTCAGCCAATTGCCTCCTTTCTACCACGTCCACATGCATGGCCCGTCTTGGAGAATCAATAAGATAGATAGATAGATAGATAGATAGATAGATAGATAGATAGATAGATAGATAGTCTTTTTGGGTTGCCCCAGAGACCAACCTGGCTGCTGCATTTTGTACCAACTGCAGTTTCCGGACTACTTATAAAGGTAACTGACCCCATATAGAACACATTGCAGTAGTCGAGTCTGGAGATTACCAGCAAGTGTGCCCTTGTTTTTAGGTCATTCTCCAAAAATGGCCATAGCTGGCATATAAACCTAAGCTGATAAAAAGCACCTCTGGCCACTGCCTCAACCTGAGAAACTAGAGAGAGGCCTGGGTCAAGAAGTACTCCAGAAAGTACTTCATCTGAGGGAGTGTGATGCAGGTCTAACCCATCTCCTGAGTTCAACCCCCCACCATAAGTGCCTCCATCTTGCTTGGATTCAACATCAATTTGTTCTCCCAGCTCATTACTGCAGGCAGGCATTTAGGGAAGTTATGCCATTTATTCCATGTGACAAAAAAAGTCAAGAAATGATACTGTGCAAGCCTACCAGCTTGCAGCAGGAGGACTCAGCTCTTGGATGCTCAGGTCCACACCACAGGTGGGATAGGGCTGGGAAAGCCTCCTGCCTGAAACAACCGAGAACTTCTGCCTGTCAGTATAGACAATACTGAGCAAGATGGGCCAGTGGTCTGGCTCGGTATAAGGCAGCTTCCTATGACCTTTGCTCCTTCAGATCTTCCACCTGAAGCCATATAATAGCATCCTAGTCTCTGAACTGACTGTCTTTTCTCTTCCAGTGCCTTCTTCCTAGACAACTTACACAGTGACACTCCACACCTCTCTCAAACCCAGCATTTCCATTAAATCTTTGGCTCAATGCCTTTGTTTTATATCCAGGCCAAATGAAGCTATATGCAACTCCAGCTTCAATTGCTCACACTATTCCTTTGTTACCTTCCCTTCTCCCTTCCCTTTGTCATTGCCATACTCTCAAAATTTAATTTGGGAGTTCCCAACAATAGACTGTTCTTGTAAAATGATTACTACTTGTTAAACAGCGATTTTGAGCAATGAATTATCATGTTCCTTTTAGTGAACACCAACACAGACACCCTGTGAAGGATTAATTATGTCCGATTCTAGTAAAGTTTCCCTAAATTCAGAACGGAACATTGTGACTTATCTGAAGAGCCCATTCTCAGCAGGGGAATGGAGTGCATAGTGGGTTGCTCTCTCCCATTCGCTCCTAGACAGGGGCCAATCAGAAATGAAAAGAGGCTCAGGAGCTGACCCGCCCCCTTGTGAGTGGGAGGAGCACCCCTGAGAGCCCCAGGTCTGACTGACTTAGCCAGTGGTGCATACAAGAAAACAAGTAACAGTAATGGAAGACAATAGAAACCAAAAAGGGAAACAAACAGAGAACCTGACACAAAAAAACTCACCAACTGGAGAACTTGTGTGTAAACGTGGTACCCACCCAATTTGACCAAAGTGTAACAGAGAGAAAGGGTGGGGGGTTGCATGCACTCTGTTCTCCTGCTGAGAATGCACTCTTCAGATGAGTCACAAAGTTCCATTTTCCAGCAGGGGAGGAGTGCATCCGACAGTGGGACCTACATGAGCTTCAGTCCCACTAGGAGGGCATCTCTCTGCATTCTACATTTTTACGACTTGCTGGAGAACCCTCCCGCCAAAAGAAGCGTCAGCAGAGGCCAAAGAGTTCAATTTGTAATGCCTTACAAAGGTCGAGGGGCATGACCATGTCACTGCCCAGCCAATGTCAAGTTTGCTGGGCTTGAGTGGAAAAGGCGGCCAATGTAGCTGCCCTGCGTATAGAGTGAGCTGCAACACTAGAAGGTGGAAAAACTCCTGAAGAGGTATAAGCCTGAGAAATGCAGGCCTTGATCCACCTGGAGAAAGAGGAGGATGAGACCTTCTTCCCTAATGAATAAGAGCTGAAGGAGGATTCCAACTGATGGAACCCCTTAGTACACTTGATGTAAATTTTTATGGCCCTTCTCAGATCTGAAGTATACCATGACTTTTCTTTTGCAGTAGACAGATTAGGACAAAACGATGGCAGAAAAAGTTCCTGCGACCTCTGGAACACTGAACTAATTTTGGGGACGAAAGAGGGGTCTGTGTGGAGCAAAACCTAGTCCAGAAACATCTGGCAAAATTCCTTTCTGACAAATAGTGTACCTAGCTCGGAAACTCTATGAGCCAAAGGGATTATTATAAGAAAGAGAACCTTCCATGTTAGGAATTTAAGGTCTACTGATTTCAAGGGCTCAAATGGTGGTTTAAGGGCTTGTAAGACTAGGTTTAAGTTCCATGTGGGGAATCTGTGGATAGGTGGGCTCAATGGTGCAGCACCCCTCAAGAATCTCTTGAGGTGGGGATGGGCTGACAAAGTTGTGGAATGATTAACCCTCAACACTGATGCCCGTAACTTGCCTCTTGAGCATGTTCGGCTTAAGCCCCCTATCCAGCGCACATTGTAAGAAAGGTAGGACGGACTAGACTAAGGTTGAAGTAGGGGAAACACCTTCCCTTTTGCCCCAATTAGAGAAGGCTTTCCAAGAGGCTTGGTATAGTCTTTTGGTGGAACCATTCCTTGATGCCAAGAAGGCATTCAGAATCTTGTCAGGGCACTTTTTTGTGTGTCTAAGGGCTTCCTGCTCAATCTCCATGCTTTCAGACTCAACCACCCCAGGTCCGGGTGGAAGACTGGACCTTGATGTATTTATTTATTTATTTGTCATGTTTCTATACTGCCTGATATGTACATCTCTAGGCATTGTACAAAATTGTGTTCTCGCGGCTGAGGAGGCGCGTGAAACTTCCGGACCCTCCATTGCTTTCTTTTTCTTTCTGGCAGTTCAACCCAAGCCAGCATTGCGAGGCTCATGTGGGACAATTGCGGAGCTGCGCCTGCATCGGAGCAGTGTACATCAGGGCCCTCCTTGGAAGCCATGCGCATTCTGGCCTTTTCTTTCTTTTTTTGCCAGCTAACCCCACAACGGGGGTTTTAGAAGTAGAAATTAGACTCTCATATCTCACAAAAAGTGAAAGTGCAGAAATCAGAAACACCGAGACTACCCTGCCTCACTGGAGCAAGACAGGGCAGAACTGAGGCTCTCAAGGAAAGCTCCCCCTACTCGCATGGGGGGGGGTGCCCTCCTGGGGCTCTTTTAGTTTTTTTAAAGAGAACAACCTGCTGCCGAATGCACTCCTTCCCTGCTCAAGAATATACATTTCTGTCTCCTTTTAAAAAATGAAGACCAAAATTTTTGAAACATGTGTTACTTAAAGTGTTTATTTAAACAAGGTCCAACTACATGTGTACAATCGCTGAGACCTTTTTCATGGTGCATCTTTTTGGGATGCACTCCTGATCTGCTGCTTGACCAGGAATAATCCTTCTGAAAAAAATTATTTTGAAGTGATACATCATAGTCTAGCAGGGATGGGTAACATACAGTCCAATGAAGAGCTTCATAGTGAGACTTTGGGTACCACCACTGAGCAATGTTCAGAGAACTGCTGCATTCTGTGGCTCTGAACAGACTCACATTATAACCACCACTACACTGCACCTTGGTAACACCACAAGCCAAAGGATACAGGTGCAGAGAACTGAACAGTCATTTTAAAAAGGCATTTATTTTATTTGAATACAACTTACAAAGGTGGTCAAATTAATATTTCCCATGACATTAGCCTGGAAGTCAGTCTCACTGTCAAGCATCCATCAGAAGGAAATCCATCTCACTGCTTTGCCGTGTAGTCCTTCAAACCTGCTACTTCTTACCAGACTTCTTGATCCCACCACCAGCTGCAAGGGGAAAGAAACTGTTATCAGCTTTAGCTAAGAAAGAGAGCTAACAGGTGATACTCAGGGAAAGCACAGGCGCTCCAACAGTTGGCCTGGGCTTCCTAAGGGCCATTTTGTATTTTCCTCCTTACCCAAGTTATACACACACACAGAGAGAAACAGACATAAAACTGTAAATTGGACAAGTATCTTGCAGAATTCCCAGAACCATCTGAAGTTCATTCACACAGTTCCTACTTTTTCAGACATTAGACAGTTTTATGTCTGTGTGTATAACTCAGGTATGGAGGAAGATTTTAAAAATGCAAACCGGTCCAGCAGTGGCAAGCGGGGCACCTTTAAGAGTAAAGATGGAAGGTCTTACCAAAGAGACCGCTGCTCCAAGTAGCTTCCTGCTGCGGCAGCAGCACTCCCCCAGACAGCCTATGCATGGTGCAGCTCCACTCACCTGGCCTCCACAAATGCAGAGTGATGGAGCTGCACTGGCGTCTCACATGGGCTGTCAGGGGGAGCACCGCTGCAGCAGGAAGCTGCTTGGAGTGGCACTCCGGCTGGTAAGGCCCACCGTCTTTACTGTTAAAGATGCCACCCCCAGGCACACATACAGTGCTGCCTCAAACCGCCGGACCAGTCTGAGGTTTGGCCGAACTGGGCCGGACCGGACCAGATTCAGACCAGTGCACGAACCGTGGTCAGTGCACACACCTACAATTAAGCCACCCTGCTCTGTGCACTATGCTGCCCTCTAGAGAAAACTGGTGGAACAGCAGGAGACTCTGCTTAAAGAACTGTTAGCATGACTGTGTTTTTGCCAGGACATTTCTATTCAAGTTCAGTTCTATGATCCAGCTAATATCAGATCCTTCAGACTTCCAGAGAAATGATTCAAAAATCAATGCTGCTTCTCACTTTCATATGAAGGTTCTTTAAAATGCCATATACACAAAGTGGTAGAATTGCTGGAGGACAGCAGGAACCTTGCTGGCTGATCTAGGAACTTCCAGGTTTTATTAAGACAGGAAATTTGATAGCTTCTTAAGAATTCTGATAATCTTGGGTTGAGTTTTAAAAGAAAAAGAGCTGCAGACACAGAGTTCCAATGGCTCAACTAGAACAAAACATGCAAGTGTATGGGTGGGGGGGGGGATGCATGCAACTTCCAAACATAATTTTCAGTTGCTGCTTTGGGCTTTTAAAGCCCTTCTCAGCATATACATCAGCCTCTGTTATTGCTGCATTCAGTGCAAGTTTACTTAGAAGTAAATGTCACTGACAGTAACAGGATTTACTCTCAAATAGCCCATCTGTCCACTGATATCTGCAGAGGACAACACTCTCAAAATCCCACTCTTAGGGAGGATGCAGGGCAGGCAACAAATAAAGAGCTTTTCTATTACAGCCCCAGCTCTTTAGAACTCACTTTCCTCTTGTTGGAATTCAGATGCTACAGCTTAGTGATAAAGCACATGTTTTGCATGCAGCAGGCCTCAGTTTCAATCCCTGGCATCACCAGGTAGGGCTGGGAAAATCCTCTCTCTGCAACTCTGGAGAGCTGCTGCCAGTCAACACAGCCAGTATTGAACTAGATGGACCAAGGGTTGGACTGGTATAAGACAGTTTCATAGGATGCTTATTCTCAGTTAGGAAAACTGTTTATATATAAACTGAATACACTAGAATTTACACTATATAGAGCTCAAGCCGCTTTGAGTGATCACTTTTTAAAAAAAGTATAGAAATATATACAGAAATCATAAAACTGGCCTCCATCAGAGAAAGCAAAAGTCTCTTATCCCCTCCACCAAATGGGTGTGTCAGATGGGAACAGCATAGTCATAAGAAAGCAAGGGACATTCAGTACAAAACTGGGGAGGGGACCAGCAGCTGGGTTCCAACAAGGCAGCCTACAATAAATGCACACATTTATTCAGATATTTATTAGACAACATTGGGCCCAGAAAGGTGAATAACATTTGCAGGCCTGTCTTTGTGCCTGAAAGTTATTAGCAAAACACTCACACTGAAGGCCCAGAATATAATTCAGCATAAGCTCCAGCTCTATATCCTTAACCCAACCTTGATCTTCCCTTCTATGTCTGCACAGCAGCCTCAGTGCTCAAGCTAAGTCCTTATTTGCATGGAGCTTAGGAGAAAGCCACTTACTAAGCGGGCCCTTCCCAGCAGCTTTAGCCTTCAGCTCTTCCAATTTCTTCTGCTCCTCCTTCTGTTTTTGCTTGAATGATTTATCTTCCTATTAATACATTTGTTAGCAATCAAAGCCATGGCCAAACTAAAATTATCACTGTCATTTACTATTTATTTATTTAGGCTATTTATACCCCAACCCCACCAGTGCACTACTGCTCCGGGAGGCTCACACCATCAACAAAACACATACAATGCAAAACAAAACATCAATAAAGTTAAACAAGTTAAAAGACCAGACTAAAACCACATTTCAAATTAAGTTCCAAATCAAACATTATAGTTATTTTTGGTGAGCTGATATTAATACGAATTGCCACATCACTGAAATATCACCCCTGACAACTGGGCAAAGAGACATTTTTTAAAGTGGAAGCATTCTCATATTAAGCAGGGGAAGAGCAACTGTCTCTCTCTATCCATCTGCCTAGCATCTCTCCCAATGGCTGTTCCCGGCGTGTCCCTTGCATTTCTTTCTAGACTATCAGCCTCTTTGGAATGGCGAACCATCTTCTCCTACCCCTTGCTATGTAAACAGCTTTGAGCTTTTTATTGAAACATACAATGCAAATTAGAACGACAGTCTCCTCAAACCAACACTTGCTTCACCAGCAAGCACACCCTTTACTCTGCACCACTTCTTCGTTCATCATCCCCACCTCATCCATTTCCTTCGCCTGCTTCTTGGGCTGCTTCAAAGGTTTCTTCTTACCACCTGCGGCAAGGAGGGAGAAGGGAGGAGAGCAGATCAGATGATGGAGTACAGAAATGCCACAGCAACCCTCGATCGACGCACACCCACATACCAAGGCCTGCAGCTTCTCCTTCTCCTCCTAGGGTTGCCAACATTTCATTGCCAGAATGAGGGACACAAGTTTGAGGGGGCTGGCTGGCGGGGGAGGCTGGGAGGTGTACGCAGTGGTAATCAAGAGGCTGAGTATCATTGACGTATATGTAACTGAATAAATGAGGGACAAATGCTGTCCTTATAGGGACCAACATTACATCCCTGAAATGAGGGACAGTTGGCAACCCTCCCTTCTCCTCCCATCCCAACTTCTCCTTCCCCCAAATCTAGGCCCCAAAGACCCCTCTCCACAACTCTGCTAGCATTATGTCGTCACCGCCAGCCCCCCAAGCCCGGCCTCCCTCTTCCACTTGAGGCTGTCGCGACCCCTCGTCCCCCGCCATCACGACCAGCAAGTTACCATCTCGACCCGACATGGCGTGACCGCTGGCAGAGCACTCGCGTTTCCCCCACTCTTGGCTGGTCCTCGCCCCGAAAGCCTCTAAGACTGCGGAGGGGAGGAAAAAGAACGGAGCACCGCACGGGGATTCAGGCAAGAGCTCGCAAGGAACCACTTCCGGCCGACCCTGAGTCGAGGAAGCCAACGAGATCGGAAAGCGCCGCTAAGGAGAGCATAGAGTCAGAAAAAAAGACGACCAGAACTACGCACAGCCTGAACTTCCGTTAATAAATAAATAAATTCGAAGCCAATAACGGCCACTATGGGAGCAGAGTGGCGTTGCTCTAGGCCTTGACATCTCTGTGGTAAAAACGCTTTGCGTTAGGAAAAAGGGAAGAAGAACCACAAAGATAAGAAAATACCAGAGTGACCAATCTCATTGTCTTAATAGAAAACTTCAGGGGTCATATTAGAAGCTATATTTGGTCTCTCCGGCGCAGAACTGAGCCTTGCCCCTATAAGTCAATGGAGAAGAATGATTTTTTTTCACTTAGAAAACTGTTTGAGCAAGAAAGGCATGACAGCAACGTCTCGGTTCTTATTTCGGGTGAAATAATTGATTTTTAATAAGTTTTTGCTCTTCTATGGTAATATGGCCTGTGACAGCGCTAAGTTGCTACCGGAAGTAACTCTTGCCTTTTTCTATCTCTCCAAGTGTTACGCTCATTCAATTTTAGACCGGAAATATGATTTTTAAAGTACGACAAACATAAAGACTAAATCTAGAGTCACATCGTACACCTTATTTACATTTCCGGACTTGGATGCTTGGTTTTCTACTCTGGATGCTTGGTTTTCTACTCTCGATAACCAACGAAAAGCATAAGAGATTTTCAGTACATTGAACCCGGGGCTTACAACAACCCATTCTGCACTCATAGAGAATCACAGCCGATGGCGACTTCCAATTTTTGACTGACTGTATGTCTCTGGAACTTATTTTCAGTCTCTAGGGACGCGGTTGCCTAAATCTATGGTCCATACAGATGCCCCATGGTTTCTGCCCGGACTTTGGCGCCGCTTCCGGTATGGCTTTGCCCGGCAACTACAGTCCAGACCCGGAAGTCCTCCTGTAGTGAGTCGGGGCGGGGGGGGGAGAAAAGGACTGCATGAGAGCAGGGGGGGGGAGCAGAACTGCCTGAAAGTGGATGCAGTAGAGTGCGTCGGGGGAGGGGGCCAGACCAGGAAGCCGTGGGGGTTGGTGGGAGCAGAGCAGCCAAGAAAAGGGCAGGGTTAGCGAGAGCCGTGAATGGAGCAACAAACCGGTAATTTCAGATTATTTCTAGATAAATTGGAATCCATCCGACAGCCCCAAGTTTCCAGGCTCCCAGCACTGGGAAAACAGAGTTGTCGCTTTTCTTCTCTGTGTGTTTGTTTTAACAGCTCTGTGACAGGCAGAGGTTTAGCAGCCAAAACTCGTCTTCTCTCCCTACCCCCTTCGCTGCTTTCCTGCCAGAAGAATGTGCGTTTGTTCATTGGCTGCCTGTCTGTCGGTCGGTCTAGCAGCAGCTGCTAAAGCCACAGCATCTCTGTCAGGATTAAATTATTGATGTGTGCGGTTTGTTTTGAAGGTGGCAGAGTCCTAATTGAGAGTGATGTGGTGCAAAAAGCACAGGGAGTTCAACTCCTTGGTCAGGGTTTGGGTTTGACAAGACAAACATTTAGGCAGACATATTTATTCTTTCACTCAGCAGTCAGTAGAAAGTAAGATAGACCTCTCTAAAAAGGTAAATAGTTACTAAGGGATTCTCAAGCTCTTCCATCAGTCCCTCACTGTGCCTTTACATTTGGCGATCAGTCAGCAGACCTCTGACATTTAGGTGATCATTTGGGCAATCACATCCACATATATTTTTGCTTTGGTACCATGCTGTAGATTTATGTCATCACATGTACTCTCTTTCCATTTGCTTGCCTTCGACCTAAGAACAACTTTTTAATGTTGCAAGATGATTGTGAATGTTCACCTGTACTGCAATCCTAAACATGCTTATTAGGTAGCAAGTTTTACCTATTGAAGTTGGTGAAACTTCGTTCTGAGTAAACATACTTGGTATTGCATCTCTCTGTACTTAAAGGATTTTGTTTAATAGATTTGTTTATGACTTTTAAATGTAGTGATATTTTTGTCTTTGATGCTGTATCCTTGTAGGCATTTTCCATAATGGCTGGAGTTTGCATTCAGCTTCAATGAGGTGTCATGGTACTTTTGCTCTCCAGGTACCACAACATGCAACATTACCACTTGTTAGCTTTGAGGAGCCACAGCATACGCTTGCATATGGTGAGGACATTCTGTTCTCCAGCTCCCAAGAGCCCCGAGGCAAACACAACAGTGGAAATGGCCACAAATCTTCTTCACCGTCTGTCAGAAGCTGGGAAGGTTGTGGGGAGAAACTCCCTTCAGAGAATCTCTGCAGTTGCCAGAAGCTGGTGGGACAAATATGAGGAATTTGTTGGACTCAATGAAGTCCGAGAGGCTCAAGGAAATGTGACTGAGGTAATGATGACATAATTGGCACATTTAGATAAAATGAATACATGCCTTATGTTGTCTATTAATTTTTATCCCATCTTGTCTCTGAGGCTTAGAATGGGTGACAGTTATTTGTAAGTGCAAACACTCCCAACATCAATGGATTATACTGTCAGACTTCTTAAATGGTAGACCATTTCCCTCCCATCCATCTTCTTTCAGGCTGAGAAACAGTTTATGGTGGCCCGAGGGATCGTACGAGAAGCTCGTGAGAGCTGGGAGGCCCAGCAGGCCAAACTGAAAGAAATTCGGGACCGTTTAGACCGAGTCTCACGTGATGACATTCAGTACCTGGAACTGGCAACTTTGGAACACAAGTTACTGCAGGTAAGGATAGTGCCAAACCTTTGGATGGTATGAAGGAAGGAAAATTCTGTATTCACTTTTGCTTTTAGTGGTGGTGAACACTTCTTGGTTTATGAGGATGTTGGCCCAAATTGTTCTGTGGCATGGCTATCCTGAAAGGACACACATCTTGGGTGGTCAGTGAAGCAACAAAAACATTTAGACATTCTGAGTGCAGGATATATTTTCTAAGGACTGGATCTGCATAATTTATTTTGATAGTAATATTTGTTTTTTCATAGGATATGGCATATTTTGGTGATGTTGAAGAACTGATTGATTTATACAGGGGCATCAGTGCACATGGCACTTTACAAAGTACAAGAGGACAGCACTCTGTTCTGAGGAACTTAAAAACATACACAGGGCAAAGAAGGAAGGGTGGCCTAGGAAGGGGAGGTGTCACAGGTAGGGATTAGGGATGTGCACGGAACCAGTTTGGAGGCCTTTATGGGCCTCCGAACCAGTTTGAAGAACCAGCGGTTCCGCCGGTTCGAAGGCGACGGGGGTCTCCCTTTAAGAGCAGGGGGGTGCACTTAACCCTCCCACGCACCACTCCCCCCCCACAGGCATCGGGCTTTTTAACAGCCCATTGGTGCAGCAACATACTTCCCTGCCTCCCCGTTGCCCCTGTCTTCCAGATATGACCGGAAGTTGCTGATGCGCCAGCACGTGCAGGCACATCAGCAACTTCTGGTCATATCTGGAAGACAAGGGTAACGGGGCGGCAGGGAGGTACTCTGCCACCCCGATGGCTGTTAAAAAAAACCCCAAAACCATTGCCCGTGGGGGGAAAGCGGCAGGAGAGGTAAGTGCACCCTCCCCTGCTCTTAAAGGGAGACCCCTGCCACCTTTGAACCGCCCTGCCGTGGTTCCGTGCACATCCCTAGAAGGGATGTGCATGGAACCTATTTGATTGACCGGTGGTTCCGACGTTACAAAGGCAGGGGGACATACCTTTAAGGGTGGGGGAGGGTGCCCTTAACCCTCCGCCCTCCTGCCACGTCTCCCCCACCGGCACTCCATTGACTAAGTCCCCATCAGGGCAGCAGCATACCTCCCTGCCACCCCGGTGTCCTCGGCCGGAAGTTAAAGGAAGTACCCGGTGCACATGTGCATGTCGTGCACATGCACACATTATACTTGATCGTGTGCCTGCCCGCCATGGATGCTCGCGTGCCGTGCACGTGCACCGGGTACTTCCTTTAACGTCCAAGGAGGATATGGGGCAGCAGGGAGGTATGCTGCCGCCCCGATGGGGACTTATTCAATGGAGTGCCGGTGGGGGAAATACGGCAGGAGGGGTAAGGGCACACTCCCCCACCCTTAAAGGTACTGCCCCCCCCCCTTCGGACCACCTCCCACCAGTTCCGTTCACATCCCGTCACAGGTGACTGTTTGAGGCGCGGTGAATTTAGTTTGGAGGCTGGAGCAGGATATTGTTGTAGCCAGCTAAACTGTTCTTTGTAGCCAGGCATTCTGAACATGCAGGGTAAGATGGTGTTGCTAGCATTGCTTCCTCAGTTTTACTGCTACATTGTGCAAGAGCAGAAATTGGTATTGGACTTAGAAATTACTATCATGAGAATAGCAATTGCCTTATAAAAATAAGCTTCTAGTTTTTAAGGCTATAAAGATAAGCTTGAAAGCATGTGGGGAGTGCCTGGTGAAATCTTGTGAATCCTCCAAGTGCTCTGTGTACCTTTTTGCTCCTCCCTATAATTGGCAATAACAGCAGAAATTATGTAACTTTGCTTCATTTCTATGATTTATACAGAATTTGGTTAGTTTTGAGCAAAATCCTGATTATTTTTGAAAACACAGAACAGCCCTCCTTAGAGCATGTGCAGGGATCCCTGCCTACCTTACCTATGCTTTACCCCACCTTCTTGAAGTTTATTTTACTTATTTATTACATGCATATCCCATCTTTCTTTAGTGATGCAACTCAAGATGGTATACATGAGGTTCACAGGCAGTAACCTATCCATCCACTGACCCGGGCCTACGCCTGCTTATCTTCAGCAGGGTAGCGGCATAATATATCTATAGACCATTCCCTGGGATTCAAGTTGGGAGTGTAGTGAACCCTTCACTGCTTCAAACCAATTTTCTGTGCTTAATAGGAAGATGCTTACCAGTAAAAATGCAAGATAGCCTGAAGCACCGCCACCATCTAGCCCTACTATAATTATATCTTTGTGTTTTGTATTTGTATACAAATTTAAAGTTTATGAATTTTTTATTTTCAAGCTGCTTTGGGAGCCAATCCATGCTCAAAATTGGCATGGTATACAAAAACATTAAATAATAGAAAAATATGTGAAGCTAATGTTTTTTAATCCTAGATGTGTTTTGGACTTGTTTTTAAACTAGCCTTAGAGGGAAAACAAAATCCTTTTCAAACATATGACCACAAAATTCTAGTGCCACCAAAAAAAGAAAGGCTTTTATATTAGCCTTTGGATTTTTGTAAATAAATTCAGTAGTCCTGGATTCTGTGAAATGGTTATATTTCTTTCCTATCTACTATTTTGATTTCAGTTCATCCATCTGATCTCTGCAAAGTTTTGACTAAAGATATTATTTCTGTCTGTCAGTTTCTCTTGTCTCTTCTTATTTGACTTAATTCTTCAGACATCTTTTCCTCAAAAAACGTGATTCTCTGTCCAACATCTTCCGCAGAGAAGGCAGATGCAAAGAATTCATTCAGCTTCACTGCAGTCTCCCTATCCTCATTTAGCAAATCCTTTCACTCTTTTGTCCTCTCATGGTCCAGCTGCCTCCTTGGCTGGCTTCCTGCTTCTTCTGATGTATTTAAAGAGATTTCTATTGTTTATCTTAATATTTTTAGCCATATGCTTCTTCAGTTTTTGTTGTTGTTCCCATGCCTTGTTTTCTGCCAAGTTGCCATACCTCCAGAACTTTTTTTTTTTTTAAAGATGGGGAATAAATTTGCAGTGGGCCTGGCATTCCTTCTACTCCCAAAATATGTTTGTTTAATGTTGCTGATGGAGTGGCTT
This sequence comes from Hemicordylus capensis, assembly GCF_027244095.1. NCBI lineage: Eukaryota > Metazoa > Chordata > Lepidosauria > Squamata > Cordylidae > Hemicordylus > Hemicordylus capensis. The sequence continues at coordinate 265,161,550 of NC_069658.1, forward strand.
AAACAAAATCTTTTCATCCATTTGTGCCCTGCAGCAGAGCGAAAGAATGCAATACTGTTAAATTCTCTTTCTTCTTTTGTTCACAAATAGTTCCAGGATGAGCTGCATTTTATATCATAGTGGGTGACTCGCCATGACTTGCTGTACAGGTTGGGTTGCATAATAGCTTTCACTATAAATGTACACATACCATAATAATTGTCAGGAAATTTAATCTCGCCATCTGAAAAAGTCTGAGCAGTTGCTCAGTCTCTGAATTGTTTTCTTACTTAAGGAAAGAAGACCTGTGCTGGGTCAGGCCAAGTCCAGGATCCTGTTTCTAACAAATGCTTCTCAGAAGCCCACAGAAGGATTTGAAGATTTCCCCTTGCATGCTACCCAGTAAAATACCATTATCAGTAAAATGCCATAGGCTTATCACTTCCCAATCATGGAAGTGCCTGCCATCCCGGGTGTGGCCTCTTCAACCAAACACTGCTCTGATTGTGATGTGTTACTGCTCATGCCTGATGGAGCCAGGGCAGGACTGAATCCAGCTCCATTTTACACACTGTAGCCACCTACAGTGTTTTACTGATAACTTTTGAATAGGACTTGTGTGGCAGTGAATTCCATCAGTTAATTATGCGTTGTGTGAAAAATGTATTTCCAAGGTGCGAAAGGGAGCTTGCTTTTCTTGGAACAGCTTCACTACCTACTATTGGCAGAGTTCATTTCCTACCACTTTAACTGGGCAACCCCTATGCACACTTCCCAGTGCATGTCCCAGTGACCCAGTGCATTGGGTCAAGGGGCAGAACATGCCTACTCTTGCTTCCACTAAGTGTCATAAGAACAGCCCTGCTGGATCAGGCACAAGGCGCATCTAGTCCAGCATCCTGTTTCACACAGTGGCCCACCAGATGCCTCTGGGGAGCCCACAGGCAAGAGGTATGTGCATGCCCACTCTCCTGCTGTTGCTCCCCTGAAACTGGTATTGAGAGGCATCCTGCCTCTGAGGCTGGAGATCAGACTAGTAGCCATTGATAGACCTGCCCTCCATGAATCTGTCTAAACCCCTTTTAAAGCCATCCAAGCTGGTGGCCATCACCACATCCCATGGCAAGGAATTCCAGAGATTAATTATGCGCTGTGTGAAAAAGTACTTCCGCTTGTTGGTAGCGATGTGCATGGAACTGCGGCAGGGGTCTCCCTTTAAGAGCAGGGGGGATGGTGCACGCCACTTTCCCCCTGCCGGTGTCAGTTTTTCAAGCAGCCCATCGGGGCGGCAGCGTACCTCCCTGCCGCTCCGTTGCCCTCCTTTTCCAGATATGGCTGGAAGTTGCTGATGTGCTGGCGTGTCAGCAGCTTCTGGTCTTATCTGGAACAAGGAGGGCAACTGGGTGGCAGGGAGGTATGCTGCCGCCCCAATGGGCTGCTTGAAACGCCAACGCCAGCAGGGGGAAAGTGGTGGGTGGGGTAAGTGCACCCTCCCTCCAGTCTTAAAGGGAGACCCCCCGCTGCCTTCAAATTGGTTCGGAGGCCCATAAAGGGCCTCCGAACTAGTTCTGTGCACATCCTACTTGTCAGTCCTAAATTTCCCAACATTCAGTTTCTTGGGGTGTCCCCTGGTTCTAGTGTTGTGAGAGAGGGAGAAAAATTTCTCTACCCTCTCAACTCCATGCATAATTTTATACACTTCGATCATGTCTCCCCTTAGTCGCCTCTTTTCCAAGGTAAAGAGCCCCAGATGCTGTAGCCTAGCCTCATAAGGAAGTTCTCCAGGCTCCTGAACATCTTGGTTGCCCCTTTCTGCACCTTTTCCAGTTCTACAATATCCTTCTTAAGATGCGGTGACCAAAGCTGTACACAGTACTCCAGATGCGGCCGAATCATTGATTTGTATAAGGGCATTATAATATTAGCATTTTTATTTTCAGTCCCCCTCCTAATGATTCCTAGCATGGAATTAGCCTTTTTTATAGCTGCTGTATGCTGAGATGACACTTTCAATGAGCTGTCCACCACGACCCCAAGATCTCTCTCCTGGTCAGTCACCGACAGCTCAGATTCCATCAGCGTATATATGAAGTTGAAGTTTTTTGCCCCAATGTGCATCACTTTACACTTGCTTACATTGAACAGCATTGCCATTTTGTTGCCCACTCCCCCAGTTTGGAGAGATATTTTTGGAGTTCTTCACAATCTGTTGTGGATTTCAATACCCTAAGTAGTTTAGTGTCATCTGCAAATTTGGCCACTTCATTGGTCACCCCAACTTCTAGATCATTTATGAACAAGTTAAAGAGCACTGGTCCCAGTACTTATCCCTGGGGGACTTCACTTCCTACCTACCTCCATTGTGAAAACTGTCCATTTATTCCTACTCTGTTTCCTGTCCTTCAACTAGTTACCGATCCACACATGATCCTGTCCCCTTATTCCATGACTGCTAAGTTTACTCAAGAGCCTTTGGTGGTGAACTTTGTCAAAAACATTTTGGAAATCCAAGCATACTATGTCAATTGGATCACCTTTATCCACATGCCTGTTGACACTCTCAAAGAACTCCAAAAGGTTCGTGAGGCAAGACTTGCCCTTGCAGAAGCCATGCTGGTTTTAAATAAGTTCTGTGTAATAACTGTGGTTTTAAATAAGTTCCATGCTTTCTAGAGTGATTTGACCCTCCTGACTTTCCCTTTGAACTTCTTTCTTACCAGTCCCCTCATTTTTGAGAAGTTTCCTCTCCTGAGTCCAATGCATCTGTTTTGGACTTTCTTGACAATTCTCCACCCATGTATAAGCTGAATTGGATCACACTACAGTGGGTATAGGAAAGAATCACCCCCTTTGATAGACCTTAAATTCCGGTTCCCTTACATCCTGAAATTAAAACACAAAGACAATTCCCTTCACCAGCTGTACTTCTCCAATGCAACCTATAACATCCAACTGAAAAACATCACAATTACAGTCCAGAAAAAGTGTCAGAAATAAAAAACAAGAATTACTGAGATTGAAAAAGGATCACCCCCCCCAATGTCAATATTTTGTTGAACCACCTTTTGCTTTAATAACAGCCTTGAGTCTGTTGGGATACTTCTCTATCAACCTTGCACATCTAGACGGAGCAATATTTGCCCACTCCTCCATACAGAACTGTTCAAGTTCGGTCACATTGGATGGTAGGTGTTGGTGGACTGCTATCTTCAAATCTCTCCACAGATTTTCTATGGGATTTAGGTCTGGGCTCTGACTGGGCCACATGAGGACATTCACTTTTTTCTCCTTCAGCCACTGTGTGGTCAATTTTGCTGTGTGCTTCGGATCGTTGTCATGTTGAAAGGTGAATCTTCTGCCCATCCTCAACTGTCTGGCAGAGGGTAGCAGGTTTTCTTCCAGAATCTGACAGTATTTGGCCCCATCCATTTTTCCTTCTACCCTAACGAGAGCCCCAGTCCCTGAGGCAGAGAAACACCCCCACAACAGGATGCTGCCACCTCCATGCTTAACTGTAGGTATGGTGTGTTGTGGATGGTGAGCTGCGTTGGATTTACGCCAGGTGTACTGTTTGGTGTTAAGGCCAAATAGTTCAATCTTGGTCTCATCTGACCATAAGACCTTTTTCCATTTGGCATCAGAATCTTCAAGGTGCCTTCTGGCAAAGCTCAAACGAGCTTTAATGTGGCCTTTCTTGAGAAGTGGCTTTCTCCTTGCGACCCTCCCGAACAAGCCACATCTGTGGAGTGCTCGTGAAATTGTTGTCACATGCACAGAACAACCACTCTTTGCCATGAAGTCCTTTAACTCCTTCAGAGTGGCCATTGGCCTCTTGGTAACCTCTCTTACCAGTTTCCTCCTTGCTCTTCCATCCAGTTTGGAGGGCCGACCGGATCCAGGGAGGATAGCAGTCCACCAACACCTACCGTCCAATGTGACCAAACTTGAACAGTTCTGTATGGAGGAGTGGGCAAATATCGCTCCGTCTAGATGAGCAAGGTTGATAGAGAAGTATCCCAACAGACTCAAGGCTGTTATTAAAGCAAAAGGTGGTTCAGCAAAATATTGACATTGGGGGGGGGTGGTGATCCTTTTTCAATCTCAGTAATTCTTGTTTTTTATTTCTGACACTTTTTCTGGACTGTAATTGTGATGTTTTTCAGTTGGATGTTATAGGTTGCATTGGATAAGTACAGCTGGTGAAGGGAATTGTCTTTGTGTTTTAATTTCAGGATGTAAGGGAACTGGAATTTAAGGTCTATCAAAGGGGGTGATTCTTTCCTATACCCACTGTATAGTCCCTACTACCCAATGGTTCTGCAACTTTAACATCTCACACCAGGTCCTGGGCACCACACAGGATTAAATCCAAAGTCACCATCTCTCTGGTTGGTTTCACGACTAACTGTTCTAAGGCACAGTCATTTAGCACATCTAGAAATTTGGACTCTCTCTCATTACCTGAATGTGAATTTACCCAGTCTATGTGTGGGTAGTTGAAGTCTCCCATTATTACTGCCCTGTCTCTCTTTGACGCCTCTCTTATTTGTTTTTCCAACTCCAGGTCACTGTCAGCACTTTGATCCGGAGGGCGACAGCACGTCCCTAGTAACACATTTCCTTTAAGTCCTCGTATTGTTACCCATAATGATTCTGTGGAGGACTCTGGTCCATCTAGGTTTTCTAGCTTATTGGAATCTATCCCTTCTTTGATATACAGTGCCCCTCCTCCCTCAACCCTCCCCTCCCTGTCCCTTCTATAGAGTTTATATCCAGGAGTAATCATGTCATAAAGTGTTTCCCTTTATTTATGGGGTTCTCGTTATAATAATCTAAGAACCATAAGCTCAGGGCTGTGTGGATTCCATAGCTGTTCCTCATTAGTAAATAAAAGTAAAGTGTGCCGTCGAGTCGGTGTCATAAATAAACTAGTATGTAAATACATTTCTACTTCCATTAAAAACAAAACACAAGTTACTAGCCCTTAAAGATTTGAAGGTAAGCTTGAAAATATGCAGGCAGTATCTGGCGAAATTTCAGAAGGGGGACTGGGCAAGATTTCTAGTGACTCAGGGTTGAGTCGTCTGTGTCCTGCACAGCTTGGTGTCTCTATCTATGACATGCAGAAGCACAATGCAGTATGAAAAATAGCAGAACTCATCTATTCTAGGCCCAGAATTTGGATTGCACCTGTTTGCATGAAGAATTTGGATTTCAGCACAGGGACATTGACAATGTTTTCCTTTCCTTGGAAGGATGAAACTAGTCGTGTGTGATAGGTTGCCTTTTATCACATAGACTCCAAGGCAGTTTGGCTCCAGACCTTCCACACTAAACCAGCGCTGAGTGCTCTAGAGCTCCCTGCCACAAATGAAAATTTTGTCAGCACTTGGAAAGGAGGCAGTGAGCACTAATGGTCAATTGCCTACAGAGCTTTATTTGGAGCATGGTGGGCACTTGGCACTTTTCAGTCACAAGACATTTCCATACAGAGCAGCTTAAAATATAAAAAATTTAAGAGGGATTTGCAGACTTTAAGATAGAAGGGAAGCACTATCTCTCACAGGAAGGAGCTAAAGATATTTGCTGGAGATGGAATGGACAGATGTACATGTTTATGTTGCTTCTGGGTTTTTGCTGCAGCATAGGGCATGCATGAAAGGGAATCCATATATCAAGACATCCTGTCAAAATAAGGCTACAGACCTAAACCCAGTTTTTAAATCCCACTGAGTTCCGTGAAACTTGTTCTTGAGCAAACATGGTTAGGAGCAGGCTGTGAGTTCTCTTCTTTTCTTTTATCAAAATGTCCAAGACATGGTGGAATTATGTGGAATTGGCTCTAGGGCAAACTCTTGGGTGGAGTGGGGTTAAGGCGGGTGGTGATTCCTCCTTTCTACTCTCCCCAAAAATATTTTTCTTTTTTGTTTGGTTATTCTTAGCCACACTAGTGATTTGTGATTGGTCCATCTAATATTGCCTGTAGTGACTGGCAGAGCTCTCCAGAGTTTGATGGAAGTCTTCTCAGTCCTACCTACTGATGCCTGGGTTTGAACTGGGACTTTGTGTGTAGAGAGCAAGTGCTTTACCAGGGAGCTGCAATTCAACCCCACTGAGCCTATGCTGGAGATGATGGGTTTGATATTGCCCAGCAGGACTCCAGTACTGCGTTCTTATTCATTCACTGGAATTGTTGTTTGCCCTATCCTAATGCCTTGTGACATAATACAATTTGTTTTTCACTGGAAAAAAATGTTGGTAGCAGCAATTATTAAGATGGCAAAACACTGAAATAGAGGTTTGCTTTTTGTGTCAAGTTAGTTAAAGAGAGATTGTTGCTAGTTGCAAAAATGGAAAAACTGACTGCTGTAATAAAACTCTGGGAATGGACTGGGAATTCTAATATGTTGCTGGTTAGGTGGGCCCTTAAACCTATTATTTTTATTTTCAACATTTGGAGAAACATATCTTCTCTGTTTTGAAATTTATAATATTAAAATATGTGTTTTTATATATTTGTTTTATAAATAAAAATATTTTAAATACCCAAACTATAAATATTATGTGATAAAATATTATCCAATAAGCAACTGTGCAGGTCTTTGCATTAACCAGGTATGCTGCATAAGTTTCTTTTGGCTTTCTTGCAGGAAGAAAAGAGATACCGAACCACATACCTAACTGCCGAGGAGTCTGAACGGGAAACATTCTCTCTCTTTTCTGCCGCTGTGAGGGAAAGCCATGAGAAAGAGCGAACAAGAGCAGAGAAAACAAAGAATTGGTCTATTATTGGCTCAGTGTTGGGGGCCATTATTGGGGTCCTCGGCTCCACTTATGTAAACCGAGTTAGGCTGCAGGAGTTAAAAGCCTTAGTTCTTGAAGCACAAAAGGGACCAATAAGCCTCCAGGAAGCCATCAGGGAACAAGCCTCTACCCATAACTCCCAACAGAGGGATCTAAGTGACCTCATTGTCAACCTGAGGAACATCCTGCAAGCTGTGACTGTGACATCACAGGAAGTGGAGGAGGAGGCTCTTTCTGCCAAAGGCAGCATGAGCACATCACTAAAAATAGACCCTCTCTTAGTTTCTGTTAACGAACAGCTGGGCTACTCTAAACAAATAAACTCATTCCTTGGAAACTTGCAGCAGCAGCTTAGCAACCTGGAAAAAGGTTTGGAGAAAATGGCCATGGGGGTGCAGACCTTAAAAAGTACTCCTCATCCCATACCTGGGGAAAAAGAATTGCTTAGGCCTTTGGTGGAGGGGAACAGCCAGGGCTTTGAGGTACAGGACGTAGTTCTAGATCTGTGCAATACAGAAAGGAGGTTGGAAGCACAAATGAAGAGGAACTCAATCTACAGCACGGCCATCACATGTACTGTATTTGCGATTACGCTTCCTCTCCTCTATGTGCTGCTCAAGGGAAATTAGCCTACCACTGAGTGAAAAATAATGTGTTAGAGTAATAAAATGGCACCCCCTGAGCATTAATGGCTCCTTCTCATATTACTTTATAAAGGCAATTTTGTGAAATCATGCCAGTGTCTTGGAGATGCGTGCAAATGTAATGCAGTAAAAATACAAGATATGTGTCTGTCTCTAAGGGATGACCTGTGCACTCCAGAGCTGCTGGAATTTGACCACAGTTCCTGTTTTGGGGGAAAGATGCATGGTGGTGTACTTCTTGTATTATATTATATCAATGGAAGAAGCAGTTCTAGCAACTAGCACTAGTAAAATCTTACTTTCCGTTCTTCTGAAGAACAAATGAATGAGAATTTAGACTTATCTGTGAAATTGAAGACTCTGGTCTCATAGTACCATCTAGGAAATGTTAAGAGTGTGTAACTCACGCTAGGCCCTGCACCTGTCCCAGGCCTCACTCTACAGGGAGTCCAGTTGACCATGCTGGGGTTCAATCTAGCCTCCTTGGGCTTCAATCTGTGTTCCAGCTCAGCTGTTTCCTCCCATATGAGCAAAGTGCTTTTTAACCCCTCTCCTCCCAGCTTCAGCTCCTATGGAGGCCTTGGCTGAGTTATCCACATTGGCTTAATGCAAGCCATGACTTGCACAAAGGAAATGGGAGTTAATAGCTGAAATGCACAAGGGGAGAGCTCTATCGAGACACATGAAGAAGAGAGGGTTAAGGGGTGGTTTGCCTTGGTCTCAAGGTGGAGATGCGGCAGGATCAGGTGGCAGAATGAGCTGTATCACTTCAGAGTTGTGAGTGGGAGATCATATTGTTTAGTATTCTCCCATGTTTTGTTTCTAAATTTCACTGCAGGTACAAAACTGGCATAGCAGCAGGGAGTGGGCTGCACTAGATTTTTTCTGCCAGGTGTGCTAGAAAATAGTTCCAGCGTGTTTTTAGGAGGATGAGCATTAAAAAACAAGAAGGAAACGTACGTGTTTGCAATCTGAAGCGGCACAGTGTACTTTACCGCTTTGGTTGCATGTGTTGACCAGATCTCTCGGGATGAATGCCAGAGGCATATATGTATTAATAATAATAGTTATATATAGGGCCACCCATATACCTGACACTATACAAAGAATGAGAAAACAGGTCTCTGGCACATTTTGGCACGAGGGAGGCAACAGAAGAAATAGTAACTGGCCGAAAGTGACTCAGTGAGCTTTGTGACAATTTAAACCTGGATTAAACAATGGCAACACTCAAAAGACCTTTTCCCCAGGCCCTGTCCATCTAACCTCAGAAGGTGGGGGCACTCTGAGAAGGGCCTCAGGTTACAGTTTTAATCAGGGATTTTTCAGTCTTTTTAAACAAGTGCACACCTGCTAAATCAAAGCTTCAGCTCAAGTACCCCATCTAAGCAGCCAAGAATCGTGACCCAGAAGTAAGTCTTGCCAAACTTGGGAAATAAATACAAACTAAATGAAGCTGCCCCAGTGGTCCTAACTTTTTTCATCTCTGTGCGGAATGAGCTTTGTTCTGGATGACAGTATCAAGGCAGTGTGTGCAGCAGACATAAAAAAACCTTATGAGCGCATGTACGTGTGCTTGTCTTATGGTAGCAAGCATGACTTGGCCCCCTAACTAAGCAGAGTCTGCCCTGGATGCATTTTAATGGGTGACCACATGTGAGCACTGTAAGATATTCCCCTGAGGGGATGGAGCTGCTCTGAGAAGAGCAGAAGGTCTCATGTTCTCTCCCTGGCTTCTCCAAGATAGGGCTGAGAGAGATTCCTGCCTGCAACCTTGGAGAAGCTGCTGCCAGTCTGTGTAGACAATACTGAGCAAGATAGACCAATGGTCTGGCTCAGTATATGGCAACTTCCTATGTTTCTTAGAGGGAACACCCTGGAATCAGACAATAACCCCAAACGACTCTTGACTTCCTTCCTCTTCCTGTCCAATGAAGAATCATGGCCAGAGCTCTACAGCATACCCCTGACCTGACCCCGCCTCTCCATCCTCCTCTCTACCTGACTGGCCGGCTATTTGCTCAGGCTCAGCCCACCCCTCCCTGACTGACAGCAGGCTGAGTATCAGCCAGCATTTCCCTTGCTGCCAAGCCTGTCAGTCAGGCTGAGGGGGAGGTGGACTGAGCCTATAGCTAGCCAGTCATGTCAGATGGAGAGGAGGAAGGAGGTATGTTGCCTGGCAGTCTTCCTGCTCCTCTCTTGGAGAGGAAGTCAATGGGTGGCATTAGGTGGCAGGAGTCTTAGTACTTGTATGCTCCCTACAAGGCTTCAAAGTACGCCTGGTTGAAAATACCTAGTTTGAACAAGTGGGCAATCATGATAAGCAATCAGGTTCTGTGAGAGTTGTACGTTCCTGAGCATTCACATGTTAAATACTATTTAACTACTATTAATTGTTTGTTATACAACACTTGATTTCTATCTTTTCTCTTGGTGTGATTTCTGTACTTTTAAGAGCACTGACAGGCAGACATTCAATGCTGACATTGAGAGAGGCTTGACTGCCTGTCTGCGGGACAGGGCCTTCTCTGTTGTTGCCCCAGGCTGTGGAATGTTCTCCTGGTGAGTGTCCCCATTCTCTGGTGTCTGTGGCTGCTTTAAAAAAAAATGAAAACACTTTTATTTGTTCAAGCTTTTACCCCCTAGGGGTTGCCAGTCCATCCTTTCCGACTGCTCCGTTTTGTTTTTATGGCTGTGTTTGATGTATTTATGGTTTTAATCTCTCTCTATATATATTGCTAAAGTGTACCCGTCGCTAATCCCATGTGTGGCAGTTCTCACAAGAGTTTACGAACGAGCTGCCGACGGGGTTGAGGAAAGCGGTGGCGCTAGTGGACAGGCTTGCAGGTGAGGCAGGCAACAAAATGGCAGTGGGGGGGAGAAAACGGTGGTGGCGGGGTGCGGGGAAACAAATCGGTGGCCGCAGGCGGACATGGAGCAGGGAGAGAACTAGAGGTGCAGATGCTCTGCGCCTGGCCCAGCTAGTTTATTTTAAAACTGATTTTATGGAATTTTATTGTGTTAATTTTTGTAAACTACCTTGGGATAATTTTATGAAAGGCAGTAAATCAATCAATCATAAGAAAAGCCCTGCTGGATCAGGCCCAAGGCCTATCTAGTCCAGCATCCTGTTTCACACAGAGGCCTACCAGATGCCTCTAGGAAGTCCGCAGGAAAGGGCTGAGAGTATGCCCTCTTTCCTGTTACTCCCCTGCAACTGGTATTTAAGGCATCTTGCCTGAGGCAATCAATCAATCAGTGATGAAGCTTTATCTTCACCCTTGCATCTCCATGGTGGGAAAAACTGCACCTGATGAATTTCAACCTGCTATTCAGTTTTCCTCCTTCAGACTGAAAAAAAATCCCTTTGGCCCTTCCTCTCCTTAATTATCCCTTTTCATCTTGCACAAACCTTTTTAGCTTCTCTCCCACACTGAAGGGAAGAGAGGTCAGTTTTGGGAACCCCTTGGTCATAACTATGAACAAATTCTGGTACAAAGAACCTATTTAGAAAGCCAAGGTCACTATTACAAAGCAGTCGGGGCAACAAACATTTTTAAGGTTTGGCTTTATTAGCACGGTGTATAAACCAATTTCCTGAATGCTTCCTAGAAAGAAATTTGACATCCCCTCAAGTGCTCTAATTATTAATTTAGTTGTGGCTTTCTTTCAAATCTTTGCAACACTTTGGTCTCTGAGGAAACTGGAAACAATCACCCATAAAACTTGCCTGAATCAAGCAGTGGGGTAAGTGGGGGGAGTGTTTTTTAGATGTTCTTATTTTGTGTTCCTTACTGAGCTGTTTCTTCAAGTTAGTAAGGTCATAACAGATTTGTGACTGAGGGCCAGCATTAGCCAAGCCTAAAGAAAGCCCTCTTGTTAGTGTTTAGCTCTTCAAAGGGTCGCACCCTGGCTCTGTGCAGGGGCCTTGTTCTGTTCTTCCAACAAAACTGAGGGCCCCAAAAGAATCCCCATCAAGTGGAGGAAGAAGGCTGCGGATTGGCCACTTGTTTATTGCAATGGCTGTCCAAAGGGCTATAGAAATGTTGAAAGCACTCTCCAGTTCCCAGGTGCCTGTAATGAGGGAACTGACTAATTTCCATGTTTAATTTGGGAGAGCAAACTAGGGGAGCTTTTTGTGGTTGTTGGAAGGCTGCCTGGAAGATATTCAGCCATCCCCCTATTTATTTACCTCCTGATAGAAACCAATCTTCCTGAGCTGGCCAGAATGATTTCTTTCCAAGATTCCCCACCACCAGCAGCTCACATTCATCTTGTGAACCAGCAGGGGGAGAGTGAATTGCTAGCATAAAACTGGTGCTTCATTTCTGAAATTAGAGTGCTGAGGCTTAGAACACTTCTCTCCCCCCGCCCCGCGCAGGGTTCCTATGCCTTTATTAGCAGAGTAGCAAGCAGACGTTCAGCAGGTGAAGCTTCTCCTAGTGTACAGTTGGCATGAGGAAAGAAGTTTAACCTCGTGAATGTTGTATGTCAAACTGTTAAAAGGATAGGAGATCTTCGGGGGTGGGTGGGGGCAGAATGTGGCAATTCTAAACTAGTGCTTCCTGTCTATAAATCACAACATTTGACTTAGAAGAGAAAGGTGCAACTTTTTCACCTACTAGAAACTCTGGGACTTTAAAGATGTATGACAGAAATTCCATGGGTGAAGCTTTTGTTCATTATTCACCCCATGCTAGGAAAAGATGTACTAGTGGAATCTTTGACTGGCAGGCAGTTGTTAGAGGGACAGAGCCTCTGTCAGGGGGAAAAAATATTTGCAAACCGAATTTAAGCTAATTCGAGTTGTATGGAAGCTGACTATAGTGATAAGAGGGAGTAATAGGAGGGAGGGCATTCCAAGGCGCCAACTCCCCACCTGCATTCTGAAGTGGTACAGTTCTATGAGGGCAATAATGTACTTTTTCTGATCTCCTACACTGGCTCTTTGGTTGTGTGAATGTGAACAAAGGCAAGCAGTGTTTGTTTTAATGGTAACCCAACATGTAGAAATATATATAGGAGTAAACTTTCTTCCTCCTCGCCACTCACAGCCCTTATCTGTCTACATATGAGAACTTTTTCACTTGCCACATGTCTCCACATTAGACAAATTTTCTGCTAAAATGGGAGCTGAAACATTGTTGCCTGGTTGGACAAGACTGAAAACAGTTTTCTGAGGAAATGGGTTGTGGGGACACCTGCATTCTAGCATTCTGGGACTGACATGGCTTTCCATACAAGCGCGCACACACACACCCTTAACTTGTTAAAGGTGCCCTATACTCTCCCCCACCCTTGGGGAAGGGGAGTGTGCAACAGCAACTAATACCCTGTTTCCCTGAAAGTAAGACCTACCCCGAAAGTAAGACCTAGCAGTAATTTCTGATGTACCGCTAATTGCCCTAGTGCATTTCTGGGGGCTAAAATTAATAAAAGACACTGTCTTATTTTCGGGGAAACACGGTACTAAAATATGTTACCCAAAATACTGATTTGATTAGAACACCACCTTTCTTGCTTTGGTGCTATATGTAACTTTTCTAGTGGGCATACTGAGCTTTGAAATGGACAAATTGTATATATGTATACTAATATATATTTTAGAGGTATAGATTTGTGATATCTAAGCGTACCTATATTTCTAGGTGCAGGTGAATACATATTTTGAAGCTTCCAACATTATTTAGCAGGGTGTCCCAGCATCAAGCTTCAAAGTGTGGCAGACAAGAAGTAGCGAAAACAAACCAAATTTATCTGCTTGCTATCTGTCTCATTATGACAAATTATTATTTTATATAAGGTAAAACAAGAGTCTCTTGTTATATATATATATATATAGAGAGAGAGAGAGAGAGAGAGAGAGAGAGAGCGCTCAGTCTCTAAAAGGTTAGATGCTAGTGTTCAAGCTTGATTGAAGGTTTGAAACCATTTTGCTGAAGCCCAGAAGCACTGGGCCTGCTTGGGGGTACCAAGTGGTAAAGGAAAGCCATTCTTGCACATGAGCAGAGACACAGTTTGCCAGACTACAGATTGTCACATATTTAAGAGCTAAGCCCTTCTATTCAAAACAGTTTCTGGCTGGATCTATACTTGGCTCAAAGTAAACCTCAGATATGTTTGTAGGTTTTTAACTTGTGTTTCCCCTTTCCTCACATCTAACTAGGGTTGCCAGCTTTTTATTGGCTTCTGCTCCTGTGCCTCATTTGTAGATTATTATGCTTCTCTCCATGTTGTGAAAAGTTTCTGCTTTTAAAGACACAGGAGGAGGCCACTTTGTAGTTCTGCTCAGTTGGCAATCCTACATCTAACAATGCAATCTCCCCTACCAGTCCCCCCTCCATTTTGCTTTCTTAGCCTGTTCTGCCTCTCTCCTCCTTGGTGTGCTCTTCTCTCCCACCTCAGTTCCTTTTTCTCAGCTTCTCGCAGTCTTCTCCTGAGTTAAGCTGTATTCTGCATCCAGGCCTGGCAGCTTGTGAATGGCAGACACTGTTTGGGAATGAATGCTGTGGGCTGTGACAGACAAGCACTCGGTCTCAGTGAAAGCCCTGTCTTTACGCTGCTCCAAAGACACAGAACATACAAACACAGTTCTCCACTCCAGACCGAGATTGGGACAGGAAGAAAAGACTACTTTTTTCCAACCTTTCTTTTTAATGTTTTTTTCCCCTTCCCCTCCCTTCTCCGTTCTTAAATGAAGCTTGCAAGAAAACTCTGTACCAGGCTGAATGGGCTGCAGGCAAGGATTGGCTCCGGAGGAGAGGTACAAAGGGGATTAGTGTTTAAAAGTCATGAATGGATTGGAGCAAGGCAAAAGTGTGTATTTGGCTCTGTCTCCTAGTTACCAGTTTGGGATTTGGTTGGAAAAAACTGCTGGAGTTTGAGTGCGTCTGGGAGCAGAGAAAATGTTTGTGTGACCGTGGCAAGCAGAAAGTCCTTTTCTGTGAGATCAGTATGTATACTTTGGATCTATCTCTCTTTTTTCTTTTGCCTGTGAGAAAAGCAAGGAAAGGGCTCAAGTGCCTTTCATTTTCTTTAATGTTTGTCTGATGTACCAAATTGGACACCTGACTTCACAGCCCTAACCATATTCAAAATTGAACAATGTGACATGAGTTTTAGACACTGTTCTACCCATTCATTTCCCTTCCCTCCATATTTTAAGCAGCATGGCCTTGGGCCTTTAAAAAACATTCTGCCTTCATAGAACTCTTTGCACATAGCTCTATCTGCTGAGGAATGCTTCCAGCTCAAAAGAATTCCAGGACAGGTTCTAAAGTGCACCATCAATTCTGCAGGACATTGGTCAAGCTTGTTGGATTTCACCTTTGCCCTGTGTGAGTTAGGTCCATCACTGAATATACCCATCATCACTTTATTTCAGGGAAAACCTGTCCAATGTTAACTGCTCTTTAGTCTTCTCTTTGAGAAACCTGATAATCATTTGAGGAAATCATAGGTTCCCTAGAAGGTCATTCAAAAACCACTGCTGTAGGTAATTGGGTTCCACATCACTTCTCGCAACACAAAAATTGTTTCTTTGGTGACCAGCAACCAACCACAGTCTCTTCTTGCCCATCCCAATGGAAATAAATATGATAACTGTGGCAGTGATTTGACTGAGAGCAGAATGGTGTCACCCACTAGTTAGCCCCCTGGTATGAGCCCAATGCTAGATGTCCCATCATTTCAAGATAGGAGCCACCTCTGAGCTTTGGCACAAGAAGGAATAAGGGAAGAGAAGAATGACACTCCAAAAATTGAATGTTTTAGCTCTCTAAAATGCCAGCAATGTGTGTGGGAACAAGTCCTGGCTCAAGACATTCCTTTTTATCCTCACAATGCCTTCAGCATGCCATTAAACATCCAAGTGTGTGAGCAAAGCATAGTCATTCACTGTTCAGACCATGAGGAAAGACCCAGCCAGCATCCTAGTTGCACACATCACTTGCATGGTTCACAAGGGGGTAAACCTGCTTTTCTGGGGCGACTTATTTACATGTTAGACTTAAATCTGTGTATAACACAAACATCAACTGTATTCACCTGAATCTGACAAGGTTTTTCCTCAGTTCTTTCCTGTTAAATATGGGGGTGGGGTGTCAGATTCAACATTCTCTTTCTTATAGGCGAATACAGGTATAACTTGTATTTAACCTCCGTCTTAACACATCGTCTTAAATTCAGTCTCACCTATTTGGGTAAATATGGAAACGGAAATTGGCTTGAAAGCATTCAGCTTCTCCTGTGATCTACCCCTGCAGTAACAAGATTTGTACATGGCGCAAATAGCACAAGAGGCTCAAATATGCTAGTTTTAGGGTTTCCACTATGATTTCCAAATCAGCTTCCACTATGATGAGAGGGCCACATTGAAATTAATTATTTGAACCAAAAGCTACAGAGAAGTGTGAATCATGCATTCCTATAGCATAGTGAGTGTTTCTACAAAAATTCCCTGAACATAATATCAGAGTCAAGATAATCCAGTATGTAAGTTCCGGTGGGCATGTTGTCTGAACTTGCTAACATGCCCCATTAGTTACCTCCACCTCATTCTACTGCGAATCGCTATCCAGCTTGACACCCAGATGTGAAGTTCTGTCCAAGAGGTTAAATAATAGTATTATCTGTACAGTTTCTTTAACACTGACTCCTCTAGGAGGTTTTTGAAAAAACAGCTGAATCTTCTAACATTTTACTAGGTTGGATTTAACTCTGAATCTACAAGGATAATTGTACCATCCAGTGGTAGTTGCTACAGTAAACCAGAGGTAATGTGCTAATGCAAGCATGCTAATTATTATCATGCTTCACATGATACAGAAAAGAGTTGTTTACAATGCATCCAACTCACCACATGTTACTATAGTGAATACTGTAATGGGGGGATGCATTTCTACAAACATGCAGGAAGCACGTGTTCAGAAGCTGTAACTGATGAATTCTGCTGGGAGAATTCAGTACGTTTGCAGACATGTTAACATACCAACCACTTTTTTCTTAAACAACTTAATGTTGTCTTAATCTGCATATGAAGCTAGGTTTTAAGCAAGGCAAGCCTTGCTTAAGAGGAAACCTGGCTAATGGTGGTGCAGAAGTGATGCTATGCCATGATCGACATTAACAAGGGGAGGAAGAATTTGTGCCAGAGGAGGAAGAGTGTATGCAAAGCTGGCTTCCACTTTGCAAGTTGTGTTTTCTAAAAAGCCACCATTACATCTACACCAGGCCTCCCTGAAATGACATCAGGAAAGGATTGGGACCATTTTCATCATCCCTTATATTATACGACAGTGACAGTAGCCCTGTTCAGACATTAAGGTTGTTCCCACGAGCAGCCCCACCCAAGATTGCACAGCCCTACCCAGGCAGGGCTGCTTGTGTGGAGTGCCGGGGTTACTCCCAATCCTGGTGCTCTTCACTGGGGCAGCCTGGTTGTTTGCCCCACGCTTACAGTGAGATAGAAGGGCACGAACCCACCCGTCTACCCCATCCAACAACTTGGTTGGGCACAAGTTGAGCAAGAATGCCCAGCAGCAGATAAATTCCCCAATACACTGTGCTCTTGGCACAGTGCATTGTGGGATTCTGGAGGATTTCCTCCCCCCTGGCTCCACTACTCACCAGAGTGCTGCTCATGTGCCGCATGAGTGGCAGAGCTTACTGGGAAAGGGACATTGTGTACGGAGAGGCAAGTCAGAGCCTGCCTCTCGGCTAACCCTCAGCATGATTGTGTGAATGACTTTATTATGTTGTACCCGCATTCAGACTTGTATATGTGTTCTGTGTGAATGAATGTACCTGCGTTCATTTAAAAAGTGAACCTGGGTACAGTTACTTCAAATGCCTCTAAGAGATAGGAAGCGGACTGTTGTACCTGTGTTCATCATAACATGTGAATAACTGTATGTGTATACAAATCTGTACCTGTGTATACAGTACTGTACACAGATTTTGAGTATCAAACATAATGTGTGACTATCAATGTGCATTAATATACCAAATATTATTACTGTATTATAATCCATTCATGCATGTGATGGTTTACAGCACAACACAAGCAAAAAAGAGAAGCCCCTGTCCCAAGAAGCTTACAAATTTCAAAGACCCAAAGTGGTTTTGGATAGACTTAGACAGGGGAGACAGGCATTTGAGTTCAAATCCTAACTCTGCCACAAAGCTTACTAGCTACCTGCTGTCTTTCAACCTAACCAACCTCACAGGATTCTTGTGAAGATAAAAAGGGGAATTGTCATGGCTCCAGAGGCACTCTTACCCCTGGTCTTTGGGGCCAAAGTCCAGGACCTCCACAGCCCCTGGGCCCCCCCAAATAGTCTGTCCCAGGTGGTGTGGTCACCCAGTGGAGCATGATGATGCTTAATTTGCCAGGGCGGGGGGCCTCCAAAGACCTTTAGGTCCAGGCTCCAAAATTACTTAGGTGCACCTCTGCATGGTTCCTATCAGAGCCAAAGGAGGAGGGCGAATATTTGACTGCAAGAGATTCACAGACTCCAGTAGGCTGCTACTATCCACTTTATTTTAATGTGGGATAAATCCCTCTTTCCATATGGAAAGAATGCTGCCGCAAGGATGCTCATGGGTGCGAGTCGCTTCACGAGTATTATACCCATCCTGCATCAGCTTCATTGGCTACCAGTCCGCTTCCGGGCTAGATTCAACGTGCTGATATTGACCTTTAAAGCCCTACATGGCTTGGGGCCGGAGTACCTGTTGGACCGCATTCGCCCATATGAATCTGCCAGGGCCCTCTGATCATCATCTCAGGCCCAGCTCATGATCCCTCCATTAACAGAGATCTGGTTGGTGGGGACTAGAGACAGGGCCTTTTCGGTTGTAGCCCCTCAGCTTTGAAACGCCCTCCCTGAAGAGCTTCGCCATGCTCCCTCCCTCAGTGTTTTTAAAAAACATCTTAAAACACACCTTTTAAAGGAGGTTTTTTAATATCATTATTATTTTGTTATATCTAGTAGGTTCTTTAGCTTTTTATAATTTTCAGTTTTAATTTGAACTTAATAATTGTTTTTAATCTGACTTAAAAAAAATAATTTTATTACTTGTATCTGTGTCTATTTTATTGTTGTAAGCTGCCCCGAGCAGTATTGCACTGGAGGAGTGGGGTATGCATATTTTTAAAAAATAAATAATAATAATAAATAAATTCAGATTCAAGCAATATAATAAAGGAAAACTAGCTGGGTCGGGCACAGAGCATCTGCACCTCTGACCGCACCCCCCGCCACCTTTTTCTTCCTACCCCCACGGCGTTCTGGCCAGCCCGCCCGCTTCTTCTCCCCACTGCCTGCTTCTCCGCCCCCCCCCCCACCGCTTTTAGGCTGGCAGGCCAGCCAGCATGCTGCTTCTCCCCCCCGCCCACTTCTCTGCCCCCGCCTGCCTCTTTTAGGCTATTGGGTCACCCCTCTTCTTCTCCCCCACTGCCCAGCTGACCACCCCCCTGCTTTCCGGCAACCCGCTGCTTATCCCCACCTCTGCTGCTTTATGGCCAGCTGGCTGCCAGTTTTTTTGCCGGCCGCTGCCACAGGCAGACACAATTTTCTTCCCTCCCACCCATACCTGTGGCTATCCAGCAGTTCTCCGAACCCTTGTGAAAGCTGCTACACATGGGGTTAGCCACAGGTATGCCTTAGAGAATTAAATATAAAGTAGATAATTTCTCTCACACATCTAACTGAACTGGTCCCTAACTGATTACAGTACTCACAGGCAGGGGTCTTCCTGCTTTCTCCAGCATCCCTGGTTGTGGCCTTCCCATTTCCCCAGAGCTTCTCAGCCAGCTGCTTCCTTAGGGCACTCCTGGAGCATAACAAACAAAAGAAAAAGCTTTATCTTCTTCTGCTGGTGGCTGTGAGTGTAGTTCCTGCCCAATCCTCTGGATTGGTCCTTCTGTTTTGATTTTCCTGGGCTTTCCCCCTTCTTAGGAAAGGTCCACCCTCATAGCACTTGCTCTAAATGCGGGCTAGTCCTCCCTCAAAGCCTTTCCTCACTACAGGAAGGAACACTGTTATGCCACCTTTTGCTCCTTGGAGGAACGGTAGGACAAAAGTTACAATAATACAATCTAAATTTTAATGGTAGGGCAACAAAAGAAGGGGCACTTCTTCACAAAGTTATAGACAATTTGGAGAGTTAATGTTCTGATATGATCCATTCTTTTGTGAAGAACTTTTTAGGTATGTGTGGACAAGTGGTTCAGTACCTTTGTAGCTTATTGAACAGAGAAGACTAAGAGGTAGCATGATTATGATATATATTAATGTTTTGAGCTCCTAAATGGCTCTTTAATATGCAAACAGAAATGAACAAGAGCCAGTTCAACCAAAACAAATTCAAGCTGGAAATAAGGTCCCACTGTTGATCAAGAAAAAAAATAACTGAAACAGACTGCCAAGAAAGTGATGTATTTTGTAGGCCTTGGAATCAAGGTTGGACATTTTAGCCAAGCACAATATAATAGACCTGGCAGAGTAATTACAATAAATATCTGATGTTACATAAAAGGTCAAGCTAGGAGATCTTAACCATTTTTTCAAAGAGATACAAAACAGGGTAAAATGTCATCTTTTTATTGAACTAGCTTCAACTGATGTAGCAGCAGACAAGCATTTGGGTCTCAAACTTGATTACTGGACGACCACTACCTACTGACCCATTATCTATTCTCCAACATTTCACACATGAAAGTAAGGATATGCTTAATACTCCTACTGTCATACCAGGATCACTGCTCAAGTCCCTCCATATCCCTGCTACATGATTATTCTGCAAGAGCTGGGCTTGCACTGACTAAAAGACCAGAAGGTATTTGCTCTTTAAAGATATGCCCTTCAGTCTTATCAACAGTTCAGAAAGTGAAAAAGCAGGCTGGCTACTACCTAGGTAGCACCTGAATGTTAATGCTTTAACATTTATTTGCATGTGCACTGGAGAAAAAATGCACCCCACCCCGAAGATATTTAGGCTGCAATCCTATACACACTTACCCAGGAGGAAACTCTATTGGGCCACAGTGGGATTTATTTCTGAGTAAACTGGCACAGGACTGCATGCAAACTTCTAGGGACAATCTAGTGCTAGAGGGAGTTGAACCCTGAAAAATGACACCTTTAGCAACTCACGATAAAATGTGAACAATATGTTCTCAAAAAGCAAATACAGTCAGGGACAAAAGAAAGGCCTGGATTAACTAAAGACAGGTTCTAGAAAATGGGTAGATTGGGTGTATATTATTAAAAGAGAAGTAGCTAATTCTAAACAGGAGCATCAGTTCAAAGAAAAGTCTTGATGTGAGGTTGCCAAATAGGTTAGTCATTCCCTCTCCTCAGGGAATTATTTGGCACCAGTCTGCAGCACCTGAATTTAGACCAATGTACTCTTCAACTCAGAACCGCTGCAGAGTGGTAGGATAAACTGGAAGTAAAATACACTGCCCTGATGACAGAAGGCCAGGCAACTAGTATTAGTACTGCGAAAGTAAAGTGTGCTGTCAAGTCATTGTCGACTCCTGACAACCACAGAGCCCTGTGGCTGCCTTTGGTAGAATACAGGAGGGCTTTACCACTGCCTCCTCCCGTGCAGTATGAGATGATGCCTTTCAGCATCTTCCTATATCACTGCTGCCCAATAGAGTACCAGTGGGGATTCGAACCATCAACCTTCTGCTTGTTAGTCAAGCTTGGTAGTCAAGCCATTTCCCCACTGCACCATTAGGTGGCTAGTCTTTGTACTAGACCTGGCCAATACTGGGGTTTCATATTGCTTGCCTGCCACCTGAAGGCATTAATATTCCACACTCTTAGCCTGAAGATGGCTTAGAGGCCTGCATGTGCATACTCCTTGGTAGCTCACCTGGCTAGATTCACAGAGCTTTTCTGGTTTAAGCACTATAATCCCTGCAGGAGTCGGGCTGGTGGTTTCAAACAGAGCACTTTCTCCAGACTACAAATCCCATGATCCTTTGAGAAAAACCATGGAGTTAAATGTATATGTTTGTAGTACAGAGATGTTGTAATACTTGCTTGAAAGACCAAACTTTATTCAGGAATTGCCAGTAACACACAACCAGCACAGATCTGCTCTTGGAGGGGAGAAATCTTTACCAAAACTAGCAACAACAACAAGGTAAGATAAATCACGATACAGACCCGTAACTAACAATAAGAACATGGCACCACCTATTGGTTGGTGGCATTGTTTATTATATAATCATCACAATACCTTTTTCTGAGAGTGTGATGCTCCAGTGACTCTTGTGAGAATAAGAAAAAAATGCTGGTCAACCAGTGGTGCTGTTGGAAGCCAGGAATATCCTAGAGAGCCCAAGAGGAGAGCCTGAATAGGTCACCAATCAGTGAATAGGCCTGTGGAGAGAGGGTTACCATGGATACTCCCAGCTGGGACTGGCAGGGGACATGCCTTCTTAGTGTGTTCCTCTTTCGACAGAGGCTTGCGAGAACGTTCATATAAGTGCTTTATATCATTTATTTTAATCTACATTGTTTGTCATCTTAATAAGCCCCTTTTCTTTAACAGAACTACTTTTATATCTTAATGGAATTTTTAAAAAAACCAAATGTTGGCTATAATCTTAAACACACTTACTAAAGAGTAAGCCCGGGTGAATGCAATGGGGTTTATTCCTGAGTTAACATGCATAGGATTGTGCTGTTAGTTGCAGACACTCTGCTGTGAAATTTCGACAGATTGCTGGCAGGATTATTTCTGAGTTCTTATTTTGCCCAAACTGGACTGTTTGGTGTGCTGTCTTCGCAGAAACAGGTGCAATACAGTGATCCTAGATTCTTGAGTTTTCTGAAGGGCAAAGGGTGATTACAAAATGCATAAGGGAGATATCCTGAATTTGCCTGGCTAAGCCAGATCAAGGGTCTACCTGGCTTTCTCCTGGCCCCCATCAACTTTCTTTGAACCTGGTTCCATTTCTAACTGCTCTGAGCAGGGAGCTGGTCTCTTTAGACTCTTCACATTCTGTGACTCAGCTACTATCAGTTTAATCAGCCCTGCCTGAGTGTTAGTAAAAGCTATTGAGGCTCTCCACACAAGCAGAGTGGAGAGCCTAACCTTAGCCCGCTCTCCCCGCAGATGAGCAGGGGAAGCCATTCCTGGGCGGCCAAACTGGTTGCCCACACGATTACCAGCTCCGTCACAGAGCCGGGAGGGGTGGTGGGGCTCAGGGGCCCCCCAGCCCCCAGAAGTCCCAGGATGCTCCATGCAAATGCACGGGGCATCCTGGGGAGACCCCCAAAGCCGGGAGCCTTGTTTTAGCCTCCAGGCGGGCGGGGGGTGTCTCCTTGTGAGTCGCCGCAGCACGGAGCCACACTACGGCATCTCACAGTCAGGTAAAGAGGGTTAGCAGAGGGCAATGTCCGCTAACTTCATTTAAGGGGAGGGGTATTTCCAGAGGCTTGCTGTCGGGAGCTGCACAACTCGCGTTGCAGCACACGACCGGGAGAAACTGGGCTAGGCTGCCTTAGCCTGGTTTTTCCTGGTTGTGGGAATAGCCTCATTGTGTTTCTATAACAAGACTGGGGCATGAAAACCTACCTTTTATTGAGACAGATGATTGATCCATTTACCTCAGTACTGCCTGCACTGTCTGGCAGTGCTCTTTAGGGTCCTGGGCATCCTTTCCAGCCCTGTCTAGAGTAGGCCAGGATCGAAAGCAGGTGCCCTCCCACAGAAGTACAGCCCCTCACCAAACACATATGCAATGCATTTGAAATACTTCACAAAGGTTTGCTCATGGATCCTTACAACAGCCTTGTAAGATCAACATTCAAAGAGCTAGAGCATCCTCAACAGATGGCTGTTCCATCTCTGCTTGAAGATCTCCGGTGAAGGAGAGCCACACCCCCTGCCAGAAGTGTCTGGTGCTGTGGCCAAACTGCTCTTGCCATTAAGAAGTTTCTCCTAATGCTCAGCCAAAAACGACTGTCCTGTAGCTTAAGCTCATTAAATCAAGACCTGTCCTTTGGAATAGAAGAAAACAAGTCTTTGCTCTCTTCTATGTGTCAGTCCTTCTGGTATTTGAAGGGTACTATCATGTTCTCCCTCATATTATTTTCTCCCATATTGGAGAAGGGAGAGGGGTTCAGCAAGGACACTTAGAGGGTATGTGACTGAGGTGAGATTTGAACTGGAAACTACTTGGTTCACAGATCTTACAATATTAGCTAAGGCTAGGCTAGGATGCTTAAAGCCACCTAATGGCGCAGCGAGGAAATGACTTGCCTAGTGAGTAAAAGGTTGCTGTTTTGAATCCCCGCTGGTATGTATATGGGAAACACCTATATGGGGCAGCAGAGATATAGGAAGATGCTGAAAGGCATCATCTCCTACAGCACAGGAGGTGGCAATGGTAAACCCCTCCTGTATTCTACCAAAGACAACCACAGGGCTCTGTGGTCACCAGGAGTCGACCCCGACTCGAGGGCACAACTTTACTTTATTATGATGCTTACGTTTTGGGAAATGATGCTAGCATACTGAACACCACACTGGAAGCAGGGTATCAGATTTGAATTTCAAAAATATTGAAATCACAATTTGCCTACCCTGTGGGTGAGGCCTAGTGAGTCATGGTGGAACACAGAGGAATCTGGCAGAGAAGCCAGAGCAGAGTCTAGTAAGTCAAAGGCAAAAATAGGACACCGTGGTGGGTTACGGGTAAAGCATGGCAGAATCTGGGGTTCACTGGCTTTTCAGACACCAATTCAATGACCTAGATTTTTTTGTTGGGGGGAAATCTTGAGCAGATGTCCTCAGTTGATCCCCTTAACCTGGGAAAAAGTGGTGCAAGCAAACCAACAGCTATTTCACAATGCTTCTGACCTTCCAGTGCTTTGCACAAAGGGAAAATGGTGGCACTGCTGGAATGGTGCTGATCTTCAGACTCTGATAAATGCCTAAGCTCACTCTTGTCTGGAACTGCCACTGTCCCAACACTGGTTCCCTAACAGAGCACAGTTTTACTTGTTAATAACTTGTTTCAGTTATTAAGAGAGAAGAGCTGGTCTTGTGGTAGCAAGCATTAATTGCCCCCTTTGTTAAGCAGGGTCTGCTTTGGTTTGCATTTGAATGGGAGACTACATGTGAGCACTGCAAGATATTCCCCTTAGGGGATGGGGCCGCTCTGGGAAGAGCATCCGCATGCTTGCATGCAGAAGGTTCCAAGTTCCCTCCCTGACAGCATCTTCAAGATAGGGCTGAGCGAGACTCCTGCCTGTAACCTTGGAGAAGCCGCTGCCAGTCTGTGTAGACAATACTGAGCTAAATGGTCTGGCTCAGTATATGGCAGCTTCCTATGTTCCTATCAGGGGCGTAACTACCATTAGGCAAGGGGAGGCAGTCATCTTGGGGCCCCACTGCCTTGAGGGCCCCCCCAGAGGCACATCACATGACTCCCCACCCACCCATGTTGCCCCCCCTATGAATTATGTTGAGTCTCTTGGAGATCGGTAGGAGCAGAGAGTAAAAAAACTAGATTCAATGTGAACTAGATATTCACCGTATTCATAATGGGGATGTGAGTGCACTATATATATATATAGTGTGTGTGTGTGTGTGTGTGTGTATCAGCAAGGGACCCATTTTAAAATCTTGTCTCTGGGCCCCCTCCAACTTTGCTCCGCCCCTGGTTCCTATGTTACTGGTTAGACCTGCCTAATTCTGGCTACTTGGCAATCCTAACTTGGAACCCTAGTTTGATTTCTGTCAGTAGCACAGTTGTGGTGTTCACTTCCACCTTGGGTTCTCAGTCTGTATTGGCCCAGATTTATACTTTGAGAGGAGCTAGCTTTGCACTTGTACCAGGCAGGAGGAGAGAAAGGAGTAGGAGGAAAGAGACCTCTGGCTTTGTTTCATCTGTGGACAGGAGGTGAATGAGCTGAATAGCAGAGGGGGTTGGGCACCAATGTATTTCTCTAGGTCTCATGGTAACAGCTGCTACTTTAATGCAGCCTCACGGGGTGGAGGGGCCTTGTGCAACCAAAAGAGGGGATTTATGCTTGCTGACGGAACAGTTCTGTAGAACTGTTTGAAATGCATACAATTTTACTGCTGTCTAGCCTTTCCTGCCAGAGAGCTAGTGGGCTCTGCTTGGTGCAAGGATGGTGCTCATTCTTGTATAGTGCCTTTTGACAACTGCAGGCAGCAGAAATGTTTACTGACTGAGAGAAGCTGGAACTGATGTGGTGCATTTTGGTTGTTTTGCTGTGTCTGGTGTGAGGGCCTGCAGGGCACAGCTCCCCAGAGGAAGCAGTATCTCTGGCCTGTTGTCCACCCTCTGATCTGAAACCGAGACAGAAATGTCCCCAAGAATTTAAAAAAACAGCACACCCTCTAAAGTGATCTGAGCAAACAGGTATACGTGGATAGATTTACATTTGACATTGTTTCTCATAGCAAGACCCCAGGATCTAGTACCTGGCATGTTGTAGTAATGGAAGTTAGAGAAGCTTTAACATCGACATTTACCAGGGTTGCAGTGTTGATTGGATTAACCTGGTAGATGAATCAATTACAAATGTTTAAACTAAAATGTTGCCCCAATTAATTGAGGAAATCACATATACATACAGAGAGTGTGTGTGTGTGTATGAGAGAGAGAGAGAGAGAGAGAGAGAGAGAGAATACTTCTCCTAAGATGTTGCCTGCTGCTGTGTACACATGCCTAATCTATACACGTGTGCATTTCACATCTGAACTATTGCTTTTCTTGCGTGCAAATTTCTGCAAATATAATCAATCGACTACAACTTATATGATTAATTGAATAAGATTTCTTTCATCAGGTGACAGCTCTGCAATCTATATGTCTCAATTATCTAGAATACATACAGTATATATTTATCCAGGTTGCTTTACACAATAAAATAATTCCAACATGATTGGAATTACACTATCAAAACCTTGTATAGATTTTGTGTGGATTGCCACATTATACCTGGTAGCTGGCATGCTGCTCTGTCTATCAGGTTTGTAAATAAATATCCTCTTCCTTATGGTAAAAATCACTCTAGGAGGTTATTAAGCAGAGACACTTATGGAAACTGGAAGAGAGTTGGCTCTTCTTTTCTTTTAGGCAGGTAAACTAGTGTGAAATGTTTATAAGCTAAATAAAACATTGGTAGATTTGTTTGCAAAGCTGATTTATGTTTGAATGTGTTTGCTGTATTTTTAATTTAAAGGCATTCAAAGCAACTTACAATTATAAAACTAAAACACAAAACAAAATCCAGTATTGAAAAAATAACAATACAAATTTAAATAAATTTTCAAACTGGAAACTACAAACACTACACTGACTAAGAAACATTTTGAAAATTTTAACCTGAAAATGTACATTTCCTGGCCATCTAGAAAACACACATCTTTACATTTACGGACTCCTCCAGTGCCTCTGATACCCACAGTCTGCAGGCTTCTCACGCCCATAATAATAATAATAATAATAATAATAATAATAATAATAAATAAGCATCTGTATAGCATTTTTTGAGTATGGGAAGCACTTTTATTACCTTGATGCAATAACTACCCTGTAGGGTAAGTATTATTATTTCTAAAATTGCACCGAGGGCTGAAGGGGAGCAGCTTGCATAAGGCTATGACAAAGACAAGATTTGAATCAGGAAAGTCCTGATTTATAGCTTAGTCTCCTGTCTCCTGGCCACTATGTTACACCAGCTCCTCATTTTCACTGCAGATGGGAACAAGCAGGCTGCTGCAGAATTAACATAATCCAAGGAGCAGTGAAGGTTTTTGAGGGACAGACATATTTCTTCTCTCATATATTCAATCTGGCATTCAAGTGTTGAGTTGAATGCGGGAGAAAAAATATATGCAGTAAGTGCCATAACATTATTTATATTGTGATCACAGCAGCTAGAATAAACTGTGCTAAATTCCAGCTGTCAAGGTATGGGAAAATAAGATAATTGATTATGCCATTATGTCTAAATTAAGAGACATCAGGTTAAAGGTGGGCAAATAGTAAATGTTGGGGTTTGTAAAAAAAAATGTTATTCTTTATTAACTGTTAGGAGAACAAAGTCCATAAATCTACAAATGATAGATGTAGACTGTGATTTTTGTCACATGAATAAAATAAATACCAAAACTGGATGCATGCAAATATGCTATTTAGTACCACAAATCTATATATTTTCCTTAATATGTCATAGAAGAAAATATTGTTCAGAGTTTTTGTTAAGTTTCAGGTCAAAACTTGCAAAGTTGCTGGATCTGGTTCTGAAGCACGCATGATAGAACATCTATCAGAAGAGCAAACGTTGTTAGATAATAGTGTTGCGCCTGTTGTTCTGTTAGGCCAAATGAAGAATTGACTCTCTTCATTGTCTAAGCATGGCCATGGCTGTTGATGTGGGACAATGGGAACTACTAATGGGCTGTCCCAGGCATTTAGATCATGAGATGCACCCACCTCTTTGTTCCAGTATTGTCTCTAATCAAACAGGTTTTTGGGTTTTTAGCCTACTTTCCTTAAGGAGTATAAGCTTATGAGATCACCCAACATTCTGTGTGTATCCACGTGTGTATGTCCGTGTATATGTCCCCCCACTACCAACTTCACAATGTCTGGACCAGTATGAACCAAATTGGGTACGGTTGTAGAGGCACATAGGGCTATCTCAGCGGTATAGATTGTGATAATATCATCCACCCCAATTCAAGATGGCGGACACATGAACATTTCAGGTGTAAATGGGCTAACTTGTTAACCGCCTAACTGGTTTGAACCAAATTTGAAGCTGTTATAGTGAGTGAAATATGGGACACCTTAGTGGCGTAGTTTATGGTGATCTAATCCACCTTAGTTCAATATGGCGGACACATGAACATTTGAGGTGCAAGGGGGCTAACTTGTGGAGATGGTAATTATCAATTAAGGTTATAGTGAAAGGAAAGTAGGCAGATTAGTTCTTACCAGAACAATTTGTTGAAAGGCAGCAAAAACCAAGACCAACTACAAATGACGTGCAGTCAGATGGCTGCCTCAGATGGTGGGCTTATTCATTTATTTTAAACATGTCTATTCCACCTTCTCATTACTATTCAAGGTGACTTTAAAACCACAATTTAAAAACATCACTAAAAACAATGGCTGACATTCTGACTAACTCTGGTGCATGTGCGGTCAAAGATGCACACGTGTAGAGGATACAATCCTACTTCAGCAGCATGGATGCTCATGTGTAGGGGGTGACATTTGCCCATCTCCCCTCCCCCCTGAAGCATTCTGTGCGATGCGCAAATATGTTCCTGACTGTTCTAGGGCCCTTGGAGGAAGAGTGGGATCTAAATGTAAATAAAATTTTAAAATTTAATTCAGAATTATTGTAACTTTCAGAATGTTAAAATTCAATTATTATTGCAAAGTTTCAGAATCTGGGGCAACCCCCTTTTAGTTACTGTTTCTAGAAGGTTATGGAGGACCTGGCTTGGCTAACATGGAAAGGTGTGAATGATGGAGCTTGTGGTTTTCATTAAGAGCCCTTTACCAATTTTTAAAATCACTGCAAGAACATATCACAGACAATGACTCTTTTAGTATGCCACAATCAAAGTGCTGAAAAAATATTAGTCTCCAGCCATAGTGAGAATGCATATTGTACCGATTTAACAAGTCCAGGTGGAAGTACAATACATTTAAGGTTCCCAGATATAACACATGGCAAAGTCCTGTCGATCGGAGAATATTGGTGGATGCAGCTACTCTGATCACTGCAGTTCAATGGTATAGGGAAAAGTGTACCTTCTGAAATTTAAAGAGGGAGAGATAAATAGATAATTGATAGGGATTGGGTGGGGAGAGGGCTCTTCCAGACTATGTGCATGCCTTTGTGTCTCAATATGAGTATAAATGCTGAGGTCTCAAGTGCTCCAAAATTTCCCACATGTTCCAGTTATTTGTGTGTGTGTTTTCATGTCCTGCTGCTCAGCAAAACTGTGGATTGCCCATGTAGGATGTGCTTGGAGCGCGGTTCAAGCATTTATAGAGAAATTAAAAGGGCGACTGTAAGAAAAAGAGCAGGTCCTTACCTGCTCTCCGCCACCCCTTCCAGCTTCCTGCTGGGGTGGCGCTGGTCCCAAAAAGCCCCGCATGCCATCAACACACACATGGCTTCCATGCATGCATGGGTGCCATTTGTGTGGTCAGCATGGTGTTGCTGACCACGCAAATGGTGCCTTCATATGCGTGGACGCCATGTGCGTGCTGCTGCATTGTCCTAGGACAAAGCTGCATGGGATGGTGGAGAGCAGGAAAGGACCTGCTCTCCTTTTTCTTAAAGTCTCCTTTTAAATTTTTCTAAAAGTGCTTGAACTGCACTTCAAACCGCAGTTCAGGCACATCCCTGTGCCCATGCATGGAACAGGTAACTGCTGCCACCAGCAAAATCTGGTTCGGCTCAGCAGTTTGTGGTTTGACAATTCAACAACACCCAGGTTTATACTTCATAACACAGGCACTCTCAATTTTGTCCTGAAATGACTTTCCTTTTATTCCGAGAGCCATGGTTTCCCTGGCTTGCCTTTTACTAAATTAGATGTGATGTTCTTCTGTAACATGTTGCTGCAGTGACAGCCTGAGACATCAGCACACTGGAGGCAAGGCACCAAATGCTGCCTCCACCCTCCTTGCACATGCCTCTTTTTCTTTATTTGTGGCAGTGGTAGCCTCATGAAAGGACCACCCCTGTGTCTTTGAATCTTGTGCGTGTGTGGGGGCTTAGGTAAGGGGCTGTGTAGCGAATAGTGGATTTATGCCCAGCCTTTGTCTCAAAGCCAGACCATGTGGGGGAAAAGAAAAATGCTATATCACTTCCTCCATGTTTGCTCAACAAAGGCTGTTCCTTTAAAACTTAAATTGCTCCTTTGGTAGTCCAGTTGCTGCCACCACACTCACTTCTTAACAGAGTTTATTCACACACACACACACACACACACACACACACACACACACACCAGTGTGAGTGAACTTCCAGGGAAACTCTCCTTCTTTACCAGTGGAAAAATACAGAAAACCTTCCATGTGTAGCCTACACGTGAAGAGAAAACTTGGTAGTGTGAGTTGCTGAGCAATCAACATTGAGGTATGTTTGTACCAGAGTAAAACCCCTTTTTCCTGAGTTAGAAATCCACTCAGAGGCAGGTAAAAATACAAATAACAAAATTTTTCAAAATACAACAGACTGCTTTAGTCTGAGGTACTCTCAGCTTTGAGTTACAGGTAAAAAGAAATACTCAGTACTTTACAAGATTACTTCCAAAGCTCACTCCAGCTGGTGTTTGGAGTGGCACACTTTAAAATCGTGGTTACCCAGTTGCAAGGATAATTCAAAAAAGCAGGGTACAGAGTCTTCTACAGAGCCCTGGCTGAATAAAAGGGCTCAGGCGCAGTTCCTCTTTGTTACATTACAGATAAAAACACATTAAACCAATTGTAAGGATTTACAAAAGCACCAAATCAAAAGAAATCTAACGCAGGCTACCTAACACACGGTTCCCTGGCTAAACATTTCCCTGAAGCTAAAGCCCTGGCTTCCCTCCTGAACTCACCAAATCCATGGTAGAGACTTCAGGCTCCTGTAGAGCTCCTGGTTGCCGCTAATGCCTAGACAACCTGTTCACCCTGCCTGGCTCCAACTGAGCAAAAGGAACCCCTTTCACTTCCTGCCACTAGGTCCTCCAGGAGCCACCCACCTCGTGCTAAGTGGCTGATCCTAGAGGTCACTGCCTGACAGACAGGTTCATTTCTGGTTCACTCTTTAGGGGAGGGGAGGGGAGGGCTGATCACCACAGGCTGTAACTTGGTGGGCAGTGTACATACTTTGTATACAGAAGGTTCCAGGTTCAATCCCTGGCATTTCCAGGTAGGGTTGGAATGACTCTTACCTGAAATCCTGGACAGCTGTTCTTAGCCAGCATAGACAACACAGACCTAGAGGTTTTCCAGATAGCAATTCAAAGCAGCTCGGCTATAGTTACAGTTGTGGGATGTCCAGATGCCAGATGGATCAATGATCTGAGTCCATGTAAGGCTGTGTTAGTTGTTAATATTCTCCACATCTTGTATTCAACCAAATGTAGCCACAGGAGGAGGAGGCCTGATCAGGACATAGGGAAATATTTTCACCCTCACCCCCCCTACAATTTTTCCACTGAAAATTAGTCCACTGAAAATAAAAAGAGGAGAGCTGGTCTTGTGGTTAATTGTCCCCTTTGTTAAGCAGGGTCTTCCCTGGTTTGCATTTGAATTGGATACTACATGTGAGCACTTTAAGAGGGGATGGGGCTGCTCTGAGAAGAGCATCTGCATGCTTGTATACAGCAGGTTCAAGGTTCCCTCCATGGCTTCTCTAGGTAGGGCTGGGAGAGACCTGCCTGAAACCTTGGAGAAGCCGCTGCCAGTTTTTGTAGAGACAATACTGAGCTGGTTGGACCAATCGTCTGAACATAGCTTCCTATGTTCCTATCCCGGAAACTGCCATTCGTCCCTGAAACTGCTACAGTGTGAGCTGTAGGTCAGGGAAGCTGGTCCTGTGCCAAATCTGTGCTGTCATAGTCTAACTGCACAGCTTTAAGTAAGCCATGATATTTTCTCATAATGCTTAAGAGGAATATGAGGCTACTCATATTGGCCTACCTTTTAGAGATTTGCGAATGGATTCGATACTGAACCACCCCCGAACCAGCCGCTGTTTGGCCCAATCTCAGACTGAACTCCTCCCAGTTCGGTGTTCATTTAAAAACAACACACTTTAAAAAAAAGTAATAAAATTAACCATCGCCACTCTGGGGGCTTGTCCGCAGCTGCGGGGGAGTGTGTCTGGAGGATCCCCCTTTCCCCGGCTACACAGAGGCCCATTGGGCGTGCACGGCGGCCTCCAAAATGGCCATTGTCACGGAGGAGAGGCCTGGAACAGGCCGAAAACTGCCCAAACCGGGCAATATGTGACTAAATGGAGGCTGGTGGGGGGAGGGGGAACCTCCGGAGACCTGTCTCCCCTCTACCCCCACAGCCATGGACAAGCCTCCAGAGCGGCGGCGAGTTGTATTAGTTTTTTTAAAAGTTAGGGGGGGAAATTCTTAAATGAACCCCTGAACTTGAACCGAAGCAGGGTTGCTTGGGGATGTTTAGGCGTGCACAAAACCAAACATGCCCAGTCCAGTTCAACTCTGGTTCAGACTCAAACCGAACTGGGCAAAGCGGTTTTGTGCACACCCATACTACCTTTCAGGTTTGTTATAAGAAATATTGAGATAATGCATGGCAAGTGCTTGAAGCTCTTAGAAAGTACGCTTTATTAAAACACTCATCCAATCCCAAGCGTGTTCACTCAGAAATAAATTTTATTGATTTCAGTGGGACTTACTTCCAGGTAAGAGATGGTTCTTGGGTCACCTTAATATCTTTGGTGCAGCTGCTTTGTTTTGACACTCTTCTCATAATGGAGGAAATGGCAAGACCATATGAGAGAGATGCATGGTTACTCTCTATGTTAATCCCAGATGGCTATGTATAATAGTCTTATTCAGAGTGTCCAAACAATCTTCATCTTGGGTGGATGACTCCCAGAAATAAAATAACTAGGGAAGTGGGCTGCTCATCTAAGCCTCTGTGAAAGAGACATCCTCATGTTCCTGGGAAATAACAGAGCTGATCTGTGTGACAGAATTTGTTCTGAAGCTACGCTTTTCCATACTATAAATTGTGGTAGAGGTACCTAGGGGAAGTGCAAGCAATTGTTGGGAGGTACCAGTATTTGAATGCAGTCATATTATGTTGCATTGGTTATCTGTGTCTGCGAGTGTGTATACCAAATCTGATCTTAAAAACAAATAAAAAAACAAAGAAGATTGCAGTGCTGCTGAGTTTTCGCCCATTTAATAAGCCTTGCTTATTAAATCTAAGAACAATGCAGATGTCATGTGCTAGGCAGGGCTGGGGGAGCCAACTCATTTGCAGGGTTGCTCATGGACAGGGTTGCTGAAGGAAAATAAAGATAAGCATAATAAAAACTTAACAGCATCTATTATTAGCAAGCAACCTTAGCCTGCTTTCTGTCTTGGGAGCTGCCAGGCCTGCTCTGGAGATAGCACATTCATATCATTGACAGAATCAAGTGTGTCACATGCAGGGCAGCCCATTTGGATTCTGGCGCCAACCGTATGTGCTCGACTTCCTATGGCTAAGTACATGTTGTTTTAATAGATACTAATGCGATTTTTAACAAACAAAAAATGTAAAATCATGCACTCTTATGTATTGGTGATAGCTGAAAATGAAAACAAAATTTGTCTTGCTTGGGGGATTTATTGTGGTTTATTGTGTGATTTATTGTTGTTTACTTATTGAAAGCTTGTGAGATTTATTATTAATTGGAAACATCCACCATTGTATGCACGGACGCTTCAAAAAGATATGAAAAAAGCCTGTGATAATGTTCACAGTTTTTCAGCCCCGTGTATGAAACTGCTTTATACGGAGTCATGCTGTTGGAATATTTGTTTGGCCCAGGATTGTTCGACTGGCAAAAGACATTTCCATCTCTGGAAAATACTTCTTTTTGGGACCGCAAAAAGACTACTTTTGGGGGTACAGCGATGTCTGGACCCCAAAAAGGCTTATTGCAGGGGAGTGAAGGGCAAACCCCATCTGAGACTAGCACTAAGGATTGCCACCCCTCCCGCCAGGAGCCACAGCTCCTGAATAGCCAGAGCTCATCTTTCCTAAACAGGGCTGCACAATTTTGGCCCTCCAGCTTTTCTGGGACTACAACTCCCATCATTCCCAACCACAGTGGCCAATAGGGAGTTACAATCCAACAGCAGCTGTAGGACTGAAGTTGTACACCTCTGCTCTTACAGAAGCACCTTCACAGAAAGGCTTCTGAACAAAAAACATGAGAAATTTCTCATGTTTTTGTTTAGAACCCTTGTACTAGGGCAGAAGGAACGAATATATCCTAGCCTTAGCTTCTTTCTGCATCCCTCCTATTTTTCTCAGGCAATACCAATCCCAGGCTTATCATATGTATCATAGATTGCTTCCACACTAAAACCTCCTTTGGGATGTAACATGAACCCGCGGTTCCATCCTCCTCCCACTCTCCAATCCACATTTGGACTAAATTTGGACTTCAGGGAGGGCAGGATGCCTCCTTGTCTTAAGGAGGCAATCATTAGACCACTTCTGAAGAAGCCTGCCTTGGATCCCTCAGAGTTAAGCAATTACAGGCCTGTCTCCAACCTTCCATGGCTGGGTAAGGTGATTGAGAAGGTGATGGCCTCCCAGCTCCAGGCAGTCTTGGAGGAAACTGATCATCTAGACCCATTTAAAACTGGCTTTCGGGCGGGCTGTTGGGTAGAGACTGCTTTGGTTGGCCTGATGGATGATCTCCAATTGGGAATTGACAGAGGGAGTGTGACTCTGTTGGTCCTTTTGAATCTCTTGGTGGCTTTCAATACTATTGGCCATAGTATCCTTCTGGAACATCTGAGGGGATGGGGGGTGGGAGGCATTGCTTTGCAGTTGTTCAGCTCGTACCTCATGGGCAGATTCTAGATAGTGTCTCTTGGAGACTGTTGTTCTTCAAAATCTGAACTTTTCTATGGTGTCCCTCAGGGCTCCATATTGTCTCTGATGTTGTTTAACATCTACATGAAACCTCTGTTAGAGATAATCAGGAGAACTGGCTCCGGGTGTTATCAGTATGCTGATGACTCCCAAATCTACTTCTCCATGTCAGCATCATTGGGAGAAGGCATAACCTTCCTAAATGCCTGCCTGGAGGCAGTAATGGGCTGGATGAGGGATAACAAACTGAGGCTGAATCCAGATAAGGCAAAGGTACTTATTGTGCGGGGTTGGAACTCAGGAGATGATTTTGATTTGCGGGTTCTGGATGGGGTCACGTTCCCTCAGAAGGAACAGGTATGCTGTCTGGAGGTCCTTCTGGATCCGAACCTCTCCCTGGTGTCCCAGGTTGAAGCGGTGGCCAGAGGTGCTTTTTATCAGCTTTGGCTGATATGCCAGCTGCGTCCATTTCTTGAGATGAATGATCTCAAAATGGAGGTACATCTGCTGGTAAACTCTAGGTTGGATTACTGCCATGTGCTCTATGTAGGGCTGCCTTTGTATGTAGTCTGGAAACTGCAGTTAGTTCAGAATGCGGCAGCCAGTTTGGTCTCTGGGTCATCTGTGTTGAAGGAACTACACTGGCTGCTGATATGTTTCTAGGCAAAATACAAGGTGCTGGTTACCTATAAAGCCCTAAACAGCTTAGGCCCTGGGGATTTAAGAGAACGTCTTCTTTGCCATGAGTCCCACCACCTGTTAAGATCATCTGGAGAGGTTCATCGGCAGTTGCAGCAACCCTGTTTGGTGGCTACTGAGGAACGGGCCTTCTCCATTGCTGCACCTGGACTTAGGAATGCGCTCCCTATTGAAATAAAAGCCTCCCCATCTCTGGCAACTTTCAAAAAAGGCACTGAAGACACATTTATTCACCTAGGCTTTTAATTAGATGTATAGTTTTAATATTTTTAATGTTGGGTTTTAAATGTTTTTAATCTTTTAAATGATTTTAATTGTTAATTGATTTGATGTTTTAAATGATTTTAATTGTAAACCGCCCAGACACGCAAGTTTTTGGATGGGCTGCTTCGGGGCGGAGCTTGCACTCACCTGAGAGGGAGGAGGGGATCTGGAAAGAGCTCTCCCTCACTCCTCCAGTTTACTGTTGGTTGCTCGTTCCTCCACCATGGAGGCTCCACACAGCAGCAGAAGCTGCTTTAAGGTAAAATGGGGAAACTTCCCACCACCACCACCACCCAGTCCCCGCTGTAGCCAGCCGCCCCATTCCGCCCAGCAGCACCTTAATGTAGAAGGGGGGACTTGCCTCTCGTCCCCTGCTCCCTGCAGCCGGTGTGGCGGCATTTAGAAGTTTAAAAAAGGGAGAGGACTTCATCCTCGCCACCCCTACCCTCCTCGTTGCTGCAGTGGGGCAGCAAGAGGCTTAAGCTCTCACTGCTGCGGCAGTCTTAAAAGTAACCCCCCCAACTTTCCCGTCCCAGAATCTGCCGTTCTTCCCAGATTAGCCTCTGTAGGCAATCACCTCCATTGCCTCTGTGGTAATCTGCTTGTGTGGCTAGCCTCACCCCCACTTCTCCTGCCACCTGTAGTCCCTGTGCTCACACTCTCTAACTCTCCTCCTGTCGCTGCACATGCCCTGCTGTGGTGTAGCGAGCTTATAGGCAGCCGGGGGACAAAGTGTAGCCAGGAGGCCTCCCCTTTTCCATCGCTCGCACAAAGCCACGCCCTGACATCAGATGCAAGGAAGGGCAATTAGCTACTGTACAGTACTCACATTTGGGAAGCCGCTGCTGCTACCTCCTCCCTGCCGGCATGGTCAGGCTCTTTGCGCGGGTCCCACTTCTGCCATTTTGCGGCCACTCCTCGAGTGCCACTTGCCTGTGACCACTCTGCAGCAGCCTGCCCAGCTCCTGCCTGCCTGCCTGCCACCGCTGCTGCTGCTGCTGCTGTAGCTCTGCACAGAGGAGCCCAGCATTGTTGCCTGCCAGGCAGGCAGAAAAAAGCGCTGCTAGTTCTTCCTGCCAAACCTACCCAATATTGCCACCAAAACGGGGTTTCTTGGCATTGGCTCTGCCCCTTGCATCTGATGTCAGACACAGGGACAGGACCAATGCCCGGGAGATGGTCCCTCCCTCTTCCAGAGAGCTAGAGAGGAGAGAGGGCCGTGCTTCACACTCCCTGACCCTCCGGGCCTGGAAACAATTCCCCCCCCCCCCCGTTCAGTGGATGCTATGCCCCTGACTACGGCCTCCACATTCACAGGGTTGTCTCTCTTGCTCCTCTCCTCCTCCTCCTGTTGCCAGGCATGCACTCTCTCTTGCTCTGTCCCCCACCTCTTCATCCAGGACTACTGCCCTTGCTCTCCCTGTCCCTGGTGGAATGAGCCCTCTCAGCAGCTGTGGCCCTCACTCTAAAAATAGTGAAGATCACTGCTGCAGTGCATCGCTTCCTGATTACTTTTATGTCCTCAACATTCCTAAATTGTCCGTTAATTAGTCAGTTCCTGTTCCCTGCAAGCGAGGAAGCATGTATCAATAATTGATGATTTCCTCTTTCCAGCCAGAGCAATTCCTAATTATTTTTGTTGTATTTAAATTGTTACTATCACAATTGAATAACTGTGCTGGCCATAATATAAAATATTTCTGAAAGATGCTTGGAGTCAAACATTACATGCTCAAGTTCTTGCCTTTCCCAAAATGCATGAGAATTTAGAGTGGTGTGGTGTAGTGGCTAAGAGACTGAGCTACAAATCAGAACTTCCCTGGTTTGAATCTTGCTTCTGCCCTGAACTCACCAGGAGGATTTCACACAGGCCTTTTAGTTCAAATTTCCTCCAGAATGGAGGGTGTGCGTTCAGATATTGGCCAGATTTAGCCTGAAGTTCCTGCGAGCTATCGGGGAACACTTCACACAAAATTCTAGTTTTTCATTGAGTAATAGGGTGTAGCCCGGTTTATATTCAGGATTAAAAAGTCAACTTTTTGTGTCTGGTTTTTTGGGCAACTTTGAACTCGCAGTAAAGCCTTGCAGTAAACTTGTGGTAAAGCCTGCTGTCTGAGAATGCCTTAGGCAAGTTGCTGCTTCTCAGCAGCAATATGAGAATAATATTTATTTGCCTTACAAGGATGTTGTAAGGCTTACAACAAGATGCCACATGTGAAGTGGTATCTTAAAAACATAGTTGGGCAAGGTGGTTGAGAGTGGTGGCTAACCAGCTCCAGGCAGTTTGGGAGAAAACCGATTATCTAAACCCATTTCAAACTGGCTTTAGAGCAGGCTATGGGGTTGAGTCTGCCTTGGTCTTCCTGATGGGTGGGTGACCTTTACCAGGGAATCAACAGAGGGAGTGTGACTCTGTTGGCTCTTTTGGATCACTCGGCAGAGTTTGATACCATTGACCATGGAATCCTTCTGGATCGCCTGAGGGAGTTGGGGATAGGAGGCACTGCTTTACAGTGGTTCTGCTCCTATCTCTCAGGCAGATTCTAGATGGTGGAGCTTGGTGATGGTTGCTCTTTGAAACGGGAGCTCAGGAAGCACCAGGAAGAATGTTTACCTTCTTGGTACATTAACTTAAGGGTCTGCATTAAGGCATGAGTCAGCTTCAAGAGGGACGTGTGCAGGACAGTTATAAATAAGATAGAAAATATTATATAAGAATAAAAAAGTGGAAGTGTAAATAAATAAAAATTAAGCAGCAGCTTTGCCACTGCAAATAAGAAATAAAAAAGTGTCTGAGAGGTCAGTGTTCCCCTATTTTTATTTTAATGTAAATATGCCTTGGGATGAAAAAGGTTGGGAAATATATATATATATATATATATATATATATATATATATATATATATATACTAAAAGGCAATGTTTTTTAAAAGGGGGAAGATTGGCTCTCCTGGATCTTGCTTGTATCTAGAGGCCACATATTTTATGCAGAGGCTTTGCAAGGATTAGTCTCTGGGCTGTGATCTTACTGCTTGGAGATTCTGAGTGAGTACAACCTGTCATTTAAAGGTGTGGCTTACCAACCTGACGACACCCCTCTCATTCAAGAGATGGCAAGGGCACTCCTTCTGGGGCCTCTGAGCAGGTGCTCTTGTGTTATATGAGTGCAGTTAAGAAATCTGCTTGAAATCTGGAGATGTGGACAGGATGCTAACAGCTTACAGTGTGCCAAGATATAGCTGCTTGGGATTGTGTTGTAATATTTGTAAGACTGAATTGCCAGATTGTAGTAGTCTTCTGGGCAAGGTTAATGAGGGTTTACATGTTTTAATGTTTACCATGTGAAAAGTGGGGGTGGGGATCATCAAATATGAAAAATCAGCATGTAAGGGAGAAGGCTAGGCTGAAACATTCTAACTTTGCAGGAGTTTTTAGTATGGGGAACAGTGCCCAAAACCACTGTGTACCTGAAGCAAGGTGCTAAATGCTGTTCCCCCATGCACACCCTCCTCCTTCCCCCACCATTTTTAAAGTGACAGGCCTTTTTCATCTCCCCCTTCGTGCACCACTGGGCTGATTATGAAAAGGTGGAGGAAGTGGAATTAATAATCAGCCAAGCAGCCCGTGCAGAAGGAGGTGGAGGAGAGCATGCCTGCCCCACACCAAGGCAGGTGCTGGTGGCAAAGAGGAGGAGACAAAGAGTGGCTCCTATGGCAATGGTGGCTGCAGTGGTTAGAGGGAGGCATTTTGCTGCCTCTCAATAATCTGCTGCCTGAGGTAATCGCCTCCCTTTGTCTCATGGAAGGACTGCCCAAGTGGAGGAGTATTCAAGCACATAATTCTCCATCCGAAGACTGAACAGATGCAGTCCAAAAATGACTCTACTATATTATGTTCCAGTGCTGGTAGGTGTATGAGAATTCTAATACAGCAGTGTGAATCAAGCATCTCTGTACAAGATATGATGATTAACCCCTTTGCACTCTTATAAGCAAATATATAATAATTCAGGTTCTTGGTGCAGTACTAACTTGGGCAATATGCTGTGGTCAGCAAAACTCAAGCAAGAGTGTGACTGGGAGAATATGCCAAATGGCTGGAGGAAGAGTGGTTTTTCTCTGCTTTATTGCTGTTGTCCCAATAAGCAGAGAAAGAAGGAACCCTATAAACTTTCCAGACTAGCTGCTCAACAGCAGCAAAATGCCTCCATTCAGGCAAGTTGCAGTGAAAACATGAACAGCAGGGGGAGCAGTCTCACAGCAACTAACTACCCCCCAAACCGGCAACTTCCTTATGCCAGATATACGATGTCCTAGCTCTATATATCAGCAATTAAATTTGAGACAATGCATTGGCAATGTGAACGGCACCCTGCTGTCCGCGTAGGGATTGCGGTGTCACAATGCAAGAAGTGTGGAAGCACATTTCCGAGATCCGACATGCCCCTATTGCACGGTCTAGTCTGGAAAGTGCCCAGGTTAGATGTGAGGGACAGAGGGGTGTGCCTGGATTTTCTTCTGCTTGATGTGAAAAGGGATAATTATTATTGCAGAGTATGCTCCCGGGCAATTTCCTGAGGTGAGGTGGCTTATGGGACTCTCACAAGAGAAAGCG
This sequence comes from Hemicordylus capensis, assembly GCF_027244095.1. Lineage (NCBI taxonomy): Eukaryota > Metazoa > Chordata > Lepidosauria > Squamata > Cordylidae > Hemicordylus > Hemicordylus capensis. Next base: position 265,202,212 of record NC_069658.1, read on the forward strand.
GAAGGATGCAGCAGGAGGCATCCTCCTCCCATATGAGAGTTTTGCATAAAACCCCAGAATCTTGAGGTGCTAAAGCAAGGGCTGCAACTTAATAATCTGATAACACCGTCGTGCTTTTTCTACATGTTTGAAATAGCCTGACATCTGAAATAGCAATCCAGAGGGGCATGCGCGCGCACACACACACACACACACACACACCCTTTAGAGGGCTCTCATGAGCTAAAACTCAAACTGCATTTTAATCTCTTGAGCTAAAAACACAGTCAACTGCTGGTTTGGTGTCAGAACTGTTTAATAGGAACTTGAAGAAACAATAAGGCAGCAATTTCCCTTCAAGCAGCTCCCACGCCAAAGCCCCAAACTGCTTTCTAGATTCGGCGGATGTAGGAAAATTGATTTAGTACTAATTAATTTGTATTTAATAATGTGTTAGCATTATTAAACTCAGTGGGGACTTGTTTTTGTTTTTGTGGGAGCAGTGGGTGAGAAGGAAGAAAACATTTATTTTATTTTATTTTAATTGCAGGGGCACATAGGTGGATCGCAATATATGACTAAGGATAAGGCTTGAGAGCTCCTACTTTTGACTTAAACTGTGACAATATTCTGTGTTCTGTAAGGGCCAAACGAGATGTGACAGCCGTAGGTCTGTGTGCTTAAATCAGGAGCAGGGATCCATTTTTAACAGACCAAAAGGCACACTGGTGAGGACGGAGTACAGAGCCCAGCACCCACCCACAGCCTGTCTCATAAGGCATTCTTCTCCTCCGCTGAGCTCTGATTCCGGAAGTGTGCTCAGCTGGAACAAAAGTACTTGCAGGGGAGGCTAATGGAGGTCATCATTGGGCAGGGGAAGGGGTCAGTGCACACATCATGCACCCCCTTTGTTGTTAAAAATGGACTCTTCCTTTTTCTACATGACTGGGGTAAATCTGTGTTTGAATACACTTATCTACCCCCATCACAGCCAGTTTGGCCTCAGTTTGTCATCACAGCTCAAGGCCAATCAGCCCAGACTTAAATAGCTGAGTTTAATGCTGAGATCTTGGCAAGAGACAAACGCCTGGTGATGGACTCCTCTAGGATTCCTACATCACTCTTCATTGAAGAATGCTAAACTGCTGCTGTCTTCAGCTGTGTCTTTGGGAGGCATGGACTTCTTAAAAACCACTGATATTCCAATAGTGGGGGAATTATTTCCCCTGGTCAGAAGCCCCATCCCAAGCTCCAGGCCCTATCCCAGTTTTATCCCTTAGCTTAGCTTTTTTTAGCTTAGTTTAGCTCTACTTTTTAAAATCCCAGATTTATGAAATTAGATTGCTTCTACACAAGCCTTTTTCTCTGGAATTGCCTTTCTTTGTTCACTCACTTTCTTTTATTGCTTCCTGAAGCTGGAGCCAATTTCAGTCCTGCCCCCATAATGCCTCTCCCTCATTGCCACTCTTCAACAAAAGTTCACAAAGTGGTTTACAAAGAAAAATAGATAATACATAAATAAGATAGTCCCTTGTCACGCAAGGGCTCACAATCTAAAGGGGTGGGTGAACTTGGCCCTCCAGCTGTTTTTGAACTACAACTCCCATAATCCACAGCCACAATGGCAAATACTCAGGGATTATGGGAGCTGTAGTTCAGCAACAGCTGGAGGGCCAAGTTTACCCACCACTTTAGATTGTGAGCTCTTTGGGGACAACGGACTATCTTATTTATGTATTATTTATTTTTCTATGTTCGTATTATGGGAGTTGTAGTTCAGCAACAGCTAGAGGGCCACATTTGCCCAGCCCTGCAAGCATCAAACAGCATCAACCAGGGAGAAATTATGTGGAAGAACTATAGTGTGATCAAACCTGGTCAGCTCAGGGCTCAAACAGATTAAAGCGAGGGAGATCAATGATCAGATCTCCTGTCTCTTTAAATTATAACAGCTGCCACGGGGTGGAGTGGGGGACTAAATTGTACTGTGACAATGGCATTAGGGAAGGGCGGAGTTTAACCCTATTTCCCCTCAGGACCTTTTCCCAAGGCCACCTAATAGTGCTGTGGGGAAGCAACCTGCCTAGAGATCTGGAGGCTGTTGGTTTGAATCCCCGCTGGTGTGTTTCCCAGAATATGGAAAACTCCAATATAGGAAGGTGCTGAAAGGCATCATCTCATACTGTGCGGGAGAAGGCAATGGTAAACCTCTCCTGTATTCTACTGAGAAAACCACATGGCTCTGTGGTCACCAGGAGTTGACACCAACTTGACGGCACAACCTTTCTTTTTCCTAAGTTTTCCCAATGAAAATCCTCCCCCCTGCCCCCCAATGCTGGTATTTTCCCACATAATTTTCCTCTGATGGGCAAATACTGTAGAATGTAACCAGCTGTGATCATACATGAACATTCCTTTTCCATTTCCTCAAACATGTGAAAAGAATTAGGTTAATAAAGCGATTAACATAACAATGACTAATACGATTAAAGTTACTAGAATAATTCTTCTGTGGGTGTACACTGGTCAGTAAATTAACTCTTAAAATCCCTCATTTTCCATGTAACTAGATATAAAGGAGAGAGGAGAGTTCTCCAAAATATGCAGGCAAACCTCATAAGATGCTAAAGGGAATGAATTGTTTGTAAGCTGCCTAGAAAACCTTATATGTAAAGCAAAAAATAACAGTAATAATAGCATTCCCATAATTGGTTGTTACATCTACCATGTTTCAAATGCGGCCATTCTTCTCCCAGGACAAGTAGTCCTTTTTGTCTCCTAAACTAGGAGGGATTTTTGCTCTCCCTAAACATGAAGGGCGAAACTGCATGTTCCCTTAAGCCCATTACTTGGACTGACATGTTTGGTTTTTCCTCAGTAAATGACACGCACAGCGGCCCAATCAGATCAGTATTGCTGAGAGGACTTCAGCTCTTTGCCCCCACTTATGATCATGGCATAACCTGGATTCCTGCTCCCTGCCCCCACTTTGCTGCTATTTGCTCCAGGAAAGACCTCCCATTAGCAGCAGATGAAAACAGAGTGCTTTTACAAATAAATCATAAATCACATTTTCTTCCACATCTTGTGAAGTGTGTGTGTGTGTGTGTGTGTGTGTGTGTGTGTGTGTGTGTGTGTTTATTTATTTGGAAGTGATACTGCTCCCTGCCCCCCATTTCCCCCACCCAGCTTACAGTTCTCCCCCACCCTATTTCCTTCGTGACCCATGGAGGTCATTGCATGCTTGACTTTGTCTTTCATGAGGCAAATTTATATTTCACAACCTATCATTTTTAAGTTTAGAGGATTTGGCAACATAATCCTAACATCTCTGCATAATTGCCGTCCCAGAATCTTGCATTATAATGATTTTGATCCTAAACAGATTTTTTTCTTCATTGTCAAGAAGAAAAGTCAGTGGACCTCAAATGGTACTGCTCTTTCTTGTCCTTCAGCTTGTTGGAAGTTAAGGACTTTGCGCTGTCTCTTGTCTCAGACAGTGGAGGACAGACTAGTGAGTCAGAGGGCTAGAGGGTCAAGACATTGGTCATCCCTTCTCTACTGCTCTGACGCTATCCCTTTTGAAATGTAGATTGGTACTCTTAGGGATTAACTTCCTCCTTCTCTTCCCTACCTGTCCTTCTACCTTGCAACATGGCAAGCTCCTCTCCCTGCACCATGTGTGCAGAGAAGATGCAGAATCCATCTGCATCCAGCTAGATAGATAGATTAGAGATCCTAACTCCTCACTTTCCTATCTAAAATGGAGTTCCTTAATAAATGCCTTATATATTGATCTGAAACTATGAATTGGCTCCAAGTTACTTTACTCTCAGCATACACGCATGCCTAAGTAAATTCCGCTGTGTTGTGCCTCTCTGCACTCTGCTATAATGAAAAAGGGATTCTCTCACCAAAGAGAATTCCCAACACAGCTATTATCATTCTGACTTGCAACAGACACTTGTAATTATGATCATTGTATTTTCCTTCATTGAAAAACCCTGCATTTATAAGAATGCAGTAAGTTGAAATGGGCCGTGACTGCTTCCCATCCCTTTGCTATGTTGCATAATAATTACAGAGGGCCATGCCTGAGCTGGTCTTGTGGAAGCAAGCATGAATTGTCCCTTTCACTAAGCAGGGTGTACCCTGGTTTTCATTTGAATGGGAGACTACATGTGAGAACTGTAAAACATTCCCCATAGGGGATGGGGCCACTCTGGGAAGAGCAAGAAGGTTCCGAGTTTCCTCCATGGCATCTTCAAAGTAGGGCTGAGAGAGAGACACCTGCCTGCAACCTTGGAGAAGCCGCTGCCAAGTTTGTGCAGACAATACTGAGCTAGATGGACCTATGGTCTGACTCAGTGTAAGGCCGCTTCCTATGCTGCCATGATCAGTTGTTTCAACACACCCTTAAATAAAGTATGTTCTTACTGAAAGATGAGCTAAAGTGAGGCAGTAGCAAAGCAACACACCTCGATTTCTGAAATGCTGGTTGATAACACTGTGTGTTTTTGATGTGAGCCCCACACTATCTTGTGCCTCTATCCACTATAAAGTCTGCTTAGAATAATAGAATCCTTGAGTTTGAGGGGACCTTTTAGATCATTTATTCCAACTCACAACTTGAGGCAGGAAATTCAGGGCTAGAGCATCCCCAACAAATGGCGATCCAGTCTCTGCTTGGGGACTGGATAGGGACGGTCCTAAGGGACGACCCACCCCTGACAAGGGATGGCCCACCCCTCCCTAGGTAGTCCTTGGCTCCATTGCTGAACTGCTCTTGCTGCTAAAAAGTGCCTCCTATTGTTCAGCTGAAATCTCCTGTTACTTAAGCCAATTAGTTCTAATCGAGGCTTCTGGTGTAGCAGCGAACAAGTTTTTGTCCTCTTCGTTGTGACAGCACCTGTTGTGAACCAAGCCTGCTTTGTACACTAGATATGCTCCGGAGCTAGCACTGGAAATTAGGCTTGTTTCACCAGTGTCACCAAGTGATCAGTTCTTTATACGGTGAACATGTATGTTCTGGGCTCGAGGGTAGAAAGAAGACCAAAAACTCTGACATAATTCAATGGGCTTTATTGAGTACTAGTATTTTTAAGCCCGTTATAATAACGGGCGCTAGCCTTTTTACCCCCCTTTATGTGTTCTTCATCTCTTTTTCCTTTTTTTTTTGGTGTGTGTGTTTGTTTGTCTCTCCTGTCCCACCCTCCCTCCTGCCCCACACTCTGGCCTCTCTTCCTCCCCCTCCCACCCCGCTCGCACCCTCCCCTTCCTGTCAGCCTCCTGCCCCAGTCCCTCCTGCCACCCCACTCCCTCTTGCCCTTCCCTTCCCCCTCCCCCTGCCTAACTCCCTCTTGCCCTCCCCCCTCTTGCCCTTTCCCCTCCTCCTGCCCCACTCCCTCTTGCCCTCCCCCATGACCCACTCCCTCTTGCCCCATTCCCTCTTGCCCTTCCCTTCCCCCTCCCCCTGCCTAACTCCCTCTTGCCCTTCCCCCTCTTGCCCTTTCCCCTCCTCCTGCCCCACTCCCTCTTGCCCTCCCCCATGACCCACTCCCTCTTGCCCCATTCCCTCTTGCCCTTCCTCCTCCCCCCTGCCCCACTCCCTCTTGCCCTCTCCCCTCCCCATGCCCCACTCCCTCTTGCCCCTCCACCCTGACCCTCTCCCTCTTGGCCCTTCCTCTTCCCCCCTGCCCCACTCCTTCTTGCCCTCCCCCGCCCTACTCCCTCTTGCCCTCCCCCCTCCCCACTCCCTATTGCCCTCCTCCCTGCCCCATTCCCTCTTGCCCTCCCCCTCCCCCCTGACCCACTCCCTCTTGGCCCACTCCCTCCTGCCCTCCCCCACTCTCTCTTGCCCCTCCACTCTGACCCACTCCCTCCTCCTCCCTGCCCCATTCCCTCTTGCCCTCCCCCCTCCCCCACTCCCTATTGCCCTTCTCCCTGCCCCAGTCCCTCTTGCCCTCCCCCCTCCAACCCTCCCTCTTGCCCTCCCCCATCCCCACTTGCCCTCCCCCCTTCCCCCTCTCCCCTGCCCAGAAGAGTCTTGCGCTCCACCCCCCACCCGGCAACTTTACTCACTGTTTTGAATGCGAAGGAGAAAGGAGCTCGCAAGCAGAGCTCCTTTCTCGGCCAAGCCTCTTCCCGGACTGTTGCATTGGGCGTAAAGGACGCCTATTGCGTCCATAGCGGCAGTCTGGGCAGTGTCTTTGCCGGGAGAGGAGCTCTTTTCGTGAGCTCCTTTTTCCTCGCTGGTTCTTCTTCGGGTAAGGAGGTCTCGGGCAGCTGGGTGGGCGGTTGGCGGCGGCCACCGCGGAGGCATTTTCCTGGGGCATGTTGGCTCTAGTTCATGTGTGGGGGAGCGCGGAAGGCGGGATCGGGCTCCTGGGAGGGCGGTTGGCGGCGGCCGCCGCGGTGGCACTTTCCTGGGCCATGTTGGCCCTTGTTCATGTGGGGGGGTGCAGGGAAGTCGGGCTCTAGTGCGGGGAAGTCGGGCCCCAAGGTCCCCCCCCCGCCCAGCTTTAGCGGCGACGCCAAGCCTCAGCTCCCCCGCCGCCTCTTTCCCCTCCGCCTCTTTCCTATCTTCGCGGCGGCCCCGCCGTTTCCCTCGCCGCCTCTTCCCGGCTTCTTCTGAGCGGCCGCTTCTGGCCGCCCAACATGGCCGCCGGGTGCTGGCGGTCATGCCTCCCTCAGCGTGTTCTGGGCATGCACTCCGCACATGCCCAGAACCGCCGAGGTAGGCACGAACACACTCTTGGTGTCCGTCCACGGACGGACACCAAGCGTTTTATTAGAGAGGATAACAAATGGTCAGAACAACGGCACCAATCTAACTGAGCAGGAAACAATCAATCATGGCTACTAGTAATAACAAAGCAGTGTTCCTAACTATCATGTGTGTGGGGAAGCATGTAAGGTCAGTATTAATTTATCTAAAGCCTAACACAAATCAGAGACAGACGGAAAAAGGAAGGGTAAGGTAGGGAAGGCATTCAAGAACGGAATGGTCAGGAGTTAGTAGGGGAACATAGGAAGCTGCCATATATTGAGTCAGACCATAGGTCCATCTAGCTCAGTATTGTCTTCACAGACTGGCAGTGTCTGCTCCAAGGTTATAGGCAGGAATCTCTCTCAGCCCTATATTGGAGATGCCAGGGAGGGAACTTGGAGCCTTCTGCTCTTCCCAGAGTGGCTCCATCCCCTATGGGGAATATCTTACAGTGTTCACAATCAGGTCTCCTATTCATATGCAACCAGGGCGGACCTGCTTAGCTAAGGGGATAAGTCATGCTTGTTACCACAGGACCAGCTCTCCTTTCTAAGACCAGAGGGAGGAGAAATGGGAAGGGGAGCGGAAACCAAGGCCGTAGAAGCAGCATATTACTAAGAGCCAGCATGGTGTAGTGGTTAGAGTGCTGGACTAGGACCGGGGAGACCCGAGTTCAAATCCCCATTCAGCCATGAAACTAGCTGGGTGACTCTGGGCCAGTCACTTCTCTCTCAGCCTAACGTACTTCACAGGGTTGTTGTGAAAGAGAAACTCAAGTATGTAGTACACCACTCTGGGCTCCTTGGAGGAAGAGCGGGATATAAATGTAATAATAATAATAATAATAATAATATGTACCAGGTCGTGGCGTGGAACAGCAAGTGTGCGTAGCTTGGGTCCGATGATTAGGAGCGGAGTTCAGGCAGGCCTCAGGCATTTATGATGGATATTGCTGGAGGTAGACAGAAATTTCTCTGATCTCTAGCCCTGCGGTAGGATATCCAGTAATTGCTTGTCTATGTCAAGAAGAACTTTTGCTTCAGCCTCACAGTTTAGCAACACGTTCAGGAATGAGTAGCTCTGCTTGTTGGGCAAAGCTTACTGCAACTAAACCCAGAGAGCTGGGTTCTTATAGTCAGTTGATCCTTTGATCTAGATGTAGAGTTTTCTCAAGATATCAGCATCCTTCCTGAATCTCAAAATTTTGTTTTACTCATGACAATGTCTATTTGTCTGAGGAAATTGTCTCTTGGTGTTCTCAGAATAATCTGCACTTCTGAGCTTTGCAGATGGGCATTCTCTCTTGTCCACAGACTTCTGGCATCTCTGCCTCAAAGAGTGTTAAAAGTCAAAGGTGTTAAGAAGGAAGAGCCTAAGCTATATGTGTGAGACAGCAATTAAATCACTTCTTGTGTAAATCTACCTAGTGTGTAATTCTAAAAACATTCAAAAGTAACAGCAAAAGGATATATATATATGAGTCTGGTACTCAATGCATCTGATTAAGGCAAGCAGTGTAGGTTACACTAACATTGTCAATACCCTTCCATAGGAAATGCAGGATTATCTCCTGCCTTCCCAAGGCAATCACCAAAGTAACAAAGCAGATACAATTTGGCTTGTTTCTTATGAGGCAATCATTTCACTCAGAGTTCAGGCATCAATCAATTTCTTAATAAAGTAGAATCGGACACAGGCCTTGATTTCACATAATTTTTGATTTGTAACTCTGGGCCCAGTGTGGTAGCCAGGGTGGCCACAACACACCTGAAGAATCATGTGCTAACATCATGTCCCCCTCCAATCTTCCCTTCTACAAGCTAAGCATACCCAGTTTCTCATAGGGCTTGCCATATTTGCTGCCCTCCTCTAACCCCATTCCAGTTTGTCTCCAGGCCTCTTAAAAGTGCAGCTCTCAGAAAGGCGGTGCTTTTTTCCGGGGAATAGGGAGGTCATCCTCCACACGATGGGTTTATCAGCTTCTGCATGCTCTGAGACAGGACCAATCAAAATTCAGGCAGGCTAGTTCCTAGTAAGGCAGCTGTCAGTCAATCCCCAGTTCCAGTCCTGTCTCACTCAGTTAGACAGCTCTTGGTTTGAGCTCTTGCTCAGGAATCGCTTTAATTTATTTGTATCAGGCTAGTTCTTTCCCTTCCTTAAATTCCTTTCTTCTGTGTGCAAGGGTGGGAAGGGAGTTGTCCCCCCCCCTCTATTTTTTAGTTGGAAAATTGTCTTTTATGGCAATTCAGCATTTTTTGGTCTAAATTGATTCTTGTTCTTTGTATCAACTGATATTTTCATTTGAAATTGGTTTAATTGGCTCTTTTGTATTTTCATTCTATTCTTTGACTAGTCCTTTGTTACTCTATTATGGAAATCTCTCAGCTGAGTGATATGCTGAAGGGTTCCCTATCAAAGGGACCCTTTTCTGAATTAAGGGGCATAGACCCCAAAAAGGATCTCCTATCTGCACCTAAAAGGCCCCATTAACTGTCTCTCCTGAGAGAGAGAGGAACCACACGTCCATTATCTTGTCAGAGTGGGCTGGCGCCTCAGAGCAAACGGTTTAAACCGCCATTCTAGAGAAGCCGCATAAAAAGGTGGCAAAAAAGACTAAACACCTCATGGAGGTGGAGGGGGATAAAAGGAAGAGGACAGAGGCAGAAAGGGCTAAAAGGAGGGGGAAAATTAAACTTTCTGCTGGGGCGCCACTGAGCAAGATACTTAAAATACAAGCGGTACAAAGTCAACAGCCTCTTCGTTGCCCACCTGATTTGCCCACTAAAACTGAGAGCACTCCGCCCGCCATCTTGGAGCTTGCTCAGTCAATCCCCACGTCTGTCTCTTCCATAGTGCCTGCTACAACAGCTAAACACTGTTTCACAACAAATTCCTGTAGCCACTTTGAGACATCGTGAGGGATAAAAAGTGGAATAGAACTCACATCATTGGTTGGAGTGGGTGGCGGTGCTGCCAGCAGCGGTGGGGATCAGGCCTCTATTTTCCAAGGGGGGAACAATCTGGTCAGACAGGTCAGGTGCATATGGTAGCAATGGCGTGGATAGAAGCTGAAACTCCAGTGTGGCCGGTACATTATGGGCAGGAGCTAGCAAGCTAGACCCCTGACCGTTAGATTGATCTGAGATGGCAGTTCCTGCTGCCTCTTCTGTACCTGTACCACCCCTCCATGTCTGTGCCCCCAGTTTTGCCTCCCAGACGTCCTGCCCGCCCCTCCTTTTAATCTTCCCCAGACTCTAGACCTTCAAGATAGGCTATTCCTTTAGGGGAAAGGCAGAGAAAAATTTCTCATAAAAGGAGAGCTGTGACTCCTTCCTCCCCTTCCTCATCAGAGTGGACAAGGACTCTGCTCCAGTGCCTGGTCCTCCCATTACTGTGCCACCACCATGTAACTCTATGGTGCTCATGGTTCCTGGTTTGCCAGCACAGCCCAGTTTGGGGTCTGCATCCCCAATCAGATTCTGCCTCTCCTGTTACTAAGTCTTCTGAGTCTGAGAAAGAGGAATGGGGGCTATCTGATGAGCAGGCTGCCCCAGAGCTGCCCAATTCTACATGCCTTTTCACCATGACAGATTTTGAAGTTCTGTTGTTTAAGGCAAAGTAGGCCATTAAGGACATTCCTAAGGATACTGCTACCACAGTAACATCAGGCTTGTACCAAGAAGTTTCCCCAGCTACAGCTACAGCAGCAGCCACCATACCATTCCCTTTACTGTTCAAGGATGTCATGTTAACTGAATGGGATGCGCTGGTTTCAGCTAAACCTGCGTTCTCCTTCCCCAAAAAAGCTCTATAAGTTGCCTAATGATATTATGTCTCTTTTAGCTGTTCCTGTGGTAGATGCTCCTGTGGCACAGCTCATGTCAGGAGTGTTGATGAGTAAGGAGCGAGACAAACAGCTTAAGTTTCCAGAGGACAAAAGGCTGACCATCTGCTTAGGAATGGCCATGAGGTATCTGCTATCATCATCAGGGCTTCCATGACGAATTCAGTCCTTGCGCGAGCTTCCATCCTTTGGGCCAAAGAGCTGGTGCAGAATATCCCTCCCAAAAATGTTAAATTGAATCAGGGCATCAATAAACTTGCCAAGGCCGCTGACCTCATGGTGGATTCAAGTCTGGACTGTATCCAGCATGCCTCCCAAGCTATGGCCTCTAGCATGACAGTACACAGAGGCCTCTGGCTCAAGAACTGGCACGTAGATCATAATTCTAAGATTACCTTAGCTGTCATTCCATTCTTGGGGGGAAAGCTATTTGGGGACTCTTTGGATCTGGTTCTAGTGGAGACCAAAGATAAAAAGAAGGCCATGCTGGCTGGTTGCAAGGGTTGTCTCAGGCCATTTAGAGTAGTGCCTCCTATTCATCTTTCTTTCGTCCCTACAGGGCTTAAACCAACCTCCAGCACAACAGTTCAGAGACAGTTTCAGAGACAACCGGACCAACAACTACAAACCATCGTGGAGCCAATCTTAGAATGCTTGAGGTCAAGGCACAGTCAGAAACCAGCAGGACAGGCCTTTCCTTTCCACTTCAGCTCAGGAAAACTGTAAGCAATGAGCCGATCTTGGTTGGGGGCAGGCTTCTGTGTTTTTCAGAGGCCTGGGCGAACAGCACCCCCAGTCGCTCGGTGTTAGAGATGGTTCGTTACGGCTACCCAATATATTTCATGTCTCCTTCTCCTGATTTTTATTTGAAAACTCCAAAGTCACAAGATCAAACAAAGAGAGTCTTGATGGATCAGGCTATTCAACATCTGCTGGAGATACAAGCTATAGAACCAGTTCCATCAACCTCATTATGTTCAGGCATTTATTCTTTGCTCTTACTGGTGCCAAAGAAGGATGGGCCATGGTGGGCGATCCTGGACTTGAAATGCCTCAATGTGAGGAAGAGATCATTTTGAATGGAATCCCTCAAGTCGATCAAGGATGTAGTCCAAGCCAAGGACTTCCTGGCGCAGGGGCATAACAAGGCTGGAGTGGGCCCAGAGACAAAATTTTAAAAAGGGCCCCCCAAAACAGGGGGCAGGGATGTTTTCAGGGCACTGAGTGCCACCCACGGCCACCCCCCATTTCCTGGATTTTTACATGATGTGCAGTGTGGAGATAGGAACATAGGAAACTGCCATATCCTGAGCCAGACCATTGGTCTATCTAGCTCAGTATTGTCTTCACAGACTGGCAGCGGCTTCTCCAAGGTTGCAGGCAGGAATCTCTCTCAGCCCTATCTTGGAGGAGCCAGAGAGGGAACTTGAAACCTTCTGCTCTTCCCAGAGCGGCTTCATCCCCTGAGGGGAATATCTTGCAGTGCTCACACATCAAGTCTCCCATTCATATGCAACCAGGACAGACCCTGCTTAGCTATGGGGACAAGTCATGCTTGCTACCACAAGACCAGCTCTCCTCTCCAGTGGCTGCGCCGGGGGCAGCAGGAGCCGAGCGAGCAACAGCACTAATTGGGCACACTTGAGGAGAGAGAAGAGGGGGCGCATGGCACGCTGCTGCTGAACATGTGGTCATGGCTGGGGCTCACAGCTGCGCCGGGGGCAGCAGAAGGAGCCGAGCAAGCAACAGCACTAAAGTTGGGTGCCACACACACACTCTTGAGGAAATAGAAGAGGCAAGGGGTGTGCTGCCGCGGACCATGCGGTCATGGCCAGGGCCGGCAGCTGAGCCAGTGAGGGGGACCAGGAGCCCGCATGGCCAAGCAAGAAACAACAGCAGCAGCAGTTGGGGAGGGTCGCCGCCAAACACACACATGAGAGAGGAGAGGGGGCACACCACGGTGGACCATGTGGTCATGGCCAGTGCCAGGGCCAGCAGCAGCCGAGCAACAGCCTGTTGCAGCACTAAGTTGGGGTCCGGCGTGCCGTGGCTAAGCTTGTTACCAACAATACGCACCCCCCCCAAGGGCAGCATGCAGCAGCACAACAAAGAATGTTAGGCACCAGCGGCAGCGCCGCTGAGCCAGCACCCCCACCCCCACCCCCACCCTGTTAAGGCTACTGCCCAGCTGGGAGGGAACATGAGCGGTCAGGCAAATTTGAGAGGCTCAGACTCAGAGGCTGCGGCGGTGATCTCTTTCTCAGACTCTGTTGTGTTGCTTGTTCCCGCTCTGGCCCCTGTAGCACATGCGCTCCCAGTCAGCCAATGAGAGAGCCTCACTCTGGAAAGGGAGGAGGAGAGGAGCCTACTGTTGATTGGATGCAGCGGCAAAAGGGTGGTGGAAGGAGGGAGAAGGACTGCACCGGAGGGTAAAATTAAAGGAAAATTGATCAATATTTTTGTTGAACAAAAAAATAATGGGTGAAAGGCTGGGAGAGTCATGTGACTTGTCTCTGGGGGGGGGCAGACAACTGCCTCCCCCTGCCTAATTATAGTTACGCCCCTGTCCTGGCATCTATCGACCTGTCAGAAGTCTACCTCCATGTTCCCATTCACCCCTCCTTTTGCAGGTTTCTAAGGTTCTCTTATGGCCATTGTTATTATCAGTACAGGTCCCTGCCCTTCAGGCTATCCTCGGTGCCCCGTGTCTTTACCAAGTTAATGGTAGCAGTGATCGCCCATGTCTGGCTCCAGGGCATTCATGCCCACCTATCTTAGACGATCTACTGATTTATTCATCTTCTAAGTGCCAAGCCTTCAGAGACATCCAGCAGACAGTCCAGGTAATCCAGGACCATGGTTTTGTTATCTATGTCCAGAAGAGCCATCTGCGTCCTTCCCAGCGTCTCCAGCACCTGGGCACCCTGTTTGATACCCGGAACGCTACAGTCTCTTTGCCCCTGGAGCGAAGGCAGAAGTTGGCTGCACTGATTGAGCCTCTACTGACGAAACGCTGGGTGGATCTCATGGTCCTGGCTCAACTAATGGGGTCGATGATTGCCTGTTCGGAGTGCATCCCGTGGGCAAGGTGGCACTCCAGACCTCTCCAGTGGGTCATCCTGCCTTTTCAAACAGCCACCATGGAGAAGAGGCATCTGTTGGTTTGGCTCCCTCGCAAGGAATCTCTCCTCTGGTGGTTGTCTCTGGCCATGAAGGAGGACCTTCCTTTCAAAAGTCCAAACAGGATGGTGGTCACCACTGATGCAAGCCTCTCCGGCTGGGGAGGTCATTGCCTGGGTCAGTACACACAGGGAGTGTGGAATCGGGAGGATTTGGAACCCAATATCAGTTGGCTGGAGCTGAAGGCAATACAGCTAACTGTGCTTCATTTTCAAGACCTTCTTCTGCAAAAGCATGTACTAAGGACTGACAGTGTGACAGCCAAGTCACACATCAGTTATTGGGGGGCAGAAGATCGCATGCTCTCATGAAGGAGACCACCCTTCTGTTTGTGTGGATGGAGACCAATCTGCTTTCAGTGTCAGCCGGACACCTGTGCTATTCATCAAACCTTCAGGCGGATTGGCTAAGTCGACAATGGATAGACCCTGCAGAATGGGCTCTAAGTTCAGAGGTTTTCACTAAGATTGTAGAGATAGTGGAGAGTCCTGAGTTAGACCTGTTTGTGTCCCCTCTCAGCACTCAGCTCCCAGGTTCTTTGCAAGATACCTTTGCTACCAGGTGGAGCAGATAGATGCACTCATGTCACCATGATCTCATGGGCTTCTCTATGCTTTCCCACCTGTCACAATCCTCAGAGCCTTCATCAAGAAAATTTTTTCAGAGGGGTCGGAGATTATCCTGGACTGGATAAAACACCCAGGACTGTGGTGGGGCAGCTCCATGGCACAAGGCTTCATGGGAGTCCAATGTATGTAGAGAGGGGGTTTGGCTGCGGCAAGATCAACACTAACCAGAACAGGATGCATTCCTTGCAGGAAGGGTGGATTAACATCTAATAAATGAACACATTTATGATCAAGGACAACCCCCCCCCCCACACACACAACTTGCATCTGTGCAACCTTGTGAGCCCTGAACACAAACGTACTTAAAAATGTGAGAAATAAAATGCCAAGGCAGATCAGACACACACACAGAGAAGACAGGGCTATTAATGGATTAAGGCAAAGGATGGGACGACAGCTCAGTGGCAGAGCATCTGCTTTGCATGCAGAAGGTCCCTCATTTAACCTCCAGAATCTCAAGGTGGGATTGGGAAAGACTCCTGCCTGAAATCCTGGAGAGCCACTGCCACTCAGTGTAGGCAATACTGAACTAAATGGGCTCTTATTCAGAATAAGGCAGTTTCCTATGTTCAAGATACGTTGATCTATGATATTTGCTGCCACAAGATGTGGTGATGGCTTTAAAAGGGGATTAGACAAATTCACGGAGGAAAGGGCTATTTCTTTTAGTATATAGGATATACTAAAATACTTTAATACTTTAGTATTCGGATATAATGGCTATATGGATCCTCCATATTTTAATACTTTAGTATTCGGATATAATGGCTATATGGAGCCTCCATATTCAGAGGCATTGTACCTCTGAATTACCAGTTGCTGAAGGGAGCAGCAGCAGAGGCCATCTGGCTAGCTGCTTGAGAAACAGAGCCAACCAGCACGGCTCTTTTGATGTTCTTTAAAAACCTGTTGTGTTACAAGTCTACTTAATCCAGTGTTTCCTGAATCTCTAATAATGGAGGCACTTTATTTATGAATTACCACCCCAAAGATTTAACTGTAGATTATGTAAGAATGACCCAGCCAATCTAAGAATTACCCAACTTCCAGAGAGCCCATCCCCTGTATTTGTAATTTTGCCAAGTACTTTGATTACAGGGAACAGTGGCACATACAGAGAGAAACAGGCAGCCTCTTTTGAGGGTGAGTTATTTGGTGCATCTCTGTACTGGAAGTGACTGACTGATCAAGTCACATTCCCAGTCCCAGCACCGGATGACTGACAGGCATCCAGACTAGATCAGTTAATCATAGAGAGGTACAACAGACAGGCTTTTTTTGCAAATATGTTCTTCAGGCTTACAAGAGCCTTATCTTTTTAAATTCATATATTATCCTTAGCACTAGTATTTCTCTTGTGGTGTGCAGTTTGGATTTTTATTTTTATTTATTTTATTTTTTATTTTATTTTTTTTGCTGTATTGTGAAGAGGGAGCAAGCAAAATTGGGCTACTGTCTTTTCAACTGCTTACCAAGCAGCCTGGACAAGGACCAGCCGTGGTTTCCCCATTTCTTGAATAAGCCTTTAGGAGAGTATTTATAGGGCTGTGCACTGTATTTAAATGTGGTGGTTTAAAAAAAAATGCTTTGTGGTGTGACCTTGTATGGGCACAGATGGTTCATAAATTGTTACGTACTAGAGTCTTACATTGAAGTTGTGGACCTGTCAGAATTTGACAGATTGTCTTCTTTCTTTCTTTGGTTCCCCCCCTCCCCACCCACCTTCCTTCTTCCTTTGGGAAATGCACAGCCCTGCATTGACATGTATCCTTGATTAATAGGAGAGCCACAAAATGTTCAGCAAAGGTTCTCTTTTGCTTTTAAGGAGGATTTTTATTGCAAATAAGGAAAGCCATTGCACTGATCTAAACCTAGCATTATAGCATAGCAAAACAAAACAAAACAAAACACACCCAAAAAACAATTAAATGAATTATCCTCAATTGCAAACAAATTTCTAGTTTAGACTATTCTGTTGAGGAGCTAAGTAAGAACACTTGCTGTCCAGTATGTCTCAGTTGAAAATTGCAACTGACTACTTGGATGTGTTCAATGACTCAGTACAATTCATGGCAACAGAACATGAGTGTCATTCAACCTCCCTCCTGATGGTTCCACTTCCTTGAAAAAAAACCACTCTGTCCCTCAATGTCCAGAGATTGTGTTGCTTGTTTGAATTCCAGCTGAAACACTCTGCTTGACCATTTATCTTGATGCCTTTGCTGATCTGTTTTGATGTGTTAATAAGCCTGTGTTATTCATGAGTATTAGCTAATTTGCTTCCTTGACCTGTGTTATGAAAGGATCTGATGCAGGACAACTATGGCCCCAGCCATTGGCTCAGCTGCTCTGAGGTAAGAGAGGGCCATGCTGGCCGTGATATCTGACTGTCGTGTTTAGGGCTGATGGAGAAACCATGCTTCACAGGCAAATTTGGGCTACACTAAACAGTACAGGAATATGTTTACATTAAGGAATTGAAAAGTACACTTTTTAGCAGGATGAACCTTGTGGCCTTCTTGAGTGTAGGGGAGCATTTTTGTACCCTCAGCCTCCACTTCTATGTGTCATTAAAAAAAACCTGAGAGGAAGAGGTGAGTGATTTTGAGATTTAATTTCATGAACAAACATAGCTATGCTTAGCTCTTCTTGCAGGTACAGTATGTATGGCTGAACAACCTTGCAGGTTTTCACTGGGGACAGAGGGTTATTACTGCTTTTACAGAAGCTTCCTCAGTCCTTGGAATGGGAAAACTAAAACAGGCACCGCTGTTTTGACTATGACTATGGCACCAATTGTGCCAGTGAAATCAGTTGTGTGGAGCGGGGGGTGGTGGATCTGGATTGAGACCATGGTGAGGGCAAAGGATTAAAGCCCCCTTCCCTCATGCCACGGTCCCAGTATGGGACCATGTTCCTAGTGGCTCTTATTTAATACAGAAAAGTTGAGCACATCAGTGCTCATGATGTGCTTAATATCATGTGTAGCTTGTCCCTCAATGTCCAGAGATTGTGTTGCTTGTTTGAATTCCAGCTGAGCTGACTGTACTTAGCGACTACCTGACTGACACTGATGGATTGACTGTTCTCTCCATCCCCACCAGAGCACATTGCTCTAAACCGGTGGCCTCTGTTGCTGGTGAAGCTGAAATGGAGCTATTAATGTGGAAAGAGACTGAGATTCTGCAACCCCAGGAAGACTCTGATGCTCCCCTGTTGGCTTTCCAGGTCAGCCTTCTTTTGGGCATGCTCTTTGAGAGGTTACCTGGCTCACAAAATAGATACAAGGGCCGGGAGATGATGGGAAGGTGCCTTCTATCGGGATTTGCATGACTATCAAATTGTTTATGTGAAAAAATAGCTACCTCTTTCTTTGGATGGAATGTAGAAGGTCACCTTTGTTTCTGTCTGAAAATCAATATCTGCCCTTAACCCCCATTTCTAAAGTGTGTTCAGCTCCTCACAGATGTTTTATGACTTAGCAGGAGACTTTGAAACACCTGGAAGAAGGTTTGCCTATGACCGAGGGGAGTGTGGGAAGGGCAGATGTGCCGCTGCTGCAGATAAAAACTTTTAGAATTCTTAAAAGCAAACCTTGTCTCCCTCCCCCTTTTCTGCAGAGAATCCCTCCTGCCCAATCGCAGCTCAGCTCCTTCCAGCTTTTTCCCCCTGTTGAGAGAATAGATTGCTGCCAACACGGTTTGAAAGAGGCAATCATGCAGTTGACTCGTGCAGTCGTGCATAAAACTGGGCCGGCTATTTTTCAGGCAACAAAGCAGATGGCAACCATCAAAGCGGAACCTTTAATGCCTTAGGCGGTCCTACCCTGTTATGGTGGACCTGAAAGGTATATACAACGAATATCTGTGATTATTCGTTTTGGGGAGCAAAGAATCACATATTTGCATCAGTTAAAAAGTGTCCTGAATATATAGCAACAGGTTTTTAAAAGGTATTGTGAAACTGCAAAAAATAAAAACAAATAGTTCTAGTAAGAACTAATCTCTTCCCTACTTTCCTTTCACTGTCCCTGAAATGGGACTAAATTTGGTTTAAATTGCAGTCCACAAGTTAGACCGCTTGTGCCTCAAATGTTAACGTGTCTACCGTCTTGGAACAGGGAGGATGACATCATTACAAACGACACCATTGAGGCATCACTCACTACAACTGTACCAAATTTGGTTCAAATTGGTTAGACAGTCCATAAGTTAATGCACTTGTGCCCCAATCGTTCACATGTCCACAATCTTTGATCGGAGTGGATGACATGATCACAAACTACACCATTGGGGCATCCCTATCTGTCCCTACAGCTGTAGCACATTGGGTTCAAATCAGTTAGGCAGTTCACGTTAGCCCATTTGTGCCTCAGAAATTTACGCGTTCACCATCTTGAATTGGGGTGCATGACATCAACACGAACTACGTTGTTGAAGTGTCTCTGTGCCATTAAGGTGTCACTATGTATCCCTGTCACCTTAAGTGACGCAGCAGGGAAATGCTTGACTAACAAGCAGAAGGTTGCCGGTTCAGATCCCTGCTGCTACTATATCGGGCAGCAGCGAAATAGGAAGATGCTGAAAGGCATCATCTCATACTGCGTGGGAAGAGGCAATGGTAACCCCCTCCTGTATTCTACCAAAGAAAACCACAGGGCTCTGTGGGTGCCAGGAGTCGAAATTGACTGGACGGCACACTTTACTTTATGTGTCCCTACAACTATACCCGATTTGGTTCATATTGGTCCAGGCATTGCGAAGTTGATAGTGGGGGGATACACACATGGACACATGAAATGCTGGGTGACCTTTTAAGCCAACTGGAAAGTAGGCCAAAAAAAAAAAGGAAAAGGACACAACTTCCTATGCAAGATGGTTGTGCACTCTGTACAGTAGCAAGCCAACTACATGGCCCCCCAGGAAAATTTGTCCTCCCTTCAATTGTAGCTACTACCCCTCACAGCCTAACTTCCCTCACAGAGCTGTTGTAAGGATGAAATGGAGAAGGGGTAGGGGAAAGAACCATGTATGCTGCTGCTGTGAGCACCTTAGAGGAAGGATGGAATATAAAAGTAATTTCAAATCCCACCCTTATAAAGGTTGCATTTGCTTTTGTGGATAAATACCCTGAACATGCTGTATTGTTTTTCAATGGTACAGAAATGTCCATGAAAATAATGGAAGAATTCACACTACCTTGTTTTACAAGTAGCTTACTATTTCCTACCACATCTGAAACTTATTTATTTAACATATTTGTATACCTCCCCAAACCTATGTCTCCAAGCAGTTTGTAATAAAACAATACAAATTCCAACAGAAAGAAGTTAAAACTATTCTCTTTTAACAACTTAAAATTTTAAAACAATGTTAAGAACTATTAAAATAGTATATATTTAATTAAAAGCCTGGATGAACAGACTTTTAAAAGGTTATCAGACTTATTGACTTTTTTGCCACTTTGTTTTCCTTTTGGGTCATTTTATCTCATGCACTCCCGAATATTCTTGTCCCACAGAGGACAAAACAGTTTCCTAACACTTCTTTTGACTTATTAAATTTTGCAAGACCTGAGTTGCTGTGCCATTCCATAGCACAGCACAAAACCCCAGATACTCAGTAAAGCTTAACAGTACCCGCTAACTGAGTAAAGAGACACCTTTAAATCAGCGATTCTCTTTTAATTAGCAGGGGGAGAGCAACTGTCCCTATCCAACCCCAGCACAGAATCCCTCCAGTGGCTGTTGTGGGGTATCTGCTTTGTGTTTCTTTTTAGATTGTGAGCCCTTTGGGGACAGGGGACCATCTTATTTATGTATTATTTATTTTTCTATGTAAACTGCTTTGAGAACTTTGGTTGAAGAATAGTATATAAATATTTGTAGTCGTAACGGCGATACAATTTTACAGATGTGGTTAATATCAACATGTATTATTATTCATTAGTAATTTAAGTAAAAGCACAGAAAGAACACAGCAATCAGCCCATGCAGGAGAAGAGCAACTTCCTTAAATGGAGAGTTTAGGGAAGAAACTACTTGTATGGAAGAGATTATAGACATGAATCCCAGTGTTTGGGATGCCAGCATGTGCTTGTAGATGATATTTGCTAATGAGAACTGCATTAGATCCTTATTACATCTGTGTAGCTCTTGCCATTCGCATTACTAACAGAGATAAAAACGAGCTAGACGCCTTACGACAAACTCACTCGGCAACATCCACAAGTGTGAACGTGTCCAGGGTTCCACTTTGAGCCATGACTCTTCATTGGTGCAACATGCTTTTCCCTTGCATGAATGCAGTGCAAAATATAAAATAGCAAAGCTTAACATACCTCAGTAGCTGACTGTGGTCTGGATTGTGGTAGCTGATTTTGCACAAGGCTTGTGTTGATGGTTTTACATTGTGGCAGGAGCTTGGATCTGATGGCTGGCTCATTCGGGTTCTGTGATACTTTTTGATCTTAACTCTATATGTCTAATAAGCAGCTCAGCAGTGATTAAGTGCCCTCCAACATTTGTCTGATGGCCACAGGGATACTTGTTGTTCATTAAATGAGGGCCAAGCTATGTACGTGTTTCATTGCCGGGGTGGCTGGGTGGGTGGGACTCAAGCCCACAAGAGCCAATACCATGTCATTTGGCCTTGAGAGAGGCACTCATAAAAGCTGTGGGCAGGGGCTGATCCTATGATCCTGCTAGGCTGGCATAATGTAGTTTTCAGTCTTATGTTCACTAAGGAGCCAAGTCAAAAGCACAAGAAGAGCAACAGAAACTGAATCTAACACAGCAGCTACTTCCACAGGATTCCTGGCAACCCCTTTTCCACCCGTCATGACATTGTGCACCAGCAACACCCCTGTGTTGGCTATGGATGGAAGGTACCACTCAACACATGGTGATGCCAGGATGATGCCACGGAATCCACAAGTAGGCTGCCAGGAGCAGCCAGCGTTCCCCTGTCAGGGCCTCCTATTGACCAATAGGCAGTGAGCTGTGTATAGAATCCACCGTTGCCCCCTCTGAGAAGGATTTGATTCCTGCTGTAGTAAGAATAGACACAGACAGTGTTTAGAATACTCTGTGGGAGGTGAGCAAGGTGGGGTTTTCAGAGAGGGAGAGGGGATGTCACGTGGACAGGGCAAAGCAGGCTGTGAGGGCACAGGAGCTGACCCTACAACTTGGCTGCTATTTATTTATTTAGCATATGTGTATACTGCCCAAAACTCATGTCTCTGAGCTCCGAGGGAAAGAGCAATGCAATGGAAAACTAGGGTGGCCTCAACAAGGAAAAGCCTACCCCTTGGATGTCCTCCCAGCAACGATAATTTTGGATGGGAGAGGGAAAGGCAGCAGTAATAGAATTCAGGAGTTTTGCTTCAAGGAGTTATACTTCAACCTCATACTCGCAGGAGCAGAAAAAAGAACAAAGAATGAGAGCTTTTTAGGCTCCTGGGAGCCAGCCCATGATCTGCAGTGGCCCAAGCCCTTTGGGAGCCTGAGACAGGGCACCAAGGAGTGCTTCCTGCTTGCTGCCACCATCAGAGGTGTATCTAGGGGAAATAGCGCCTAGGGCAAGCACTGAAATTGTGCCCCCTGTCCAAACATCTGACACCCACCTTTCAAATAACTTTATTATAATGTCAGCTGAAAAATACAAGTCAAGCTTGTTAATCTTTTAATATTTCAAAAACTATTTAGCAGTGGACGTAGCCAGACCAAAAAATGCTGGAAAACTACAAATTTCAGTATGCTGGGGCTCATGAAATACACAAATACTATGTGGAGGTGTACTTGGAAAACTAAACAGAAATGCCTGTCTAATTCTCTACTATGCATTGTAGCATCACTATTACATACGTTTTAAGAATAAATGGAGAATTTGACCTTTCCCAGATACTCTGAAAATAATCAAAGGATATGAAGAGTAAACTGTGTCACTGCTTGGAATATATTCTAGTATTTCAGAAAGATAGTTAAAATGAGAGAAAGACAGCAAGAAACTCCCAGTGGGCCTTAATATTTCACACTGATTTCACACTGATTCAAAGACAAACTCACCATTAATAGTCATATTATTAAGACATCACATTTAACTCACTTATCACAAGAAGCAAAGTAAGAGCAAATGAATACAATCCTAGCTCATAAGCTTCAGCTCAGTATTCACAAGCCCTGATTCTCTGTACATAGTGCCAATCTGAATATGTGTACAGTGACTTATATTATATTAAATTTAATTTTTTTAACCTGTATCCCCTTTGGGGGGCTTCCTAAAGGCCATGTAGGGGGTCTGCAAAGGTTCCCCCAATCCCCAATGGCCTCTAGGGTCTCACAGGAACCATTTGAGCATGTGCGGTGGCCATTAAAAAAAAATTCTTTTTTTAAAAGGCAGCTGAAAACAAAATGGCTGCCGTGCATGCTCAAATGGCCTCTGTGAGGCCTGGCATGGCCTAGGGCCTCACAGAGGCCATTTGAGCATGCACGGTGGCCATTTTGTTTTTGACGGCCATTTAAAAAAATTTTAATTTTAAAAAATGGCGCCCCACTTCAAGTGGCGCCCGGGGCACGTGCCCTTCCGCCCTTCCCTAGATACGCCCCTGGCCACCATTACCACCTGGCTTGACGGAAGTGTATGAAGAGCCACTCTTTTCTCTCCTCCTTGGCGCACTGCATTTAAAAGGGGGTACACAGCAGAAGAGGAAATGCTCTTGCCCACCACTCTGCTTTCTTCTGCTCCACACTCCCTCTTCCCCTCTGTCCCCCTCTCTTTTCAAATACAGTTTGCCAAGGAGGAGAGAGCAAGTATTATCTCCGTACAGTGCTGCCAAGCCAAATTGATATTTTTTCATATTCAAATCCAAGCCGTTTCATACTCAAATTGAAGCACACGTAAGAACAGAAGTGAGCTGAACAGCTTTCAGCTAGCATGTCATTAGGATAGATGTCATATCTACTCTACCACTCATTTCTAATTGTGTAGGTAATTATACCTGGTGAATATCATTTAGGGATGGGACCATAGCTCAGTGGTAGACCATCTGCTTTGCCTGCAGAAAGCCCCAGGTAGGGTAGAGACTGAGACACTCCTGCCTGAAACCCTAAAGAGCCACTGCCAGTCAGTGTGAATATTGAGCTAGATGAACCAGTGATCTGACTTGGTATAAGACACCTTCCTATGGTCCTTTGAACAGAAATATATTTGCAATTCATGAGGTCTCTATATCCCTTTCTAAGGGGATTTCCCACCATATAATCCACACCCTCCTGCAGACTGTCAGCCAGGTAGCTTAGAGCCAAGCAGGTTCTGACATACAGTATGTGTTTTTATAGTAGACCTTCTGGGTAAAAGTCAATAACAGGGAAATGACACACACACACACACACACACACACACACACACACACACACATATATATATATATATATATATATATATATATATATATATATATGACAGACTCGGGGATGCAAGAAAAGAAAAGGTAGCATAAAATGTGTTATTACTAATGTGCTGTCCCAGCTTAGATATTGAAAGCTAAATGACAGGTCAGGGGCGTATCTAGGGCAGGGCAGGCAGGGCATGTGCCCTGGGCGCCACTTGAAGGGGGGCGCAAATTCCTAAAATTAATTTTTTTAAAAAAAATGGCCACCAAAAACAAAATGGCCACTGCACATGCTCAAATGGCCTCTGTGAGGCCCTAGGCCATGCCAGGCCTCACAGAGGCCATTTGAGCATGCACGGTAGCCATTTTGTTTTCAGCGGCCATTAAATTTTTTTTTTTTAAAAAATGGCCACTGCACATGCTCAAATGGTCTCTGCAAGGCCCTAGAGGCCAGCGGTGGGAGGAGTAACCTTTGCAGATGCCCCCCTCCCACGGTCTATAGGAAGCACCCCGAAGGGGCTACAGGTTAAAAAAAAATTCTATTTGATATAATATAAGTCACTGTACACATATTCAGTTTAGCACTATGTACAGAGAATCAGGGCTTGTGAATACTGAGCTGAAGCTTATGAACTAAGATTGTATTCATTTGCTCTTACTTTGCTTCTTATGATAAGTGAGTTAAATGTGGTGTCTTAATAATATGACTATTAATGGTGAGTTTGTCTTTGAATCAGTGTGAAATCCTTAGTATTAAGGCCCACTGGGAGTTTCTTGCTCTCTTTCTCTCATTTTAACTATCTTTCTGAAATACTAGAATATATTCCAAGCAGTGACACAGTTTACTCTGCATATCCTTTAATTATTTTCAGAGTATCTGGGAAAAGCCAAATTCTCCATTTATTTTTAATACTTATGTAATAGTGATGCTACAATGCACAGTAAAGAATTAGGTAGTCACTTCTGTTTAGTTTTCCAAGTACACCTCCACATAGTATTTGTGTATTTCATGAGCCCCAGCATACTGAAATTTGTAGTTTTCCAGCATTTTTTGGTCTGGCTACGTCCACTGCTAAATAGTTTTTGAAATATTAAAAGATTAACAAGCTTGACATATTTTTCAGCTGATAGTATAGTAAAGTAATCTGAAAGATGGGTGTCAGATGTTTGGACTGGGGGCGCAATTTCAGTGCTTGCCCTAGGCGCTATTTTCCCTAGATACGCCTCTGCCCACACGCCTCTCCCCCACCTTTCCAGGGCCTGTTCTCTGGCTCCAGTTGAGCTCTGAGGAGCTGATATGAGCTGTTTTGGTCTTGGCTCTTCTTCATCTTTTAATAAAGTTGTCACATGTTTTAATGATACTTATTAGTGTCTGTCTCTTTTCCTTCTATCTAGAAAGTAGTATATTTTAGAAGTTGTGCACAAGTGACATAGCCTCTGAGCATAGACGGAGTAGATTACTTCCCTTTAAGCCTCAGGCCTCCACTTAATGGCTGATAGGATAATGGTGGCCACTTTCGGAGTATTATGCTGACTGGGGTAGCAAGAAGGTACTCAGCCACCCCGCATCAGCAGTTTTGGCAGCAGCGCCTGTGGGTGGGGGCAGGGGAGGTAAGGACACCCTTCCCACACCTTAAAGCATCCACCATTCCCCACCTCGTGGGAGTGCACAGAACCAATTCCATACATATCCCTAGTGAAGACTGCCCTTGAACATGCAGGTTCTACATGAGAGCCAAACCACCTGTAAATATGCAGGCTTCATTTCTTAAGTATGGCCAAGTGGAGTTTCTGGCAGTTTGGCTCTGATGTAGAACTTCCATGCTCAAGAGCAGACTACACCAGAATGATGGTTTCTTGGTGCTGGGTGGGAATAGTTTTTTGGATTTCCTTGAGGTTCCTCCTTCAGAACTTTCTAGCATGGGGCCCTTGGTCCTGATCTTATACATTTCTAATTAGGAATAAGTTTTCCACTTATTGTAGTGATGCCATGTGCATGCGTGGAGGTAAAAGAATGGCCTCTGCACCAGTGCAGAGGCCCCAAACAGCCCAAACTTGACCCAGGAGACTCTGAGGGAGGCCAGTAGGGGTTGGGGGAGCTGCTGCCCCCACCACTGAGTGACTTGTAAGTACTCTGTTTTAACTTTATGTAACTATTAGGGAAGCCCCCCGGCCTCTTTACAGGTAAAGGAGGATCCTCGCCAGATTCCCTTTTGCGGGTAGGGCTTTAAGCTGATTTCGAACTGGTTTGAGCTTGAACCAAACTGGGAATCAGCTCAAAGGTACCAAAACAGAGCTGGCCTGGTCTAGTTTGAATCTGGTTCAGATTTGAACTGGGAAAACAGGTTTTGTGCACATCTCTACTAAGATGCAGCAGTTTAAAAAACTGACCCTTAAACTCTACAAAACAAGTGTTGGCTATTGGAGCTGTTCATTGGGCACTGCAATCCCAATGAAACTGTAGCATCCCGCTGGTACTGCTTTCACCATGGCCATCTCTGGTGCAGTTCATTACATTCCCAGTGCTGGGAAGGCCTCTTCTGCAGGAAGCAGAACCATGGGGTTGAGAATTACACAGGGACATTGGGAAAGAACATTGGGACATCTGTGACGTGCGCTCCCTTCCATTGCTATTTCCATGGCTGCAGTGGAGTGGTATATCAGCTTGTGAATTCCCCAGTCACTTCCTAGAGTTGTCCCTGATGAATTTCTGCCTGTTGCATCTGATTACTGAATTTTCTTCTTGATAAGCCTACTGGGACTGGGAGGGATTAAACTTTCAAGGCAGGAGTCCCAGCCTGAGTATTCTTGGTCCCTCTGCTCTGATCCCAAAGGGCTCTCCTCTCCCGCTTTGGTTCATCGCGATGTGCCTTTGCAAGGGCGGAGGAGGGAGGGAGCGGCAGTGGGGCTTGCTTGGCTTTTGTCAGCTGGATTCTTCCAGTCTCCCATTCTCTCTTTTTGCAGTAGCTGCTTGCTCTCAGCAGGGGCTCTCTAGCCTTGCCTTGCTGTTTGCTTTAGTAGCGCCGGGGCGATGTTAGCCGGTCGCAGAAGAAGTACTTTCACGCCCAGCAGCAGCGTCACCCTCCCGGCTCGCCCGCTCCCAAGGAAACCCGATTGATTGATTGGGGCGCACACAGCGGCGTGCCTCCACCAGCCGTGCCTTTCCCGCGGAACCCGTTTGCGAAAGCGGCTGCAGGCAGGGAGAAGTGTCCTGGACTTGTTTACACAGGCACCTTGGGAAGTTGGAATTCCCCAAAGCGGGGGTGCCGGGAGGTCCCTTGAGGCTGGTGCAGACTAGAGTGGGGTCTCGGCGAGTTTTCTCCCCCCCCCCCGCGCCCCATGATTGCCTTGTCCTGGAGCAGGCAGTCTTGATTCATCAACATCCCCTCGGTGCAATTTCTTCGGAGATGGCATTTTGGGTGAGTCGCCTGCTTACTTTCCGTGCGTCGCTCCCCGTCTTTGTTTCATGCTCTTTCGCCATGCCCTGGTGGCTTTTGCCCCTGCTAGGGGCGGGGGAAAGTGGGATCTTTTGGTGGCCCGTGAGTCGGTGGGGGGTGGGGGGCGCAACTTAAGTCTTTTTGCACTGAGAACAGCGGAGGAAAGCGGCGGGGTCTGGGTCGCAAATGAATCCTCTTTATTTTCCCGCCTCTCTCTCCCTGGATCCCCCTTTCCTCCGCACCTCGCCCTCCCAAGTTTTCTTCATCACACTCTCATTCATTCTCCGTCGCCTCCCGCCTTCCCTTCCCTGGCGGCGTGAACGCAGGTTTGAATAGAACTTTTCTTCGCCGGGGAAAGGGCACCGGGGCTGGGCGGCTTCTGGCTCGCCTGCTCAGAACTTGTTTGGGAAGCAGCCACCTCCAGGAGCCTGCTTCGGTTTGGGGGGGCGGGGGCGGGCGGGCGGTGGCATCGCCTCCCCTAGCAGACACTGAGGAGGCTTGTTATGTGCACGCAAGAGAGAGAGAGTTGGCGGGCCGCTCAGTCACTGAGAGGTGTGTTTATGACTGAGGAGGCTCCGGCCCTTAGAATGACCCTTTCATTCCTGCCCGCGTCTGTCCACTCGCCTCCCCTTTGGCTTACAACCCACCCAGCAAAAGGAGGCAAGGCAAGGCAAATTTCTGCCCACTTCTAAGCCTTGCCAAAGAAGAAGGGCTCTGCCTCTCTCCCCCTCAGGGAGACAAACAGCCTCTCTGGAGGTGGGACATCTTTGGGTGTCTCCATCGCCCTGAAATTAAAAGCGGCCCCACACATCTGTGCGCCCCATTTGTTTGCTGGGGGGGGGGGAGAGGAGCGGGGGGAGCCACCTAGCAGCAGCAACAGAGACCCTTTCCCTCACAATACTGGCAGGCTGGACTTGGTCCCACCCCCCTCTGTCTCCTTTGTTCGTGGAGGTGCTTGAGCTTGCTTGTCCCACAGGGAGCTGGTGGTGCTGGGAAGAAACATGAAACCTGCCTTACAAGAGTGGTGCGCGCGAGCGGTGGGGCGGGCGGCGTGGAGTAGTGCGAGCTGGCTGGCAGTTTAAGCCTTGTCCCTTGAACCAGTCTGCTCGGCTTGGGGTGATGGTCGATGTCCTTGTGTAGGATCGGGGCGAAGTCTGAAGGCCCTGCAGAAGGAGGGAAGGTCATGTT
Source organism: Hemicordylus capensis (assembly GCF_027244095.1). NCBI lineage: Eukaryota > Metazoa > Chordata > Lepidosauria > Squamata > Cordylidae > Hemicordylus > Hemicordylus capensis. Next base: position 265,230,628 of record NC_069658.1, read on the forward strand.
GAAGGGAGGGGAGGAGATGGATGGCAGTCTTCTCTCCTGCACTCTTTGCATTTTCACAAAGAACGTTCCCTTGGTGTACATTGTACCTACCCACTCCCTTGTTAGGGCTCTGAGTAAGCCCAAAGGTTTTTCCCCAGGGAAGGAAATCCTCAGGGATGTTCAGCACAAGGGAAAAATATTCCCCCCACTAACACACACACACACACACACACACACACACACACACACACACACACTCTTACTTTAACACTTCTGTGTTTTCCTTTAACAGTACTGTTAAGTATTACTTTTGGCTTTTAATGCATGCTTAGATCACAGGACTTTGTCCCCAGCGTTGGGAGTATCTGCAAAAAGAAGTTTAAAAACCCATCCTAAGGACAAATGTTCAAGATTAATGAGTAACTTATCTTCAATGAGTGATTTTCACTACATAAGTGGAAAACTAAAAAAAACCAAAAACCCATAACCCTCTGAAACTAGATATCCTTTAGTCATAATTTTGTACTCATTTACAGTCAAGGAGGTGAAGGGCGGATTCCTTCTCTCCCCTCCACACCCAGTACATGTTAATAGTGAAGTAGTGATGGAGAGCCCAGTCCTTGATAGATATTCCAGAGTAATTAATCCAGAATCAAGGGGTGTGTATGTATTTGTGTGTGTGTGTGTACACATTCTACTTGTTAATTTAAAACAGATTATTGTTGGCATACTGTAACCCATGTATGCACTGGGCACAATCTAACCAGAGAAAAGCACTTTTAAGGCTCATGTTCATCCTTTTGTGGTCTTGATCAGAAAATGGCAAGCCCCCTTTCCTTTCTTTAAAAATCACCCTTCCCAATTTCCTGACACCAGTAGTGTAACTGTACCTACACTATTGGTAGGTATTAAAACAACATAAAATGGGGTTACATCTGCTTTTTCGCCTGGAATACTCCTGATGCTTTTCATAAGATGCTGTATCCACATTCGAACACAGCAGAGCACATTCAGTTACTGAATATTGTTGGTGGAGGAGCAGAAAATCAGAGATATGTGACTCCCCAGATTTTTCCTATTGTTCCCCAAAAGAGTCAGTCCAGAGTTAATGCTGTTTGGGAGAATATAGAATTGAGAACCTATACTAAGCATGCAATGACTAGTTATGGTGCTGAGGTGCACAATAAAAATAACCGAATTGCCTTGAAAAAGTTACCCAACTCAGTCTTTTCCTTCCACAGAAGAAAATTCATGCATTGGGAAGGACACTGGCCCACGTTTGCATTATTTATTTATTAAAGGGATTTATATCCCCGCCTTTCCTTACTTTCTGTTAAAACGTTCAGTTGTATATATTTGCATATTATAGCTTAGTTACCCATTGTAAGTAGGTAGAAATGGAAATGTCCCACTTTCCTTGTTTAATGGTGTGGACTGTCTGAAGTTCTCCTTGCACTTGTGTTAAGTGCAAATGGGAAAGCCTGTGAATGAATGTGAGTGGATGCCTCTGAAACAGCTGTGGCAGACGGCCACTTTCATCGCCTTGGGTTGTCTGTGGGGAAGCGAATGTAACACATGGTGGTGTGACAGTTTGCCAGCAGATGTCACCCCCTGCACTGAAGAGAAAAGCGAAGCATCCCTGAAGATTTGGGGAGGAGTGAGGTGCTCCCTCCTACCATCAGAAGCTGGGCTTGTTGTTGGGGCTTTGTTAGCCACTGCCTTTCTTTCACACAAGCCTTTTGTGGTCATCTGTCAAGATCTTTTAGGCATCTGTACCCCAAGCAACTTGCTGCATTTCCAGTCAAGCTGAGCACACTGCTAGGTCAGAAGTCCCCAAATAATGGACCGTGGCTATGAAATGCCTCTCCTATAACGTGCAAGGGAGAATGGGAGAGTGAGGGAGATACCTTTAAATAAAGGACAGCTGGCAACTTTACTGCTGGCCATTGGCTCCTTGATTTACTGGGGTCAAGTGGGTGGCACTGAGCTCTCCTTAATTAATTCAGCAGAAACTGGTGTATGTCTTTGGGGGTGTGAGGAAAGGGACAGAAGTATAGGTTTGTCCATATGTATGAATTCTGTCTCCGGCACTGCAGCCTCCCTCTGTGTTTTTGGGATCAGATTTCCAAGGGCTGCCCCATTAGCCTCTTCTCTTGTAGCAAAGAGTCCTGTGGCACCTTAAAGACTAGCATATGTACTATAGCCTGAGCTTTTCTAGGGAAGAGTATGTGTCATCAAATGCTTGAAGGGATGGGGAAGATTATGGATCTCTCCCCATTTCTCTACATGGGAGCTACTGCTTGACATTGCCTCATACTTTAGGGTGGTCATGAAAGAAAAGCTATGGAGATGTGAGGGTAGTCAGACAGGAGCTTGTTTGATTCTCAGTAGCAATAGCACTTAGCAATAGCACTTACATTTATATACCGCTCTATAGCCGGAGCTCTCTAAGCGGTTTACAATGATTTAGCATATTGTCCCCAACATTCTGGGTACTCATTTTACCGACCTCGGAAGGATGGAAGGCTGAGTCAACCTTGAGCCCCTGGTCAGGATCGAACTTGTAACCTTTTGGTTACAGGGCGGCAGTTTTACCACTGCGCCACCAGGGGCTCAGGGGCTCACTGCGCCACCAGGGGCTCAGTAGCTGGGAGCACCAGGAGAATGGAGCAAGTTTAGCTTCCCCCCTCCTCATGCTGTCCTCAAGGAACTCCTTTACTATCATCAAAATGAAAAAACCGATACTCCAAAGCACTGAATTTGAGGGCATCATTGCAGTTAAGGCAAAAGCTGCCCCCACCTCTGATACTGGGTGACTGACCCACCTTTCATGAAAGGGATATCCTGTATGGGCTTCAGGGGGTGTCTTCTGTGTGCCGGGAAGCTTTCTCCTTCCTCAGATAGGAACATAGGAAGCTGCCATATACTGAGTCAGACCATTGGTCTATCTAGCTCAGTGTTGTCTTCACAGACTGGCAGCGGCTTCTCCAAGGTTGCAGGCAGGAATCTCTCTCAGCCCTACCTTGGAGAAGCCAGGGAGGGAACTTGAAACCTAGATGCTCTTCCCACAGCGGCTCCATCCCCTGAGGGCAATATCTCACAGTGCTCACACTTCTAGTCTCCCTTTCATATGCAACCAGGGTGGACCCTGCTTAGCTAAGGGGACAAGTCATGCTTGCTACCTCAAGACCAGCTCTCCTCTCCAGATAACAAGGGGGGATCCCAAATTGCATCTATGGTTTCTCTTTTCTGGACTGCAGTTGTGAGTACATCATCTTACATGCGCTAAGTGGCTGACATCCGGAGTGGCCTAATGTGAGTGACACTCCCCACACTGCGATGATGTGCTCTCCCGGAAGTGCATGTGCTCTTGTGCAAGAGTGCAAATACTTTTTGGAGCTTTCCTATGCTGGGGAAGAGTAGAAACACATTGCTGATGGCCAGACAATATTTTTCTGCAATACTAGAGCACTTCTGGAGTGTGGATGAGCTCTGGAAAATATTTGTGCTCTTGCACAAGAGGGCTGCGTTTCAAGGTGAGCGAGCAGCAGTTCAGGGATGTCAGGAGCACCTGTGTTAGGCTGATCTGGATGTCAGCCAGGGTTTGTAGATAGGCTGCAAGCTACCTGAACTGACTACAGATTGTTGCAGTGATATATATTGTTGGATTTTTAAAAAAAATGTCTAGCATTCAAGATGTCTTAATTACTTCACAGTAAATTAAAACACATGTCAATCCTCTGTTCAAAGCCATAATCTAAACAGATAAGAGACACAAAGGAAAGGTAGGAGTACAACAATATCACAAACATGCTTATGCCTCAGCGGAGGGCCAGCCTAGATGTAATGGTGCAGCTAGGTGTATTTCTTTCTTGTTCTCTGCCTTGTTCACGAGCAGAGAATGACATCTATCTTGCTGCCCCATCTAGCAGGAAGTAGAGCAGAGGTCTGTTTCTTTACATGAAGTGGAATACACAGGTAAGGATAGGTAAACGTCACCCCCTCCCTTGCCGTGCTCCATTGTTTTAAGCAATTTCCCCCTCCAAATGACTAATTTCTGATGTTGGAGTGAGGCATGGGAGAAAATCGCCACCCTCCACTTTATACGTGAGCAGGGCAGACATGTGGATAAAATACATGTGGCTGCCCCACCATATTTAATTTGTCCTTCCTGGACTCCTTCATTGGGACAGAACAGGGTTCTCAAACGTGGGTCCCCAGATGCTGCTGGACAACAACTCCAACACATGAATTGTCCCCTTTGCTAATCAGGGTCCACTGTGGATACATTTGAATGGGAGACAGACATCTGAGTACTGTAAGATATTCCCCTTAGGGGATGGGGCTGCTCTGGGAAGAGCACCTGCATGCTTGCAGGCAGAAGGTTCCAAGTTCCCTCCCTGGCATCTCCAAGATAGGGCTAAGAGAGACTCTTGCCTTGAACCTTGGAGAAGCTGCTGCCAGTCTGTGCAGACAATACTGAGCTAGATGGACCAATGGTCTGACTCGGTATATGGCAGCATCCTATGTTCCTATCCCCAAAAGCTGAAACTTGGTACATATGTAGTCCAGAACACCCTGACTGCTCGAAAAGTCTGAATATGGAACATTCATATGTCATTCACCTGAAATCCACAACATAAAGATACCTCATAGTATCAGGTAGCTTTTCTGGCAGTCAGAAAATCAAGCCACATCTCTGATAAGAGTGTAGAACTTCTCCTTTCATACATTTCCAACAATCCGCAAATTAAGAAGGGGAGATTTTCAGTGACTACCAGGAACATATATCTACTTGCAGTTACATTTACTTTCATATATAATATAGCCTATTAAATTTTTATTGCTTAAGCCTGTGAGATGAGGGTGCCTAAAACTTTAATTCTATAAGTATCCCTGTTATTTCTCTACCTAAGAATTAGTGATTGTTCCATTCTGCATGATTAAAGTTTCTATGTAATCCAGAAGTTTCCATATTATTTTACCAGCTGATCCAATGAAAGAGATTGCCTTTCTTCATTTTCAGTTTTTATTTACTAGAAAGAAGATGACGACAATAGTCTGCACCATAAATTTCACAGGTCTGTACTATAGTGGCTACAGAATTGGGCCAATGGATTTGGTAGGAGGAAGGAGCATTCCCATATGTTCCAACTGTCTCTGTTAGCAGGGGCAATCCCTCTTTTGTAATACCTGTTCCTATTTTTACATCTTAGGGAAATTTTGCAGATGTCTCATTGAAAAATGTCTTTGTGTGTGTACTAACGTACTACAGTTCCCTGGCTTCCTTTCCTCCACCACCCATAATTATCTCCCAAGAGAGTAAATATTTCCTACTGTGTTTGTTGCCGCTATTCTATAATAAGCACAACCAGATTTATTGTGAGATTAAACATTCTTAAATTCTAAAGGAAGGAAACTTGTGGTCATTTTACTAATGCACACGCTTCAGAAGTTAGGACAGGCTCTTGTAGAGAAAATGAATCCATCACTCAGCAGACAGAGAAGAATCTTCACCAGTGTGTTAACGGGGTGTGGGTGTGTGGTGGAAGGAGCCTTCAGGCACTGTTCATTGGTGTGAGAATAGAGATGTACACACACAATGTCTCTGTTATTTTTCTCTGTTAAGATACTTTGGTTAACTCTCGCAGCAAAGCTAAAAAACAGCTTTACCTCCTATAGTGCATATTGTTGTGCATTGCCATTGTACTTATCTCTTACATTTTAACTTTACATCAGGGGTTCTCAAACCTAGGAGAAAGGCCCTTGGCCATTGTGGCTGGGGATGATGGGGGTAGTAGTCCAACAGCATCTGCAGTCCCAGGTTTGAGAACCCCTGCTTTACATCATCATCATCATCATCATCCTCATTAATTCGATATCTATACCGCCCTTCCAAAAATGGCTCAGGTTGGTTTACACAGAGAAATAATAAATAAATAAGATGGATCCCTGTCCCCAAAGGGCTCACAAACTAAAAAAAACCCCATGAGATAAGCACCAGCAACAGTCACTGGAGGTACTGTGCTGGGGGTGGATAGGGCCAGTTACTCTCCCCCGCTAAATAAAGAGAATCACCACATTGAAAAGGTGCTTCTTTGCCAGGTTAACAGGGGTAATGATGTTGATTGACTGCACCTCTTCCACCCCAAAGCCATTTGACCTCACGTCTTCCATATTTTTTCTCTTTCTCCATCCCCATGTATGTCCATATACTGAGGATACATCTGATGAAGTGGACTGTAGTTCAACTAGACTTACACAGAAAGAAATGTGCTAAACCATAAGGTGACACAAAAGCTTTTTATTGTTTTTGCTCCAAAAGGCTAAGATGGCTACTGCACTGAGGGTCAAGAATGATAAGAATTTGATGTTTGGACCTGAAATGGTAGGGCTGTCCTTTGATACCAAGGCAAGATTATGATAACATCCCTGGCTCAGTAGAGTACAGGTGCCATCCCAATATCTTGTTTGTTTGCTTGTTTATCATATCTCTATACCACCTGATATATACATTGCTAGGCAGTGTACAAAATTTAAAATATTTAAAAGTCAACACAGATTAAAATACACAAGACACAATAAAAACAATAATATTAAACAGTTATTAAAGCAAATTATTAAAATTCTAATTAAAGGCTTGCTAGAACAGGAAAGTCTTGAGGGTCTTCCTGAAAACAAACAGAGAAGGAGATGCTCTTATTTCAGCAGGGAGCATATTCCAAAGCCCTACAGCAGCCACAGAGAAAGCCCAATCCTGGGTCGCCACCAAACAAGCCACCAGTGGTATCTGTAACCGGACTTCTCCAGAAGATCGTAACAGGCGGCAGGGTTTATGACAAAGGAGGCTCTCTTAAATAGCCAGGACCTAAGCCGTTAAGGGCTTTATAGGTAATAACCAGCACTTTGTATTTCACCCAGAAATCCAGAAACATATCGGCCACCAGTGCAGTTCTTTCAGAATTGGTGTTATATAGTCCCTTCATATGGTTCCAGAGACCAATCTGGCTGCTGCATTCTGTACCAATTGTAGTTTCTGAACTATGTACAAAGGCAGCCCCACGTAGAGTGCATTGCAGTAGTCAAGCCTGGAGGTTACCAGCATATGTACCACTGTTTTAAGGCCATTTACCTCTAGAAATGGACGTAGCTGACGTATCAGCCGAAGCTGAAAAAAAGCGCTCCTGGCCACTGCCTCAACCTGAAAAACAAGGCAGTTAGGCAGGGCAGAAGAGATAACCTGCCCCCTAATATTTCAGACCACATGTGACTATTGTTCAGGAGCACCTATCCTTGGGTTACACACACTGATTTTATACAGTGAGCGGTTGAATGTTATATATTAAGTTTGGGAATCCTGTTTTCTAATACACCAACTTTGTTTGGCATCCTAGCTCAGTAGCAGAGCATCTGCTTTGCATGCAGAAGGCCTCAAGTTCAATCTGCTTTTGTGATTATCGGCATCAATCCCTGGCATCTTCAGGTAGGGCTGGAGAGACTCCTCTCCTGCCTGAAACCTTGGAGGGCTGCTGTCAATCAGTATGTAGACAATACTGAGCTAGATGGATCAATGGATTTACTCAATATAGCTGCTTCCTATGTATAGAGCAGTGATCTTCACTCTTTTTCAAGCACAAGCCACTTAGCAAAAAACAGAAAACCCTTCAGTATAAGAGCCACATGCTGCCTCTTTCCCCTATTGTAATCTGAAAGGGTGTTTCTCCACTTTATGCTTCCATGCCAGAGCAGTGACTCTTGTGGGACACAGATGACATGCAGTGTGTACCCCAGTGGTGTGGCAGTTGCCCTCTTTCCTGTATTTTTGTCACTTCTGATTTTTGCTGCACCTCTTGTAAAAACTCTGCTGACTTGCTCTCTCCTAACTGGTGGTGGCTGTAAGGTCTTTGCACACCAGTCAATTGATTGCCTATTATGTGACTGCTGTCAGATATTGACAAATATTCCATTAAGCCACGAATGCCATAATGTAGGTGGTGACGTACCTCTTAAAATGTCGTCATGGTATCATCTGTTAGCAAGGGCAGGGACGAAGGCTGCTTGCCCCCTAGCCCTGTAGCAGTCAGGCAAAGCTAGCAAAGATTCTCAGACTCGCCCCTACTGCAACAAGAAGAAGACCGCAAGCTGTCACTGGTAGCAAAAGCTACTGCCTGGGACCACCCATGACTTCATACTGCTTGCTGCAGTGAATAGCCCCTGCCTGTGGTTCAGCTGTCTGTTCCTTAAAGCTCTTGTGAGGAGCTGGACTCAGGTCTAGAAACTTTAAACTTTAAAAAAGTTAATTTCATTGTTTCACAATAACAGTTAACTAATCTGCTTTTATAATTCGCATAAGTATTAACCTTGATGATCTATATTATTAATTCTCCAAGATGGGCCATGCGTGGGGGCGTGGCAGAAAGGAGGCAATTGGCTGACAGAGGGGGAGAGAGTTCTGAAGCAGCAGGGAGTTTTACGGGGTGGCTGGAAAGCAGTTTGACAGTTGGCTTGGGGGCTCCGTGAAGTGGCAAGGAGCTCAGAGGCTGGGGGTGGCTTTGGGAGCTGGACAGTTGGCTCTGGGAGCTGTGGGCGGCAGACAGTTGGCTAACCTGCACCCTGAAGCGGCAGGGAGCTCGGAGCTGTCAGGTGAGTGTGTGACAGTCCCTGGCAGAAGCAGGGGGAAGCAAGGACTGCGAGACAGAGATAGAAAGACGGAGGACAGAGAGAGAGAGCGTTGCGGAGGCGGCGAAAGCGAGTGAGAGAGTTGTTGGGGGGCCTGAGCATTGTGGGGCGCAGCAAGAGAGTTGTGGGGTGCAGCGAGAGCGAGCGAGAGAATTGTGTGTGTGTGGGGGGGGAATGCCACAGGCTCAGTGCATGACCGCACAGATGCTCTGTGCAGGGTCAGCTAGTTAAATTATATTTTTTGTTCTAATAAAGTTAATGCATTAAAAAATACTTGACAATATTTGCATGGTTGCCAACCAGATCTTTTTTGAATGATCAAATGCCAAGCCCTAGGTGGGTGTGTCTGATATGTGCCAATCAGAGAGCAGGAAGAGGAGTCTCAGACTTAAGACAGAAAACACATGTGACAAGAACCACAGACAGAAAACACATGTGACTGCAGTAGCAAGATGTGTAACTTGTAATCTCTTTACAGAAATCACCATTTTGTGTTGTTCTTTCTCATAAGTCTCTGTGCAAACCCCGTTTCATTTTAAGCTTCAGTAGCAAAATGCATGCTGCAAGGTGTCTGCAGCAGGCTTGCTAGTTCCAGCCAGGTGAAACAAACATGTGAAACCAGCCTAAGACTACATAAGTTTGATCTCTAATACAAATGCACAGTGGAACAGGAAACCTTTTCAGCATTTGTAGCTTCCAAGGGATATTCCTGATGATATTTAGTTGAATGAAGATACCATGTCTATAGCCATTTCTTGTTGTCAGCCAGGGTTTGGTTTGCACAATTAAGTTTTGTGCTCTATGAGAAATCAACACCAAAATGTTCTGGTCTCCTGCTTCCCTCTCCCTTTTTCTTTGCAAATCAGCTGAACAGATTAATAATTAACCAGTCCCCCTCTGGCTCCCCTCCCACATCTGCTGTAGTTTTGTAAAATCTCATTTAAGAAGCAGCTTTGTTAAAGATCTCCCTCCCCTTTTCTCCACTGCATACTGTTAATCTCTTAGGAGAATGTGCTGGGATAACAGTCCTTTCAGTCTCCTTTATGCTGCTCACTTTGGCTCTGGATGCAGTCTTGCTCTCTCCCCTCTTCCTCCGTCTGTTTTTCTAACAATGCCCAGGGTGTCATGTTTTGGAGACAGGTTGAAAATCAGGAGGACAATATCGCTTAGAAAATCGAGGTTGGGAAGATAGTTGAAAGATTTCCTATCAGCTCTTATTCATGGGCAGTGCATGAAAGCAAAGAAGGAATAGGTTTAAAAGGTGAGTAAGGTTATATATTAAGTTTAGGAAATCTGTTTTCTTATACACATGGTTCACAAACGGTGTCATTCTGTTGTGATTGGAGATGATGGGAGCTGTAGACTGAACAACATGAATTCTCAGTAGACTTCTCCTCCTTGACGAGAATCTGAGCACTCTCCAGAATTCTGCAAGGGAAGCCATAAAAGTTGCATCATTTTGAAAGCAATTTACGTTTCTAATGTAACTATGTGTTAAACCTATATGAATATGCAAATACCGCAGTGGGGTAATGTCTTGATTTCAAATTCACGACTAAAATGCTGCAGAGTAGTTGGTGACACTGAACAGACTTTTGATTTCGCTGGAAGTCGTCTTCAGGCTGGATGCTAAGCAAAAAGGGGCAGGGGGAGAAAAAGGTGGGCATGATGTTAGAGCCCCAAAGTCTGGCATTTACAGTCTTAAAAACAGAGTGCAGAGGTGTTAGGCAGACTTGATTAGATTACTACACATGACATTAAGCCGTCATTGGAAGTTGGGCTTAAACTGGAAGTGGACCAGAGGTGGTCCTTTTATCTTTAAAAATTAGCTATAGGGCATCAGATCCAGGCTGAGATTGTGGCATGTGGTGGGGGTGGGTTCAGCACTCCCCCTCCCTGCTGTTTGCACTCAGAAAATCTCAACCCCCTGGGAGCGGCAGTTTGCCTCCAAGGTGACAATTTGCTGCAAATCTGGTCGCTGGTCAATAATGGTTGTTCCCCCATTGTTCTGAAAATGCAAAATCCACCTTTTACTTGATCGGTTTGCAGCACTAAGTAGAACACACAGGATTGCCTTATTTTAACATCCAGCCTGAAGGATAGTTCTGGAGAATTTGAAAGCTTATTGTGATATTTTAGTTGATCCTAACAAACATTTTGACCATTTTTAGATTGGCAGTGCTTTGCGGATAGGGAACCAATTTTTTAAATTATTTATTTCTCTATCAATTTATTTATTTTTCTGCATGGATAGCTTTGCAAACTTTTGTTTCCAAAAGTGGTTTATTATTATTAGTAGCAGTAGCAGTAGTATTGTCTTACTGTAGCTTTTGGATTTTTTTCTATATGGACCAATAAGGCTATCTACAATTTTTGTATATATGGACATCCAAAGCTATGTTATACTGTAAGACCCTTGGTCCCCCTACCCCAAGTACTGTCTGCTCCGACTGTTAATGATTCTTCAAGGCCTCTGGCAGGAATGTCTCCCAGCCTCCCTACCTGGAACTAGGGGTGGTTGTAGGAAAGATTATTAATGAGACTGGGGAAGGTGATGGCCACCTACCCCTGCTCCCTGATGTCCACCTCCCCCTGCTTCTGACTTCCCTAGACTAGAGCCAAAAATCGGCCAAGGCAGACTCTCCTCAACAATTAGAAGTTCTAAAAAAAACCACCCTAAAAGCATCCTCCCCCTCCAAAAAAACTTCTAAATGGATTTGATATTGCTTTAAAATAGGGTCTTATTTAACACAAGAGTTCTAACCCACAGAGATCTACTTGGGAGCAAAATGTAGAATCGCGGGAAAGACTGCAACTTTCCTTTTATCAGGGGGATTGTATAAATAGAACTCCACCACTTAAAAGGTTCAAGGAATCTTTCACATCATTGCTGAAAGATGTGAGTGAGACAATTAAAATAATAAAAAGGCAAACTCAGGGCTGGACAAATATAGCTTGTCTATGAAGCTTGTCTAACTTTGCTTCGCAGCTTTTCAATGAAACTTCCTTCTATGTAATGGGTGTGACTAGGCAAAGTTAAACACTTTTTAGGTCCTGTTGTTATCCATGGGAGAAAGTTAAGCATGCTCCTATTTACATTACTATGACTTTGACTGGAGATTGCATTTAGTGCATGTCCAGTCTATTTAGAATTGGGGTGTTGATGATGCAAGAGATTTTAATACTTCCTTCTTTTTTAGTATTAATACTTGCCACTATTTAACATTTATTTGTTATTAAATAAGTTAGAGTGGTTTACAAAGCAAAAGAAATAAGATGGTTTCCTGTCCCAAAGGGACTCACAGTCTGAAAAGAAACACAAGTGCCACAGCCACTAGACACTGTCCTGGGTTGAATAGGGACAGCTGTTTTCTCCTTTTTAGCCTACTTTCCGGGAGGATTATGAGATCACCCGGCATTCTCTCTGTGTGTGTGTGTGTGTGTGTATCTGTCCGTGTGTGTGTGTGTGTGGCCCACCCATCAACTTCGTAATGCCTGGACCAATATGAACCAAATCAGGTACAGTTGTAGGGACACATAGGGACACCTCAACAATGTAGATTGTGATGGATGTCATCCATGTCAATTCAAGATGGTGGACATGTAAACTTTTGAGGCGCAAGTAGGCTAACTTGAGGACTGTCTAACTGATTGGAACCAAATTTGGTACAGTTGTAGTGAGTGACACACAGGGACACCTCAATGGTGTTCTTGGTAATGATGTTATCCACCCTGATCCAAGATGGTGGACGCATGAACATTTGAGGCACAAGAGATCTAACTTGTAGACATTGATTTGAACCAAATTTGGTCCAGTTGTAGAGACAGTGAAAGGAAAGTAGGCACATTAGTTCTTACTAGAACAACTTGTTTACAATATCATAGGAACTAGGAAGCTGCCTTATGCCAAATCAGAATATTGGTCCATCTAGCTCAGTATTGCCTACACTGACTGACAGGAATCTCTCCCAGCCCTATCTGGAGATGCCAGGGATTCAACGTGGGACTTTCTGCATGCACAGCAGATGCTCTGCCACTGAGCCCATACAACTTAGTTCTTTGAAACTAGAGAAAGCAGGAGAATAGAGGTGCTGATCAGACTGCAAAGACAAGAGTTGGTGCCCCTATGCAAAAAACAATGGAATTTCTTCTGGGTGGTTTTTGCCCATCACACAACTGGGCTTTGCACTTGCATAAAAGCTTGTTTGGGAACTTTCCAAGCGTCTCTTCTCTCTTATTCTTTTTGGCGGTAGCTCCTCCCCTTGTGCTTTGAGTTCATGTGTCTAGCTCCTTTCTGCTCGGTTTTTCGTCGTCCACCTCAGGCCTGTTGGAAAGCTTCCAGCTTATTTACTGAAAAACAAGTACTATCTCTATTGTTTTTTCTTATAGTTTCCTTCAACTTTAGTGTTTCTTTTGTTATAGTAGCTTCCTTGCTTTAATGGTTTGCATTTTTATTTGCTATGAGTCCCTGCCCCCTTCCCCCTTTCCCCATTCTCCTCCTTTTGAGGGGACAGGTGATCACTAAATCCATAATTATATGGCTAACAAAACTACATTTAAATGCTACACTAATTGTAGAGTAAAATTTCCTTCATCTGATGGTCATCAGCTCTGCCTCTTCTGCTTTGGTGAATTGCACATCGTGTGTACACTGCCAAAAATTCACGAGTCAAGTGTGAAGTAACAGAATTTCCAGACAGGTCTCTATTGTGGAAGAGAGCCCTACAGAAATTGTAGGTGGTGCATCTATCGACCACCTGCTGTCTAAAGCTCCCTCCAAAACTACAGAGCTTTCGGGCACTGGGACTCTGATCCCAGACTTGTAGCACTCTACACTTCCTCTGACTGTCAGTTCCTCCTTCAACAAACCCTTAGATACTATCCACTCCTGGACAAATAATGCTGGCTCCCTTAGGACCAGTGTTCTCTCTAATTTTTTTCATCTGTGTGCAGAATGAGTTTTGTTCTGGGTGGCAGTCTCAAGGCAGTGTGTGCACACGTGCATTAAGAGTGAGGCCTTCCTGAATCCACCTGAGCGGGATCTAAAATTAACTGAGTGGACATAGAAAAATGTGTGATCATTCACACACGGACATGCCTTAGAGGGAACGCTGCTTGGGACTGGTGATGGATACCAAGGGGTGAGTGGACCCTGCCCCTACCTTGACATTGATGCTGTTGGAACCAAAGACAAAAAAAGAAAAAACCTGAACAGATGCAGGCCTCAATACCAAAGAAAAAGAAGGCAGTTGCAGCAGTCTTCATGCAAATGCAGAACCCAAGCAGAGGCATTGCAGATCCATAGTGAAGTATGTATGTATGTATGTATGTATGTATGTATTTATTTTTACATTTATATCCCGCTCTTCCTCCAAGGAGTCCAGAGCGGTGTACTACATACTTAAGTTTCTCCGCACAACAACCCTGTGAAGTAGGTTAGGCTGAGAGAGAAGTGACTGGCCCAGAGTCACCCAGCTAGTATCATGGCTGAATGGGGATTTGAACTCGGGTCTCCCCGGTCCTAGTCCAGCACTCTAACCAGTACAAGAAAATAAAACACTGCACCCTGTTGGTACTGACGACAAAGCTGCTCCGGTACCAGTAGAGCCTCGGGAATCCATTCTACCTTCGGATACAGACCTAGCGGATACAGACAGAGAAGAAGTCAAGTTTAACACTGACAAGGATTTGGTCATCTCTAACTGGTTATTCTCCACCTCAAAAAGAAGATCTGTTCCAGCAATCCTCTTCTCGGAATAGATACAGGGACAGACATTGCAGAGATGCATACCCTTCTTTTTCCTATTCACCAAATAGATATGACTACTTCTTTTATCGGTATGGTCCCGGAGAAAGACCAGTATTACAAGAATTATGAAAGGATAGTCATCGTTCCTGCTATTACCACTGCAGAGAATGCGGAATCTGTTATTCTAACATTTAAACAGATTTAAAACTTCTACAAAGTACAACTGGACAATTGTCCTTTTCCACAAAAACACCCCACTCCAAAGTCCATTGTTGTGGAGGCAGCACAAATTAGATCTAGGAACAAGGCCCTATCTGTGCCGATGTATAGAGAGGGCAGAAACGTAGACTCCAGTGGCAGATGTCTTTATTCCACAGCCTGACTACAACTAAATATCGCTAACTACCAGACATGCATGTCCAGGTATAACCAGCTCTTATGGGAAAAGCTATCATAACATTTGGATGCCTTACTCCATAGAAAAAGGAAGTGGTGCTTGCTCTACAACTTGAAGCATTCAAGCTAAATAAACAACTCCTGCACATATCCAGGCATTCCACTGACTGTGCTGCCAGAACCATGGCTAGCTCTATAGCACTGCTACCACACGCATGGCTTTGCTTTATCAGGGTTAGCTCTGGAAGCAAAGACATTGATTGAAAATCTCCCATTTGATGGGCTAGACTTATTTGGGGCCAAAACAGATGATACAATGGAGCGGGTACAAAACCTCCGAAATACTGCCAAATCTATGAAGTTAACCTCTTTTTCTAACTCAAGATTTACCAAGCTTGATAGGGCAAATAACTCCATCCTCCATGTCCTCGGAAATCTCCCAGTTGGATCACTCCTCTCATCAACAAAAGATACCAACAATTTAAGAAGAAACCCTTTTCCTCCAACAAATCTTTCCAGAACAAGGCGAGTCCTCATCCTACCAAAGTGAACATGACTGCCCTCATACTGGAATGTGTCTACAATCTTACCTGGAAGTGTGTGAGAACATCACTACGGACAATTTGGGTACTTACCATCATCCGCTCAGGTTATGTCATAGAGCTTATAGAATGTCACTCAGACTCTGGAATCACAATCATGTACCCAGATGCCACCCTGTGGAAAGAGAGAGACTCATTCCTACAAAAAGGGGCTATAGAACCGTTCCATCCCACAAGACCGACTGTTTCTACTTGCCTTTATTTCATGATCCCAAAGAAGGGTGGAGGCCTCCACCCTATCATAGATCTCAGGAATCTGAACACCTTTGTCAGTTACAAACATTTTTGCATGCTCACTGTATCAGATATATACTGCAAGAGGAATGTGGTTCACCTCCATAGATTTGGAGGATGCATATTAGCATTCCTTGCTTACGTTGCTCCTGTGCAATGCCAGGTTGGTCCAAAAGAAACCTGAGCTCATCCATGATTTGATTATGGATGAAGGGGCTGACCTGGTGTGCATCACCAAGACTTGGTTGGGGCAGGCTGGTGGCCCAGTCTGGTCCCAGCTTCTTCCTCCAGGGTATTCTGTAGAGGAGCAGGTGAGGGGACGTGGGTGGGGAGGTGGAGTGGCTGTGGTCTATAAGAATAACATCTCCCTTACCAGGGTCCCTGTTGAGGTATCTGACCATATTGAATGTGTGTATTTAAGTTTGGGGACCAGGAATAGAATGGGTCTTCTGTTGGTGTACCGATCGCCCCGCTGCCCGATGGAATCCCTTACTGAGCTCACGGACTTGGTCGCGGAACTCACATTGGAGTCTCCCAGACTTTTGGTGCTGGGGGACTTCAGTGTTCATTTCGGGACCAATTTGTCCGGGGCAGCTTAGGAGTTCATAGCAGCCATGACAACTATGGGCCTATCCCAAGTGGTCTCCGGACCGACGCACATTGCAGGTCACACGCTTGATTTGGTCTTTTACTCTGATCAGGGTGATGTTCGGTGGGTGGGGACTCCTGTGATTTTCCCCATTGTCATGGATGGACCACCATCTGGTTAAGGTTAAGCTTACAACCACTTTCCATCTCTGCAGGGGCGAGGGGCCTATTAGAATGGTCTGCCTGAAGAGGTTATTGGATCCAGTAAGATTCCAAGAAGCCTTGGAGGGATTTAACGTTGGCTTTGCTGGTGATCCTGTTGATGCCCTGGTACAAAACTAGAATAACATGCTCACCAGGGCAGTAGATACGATTGCTCCTAAGCGTCCCCTCTGACCCGCTTCAAAACAGGCCCCTTGGTATACGGAAGATCTATGGGGGCAGAAGCAGCAAGGTAAGTGACTAGAGCGCAAGTGGAGAAAGACTCGACTTGAATCCGACCGATGATGACATAGAGCACATTTAAAGATTTATCCTCTGGCAATACGTGCAGCAAAGAAGCGGTTCTTTTCTGCCTGTATTGCATCTGCGAATTCATGTCCAGCGGAGTTGTTCAGGGTTTTGAGGAGACTAGTATGGGCCCCCACTTCCTTGGATCAGAATTTGGAGTCATCAGTTACCTGCTGTGATGTGTTTAAAGAATTTTTTTGCAGATAAAATCTCTCAGGTTCGGGCCGACTTAGATGGAGACTCCACAATTAATTTTATGTCTGAACTGGAGGTGTCCAGCAATTCCTCTTATGTGGTTCGACTGGATCAGTTTCAGTTTGTGACTCCTGAGGATGTGGACAAGCTGCTCGGAATGGTGAGGCCTACCACTTGTTCTCTTGACCCTTGTCCAACATGGCTTGTTCTATCTAGCAGGAAGGCTGTTGTAGGAGGCCTGGTAGAAATCATAAATGCTTCTCTGAGGGAGGGCAGGGTGCAAGAAACTGCAAGAAAAAGGTGTACAAATATTTCCATATCTAGGACTGGCTTTTAGCAGCACCATGCCGAGCCACCCTCCAAAGAAATCTCAATGTGTTACTTCTTCTGTGTGACTTGGGACTCGAGATAAGTTACAAACAGTCATACCTACAACCCACATGTGAGATAAAGTTCCTGGGCATGGTGTTCAATTCAGACAGTTTAGCGATCTCTTTTCCCTCCGACGTATCTGTCACATTAGGGACCTAGCCCAATGCTGCAAGACTCGCCACATCATCCTGCAAGAAGAATCCAGCAGATACTGGGTCTTATGGCAGCCAAAACAGCTGTATTGCTAATGTCTTGCTTATGTATGCAAGTACTGCAGAGATGGTTTATAGACTCATTTGACTCTCAGCTAGACCCACAGACCAAACCTCTATACATGCCTCTGAAAGTTTGACAATCAATAGCCTTGTGGTCTTCCAGGAAGAACCTCTCTATGCCCACGCCATTCCACAGACCAAGTCCAGATGCCTACATCACTGCAGACAAATCGGAGAAAGGATGGAGTACTCATTTCAAGGATCTCCATCTAAAAGGTCAATGGACCCCTTCATTTCCAAGGACAGAAGAACACCATGGCAGATCACTTGCACAGAATTCAGAGCCACTATCTGGAAGATCATCAGAATTTGGGGACAACCACAGATAGATTTGTTTGTCAGCACAACCAACTACCAGTATCCTATGTTCTGCACAAGGACCGATCTTGGATGAGACTTCATGGGAGATGCATTCACAATAAACTGGAATACAGCCTTCACTTACCTGTTCCCTCCAATTCAGGTACCCACATTCAGCAGAGTGGAATATTCTCCATCCAGATGTTTCTGCTTTGCGGCTGTCAGCATGGAGGATTCAACCAAGTGGCCGTCAGACATCTTCACTGTGCTGTCTGCAGCAAGGAAATAATCTACAATTATATCCTATGAGTCTAAATGGAAGAGGTTTTGCCTGTTTACCTTAAAATCTCATAATAGAACCCTGCTCGGGGCCCTTGTTGATAATCCTCTCGCATCTACTGGATTTGAATAAAACAGGTCTCTCTATGCCATCCATAAGGGTCCACTTTGCAGCAATTGCAGCTCATTGGAAACCTCAGACTGCCACTCTGTTCGCTTTACCCAAAGTAAAGCAATTCTTGAAGGGTCTAACTTACCTTCATCCTGACATCTCATCAATGTCACCTCCCTTGGGGTTTCCCACTGGTCTTGTCGTCACTCATCAGCTGAACCTATGGCCACTTGTGACTTACATTTCTAAAACTCAAGATGGTGTTCTTAGTAGTAGTGAACTCTGTATGGTGAGTGGGAGAGCTTAGGGCCCTCAGGTGTGACCCACCTTACCTGGTTTTCCATCATGATAAAGTCACACAGCGTCTGGACATTTCCTTTCTACCCAAGGTAGTTTCTACATTTCACAGGTCCCAATGGGTAAACTTGCCGGTGTTGTTTCCCAATTCAGCTACAGAAGATGAAAGACGATGGCATGCTGGGTGTCTGCAGGGGGTTGGCCTTTTATGTAACGATAACATTTTCCTTTAGGAGATCACCAGTTTTATTCCTCACCTATGAACAACCCCGCAGAGGTCTGCAGGTCTCATCTCAATCCATTTCTAGCTGGATTGTTCAGACTATCAAGTGAGGTTACCAGAAGGCTGGTCTGGATCTGCCATCTAAAGTTAAAGCACATTCCACTTGGGCTGTAGCCACATTCACAGAGGAGTGTCAAGCTGCAACGTGGGCCTCACCGACATCCTTCGTGAGACACTATGTGTTAGATATTAAAGCAAGAAGGAATTCCATTTTTGGATGCTTGGTTCTCTAATCTATTTTCATCTGAAGTTAATGAATTTATGTCTATTACCTCTGATGTCTCTGTCACCCTCCTCCAGTGATTATATGAACTTGCAGTGCGCCCGTTGTGTGATGGACATAGACCACCCAAAATAACTTCAAGTTGCTTACCTGTAACCGGGGTTCTTCTGGTGGTCATCTGTCCATTCACAGACCCATCTATCTTCTCGGCTACAGAGCATTGTAGCGGCAGTCTCTTAAACTGAGGGGGGGAGGGCCAGGGATGTGACCTTAGAGAGCCCAAGGGGAGGAGCTACCACCAAAAAGAATGAGAGAAGAGAAGCCTGGAAGGTTCCCTATTAAGCCTTTACGCAAGCGCAAAGCCCAGTTGTGTGAATGGACAGATGACCACCAGAAGAACCCCAGTTACAGGTAAGCAACCTGAAGTTCCTTTGCAGGGGGAGTGGGGGAAATAAAGTAGGCACTAAGGAAGCATTGGGGAAATAGGTGGGAATCTTGTTTGAAATAAAATTTTGGTAAGTGAAATGGTTTGGAGATGTAGGTTGGTAGAACCATGGGAAAGTATGGTAGAATGACTTGGCAGGGTGGGTGGGACTTATAGCACACCCCCCCCCCCTTTTTGAAGGTATCAGCCACCCCTGGCAGTGTATACGAGGGATTGCTAACCTGAGGCTGGGTAGCTATTGTTGGACTACTGCAGTAAATTGCAGCTGGGAATGAGGGGAGTTGTAGTTCTACAACAGCTGGAGAGCCAGGATGGCCACTCTTGCTCTATAGTCATGCATCATGTTGCAGCCTCTCATTCTTTTTGTGTCCTTATCCAGCACCAAAGAGACATTAAATCTCAGTGCCCTACAAGTGTCCCCGTGGAATGGATTTCATGAACAGGGTGCTGTGAAAGAAAAAGCCCTATCTCCAGCTGTCACTTGCTTAACCTGTGTCTAAGGTGGGAGCATCAAAAACAGGGTCTCCAGAGCTGCTCTTAATGGGTAGGTTTAGGAGAGGAGAGCTGGTCTTGTGGTAGTAAGCATGACTTGTCCCCTTAGCTAAGCAGGGACTGCCCTGGTTGCATATGAATGGGAGACTAGATGTGTGAGCACTGCAAGATATTCCCCTCAGGGGATGGTGCTGCTCTAGGAAGAGCAGAAGGTTCCAAGTTCCCTCCCTGGCTTCTCCAAGATAGGGAACATAGGAAGCTGCCATATACTGAGTCAGACCATTGGTCCATCTCGCTCAGTATTGTCTACACAGACTGGCAGCGGCTTCTCCAAGGTTGCAGGCAGGAATCTTTCTCAGCCCTATCTTGGAGATGCCAGGGAAGGAACTTGGAGCCTAGATGCTCTTCCCAGAGTGGCTCCATCCCCTAAGGGGAATATCTTCCAGTGCTCACACTTCTAGTCTCCCTTTCATATGCAGCCAGGGTGGATCCTGCTTAGCTTAAGGGGACAAGTCATGCTTGCTACTACAAGACCAGCTCTCTTCCTGGCTGAGAGAGTTTCCTGCCTGCAACACTGGAGAAGCCACTGCCAGTCTGTGAAGACTATACTGAGCTAGATAGACCAATGGTCTGACTCAGTATATGGCAGTTTCCTATGTTCCTATGTTCTATAAGAGAGAAAGCAGTCCTTTAGATAATCTGATCTCAAACTGCTTTGTGATTTATAGATCAAAAACCAATACTTTGCATTGTGCTTGGATACAAATGGAAAGTCAGTGGAGATCTTTTAATGCTGCTGAAATATATTCAGAGCAGCCTGTCCTGGTTAGTAAGTTGGCTTCTGTCTTCTGAGCCAGTTGTAGGTTGAGTAGTCTCAGAGAGACTGAGCAATTAACAAGTGTTTATTGTTAACTCACACAATTCCTCAAGACTCCACAGGTGACAATATCTTAAATGACATAAAACAACTAATTTAAAATGAAATTTCTGTTTAAATTCATTTAAAATGAAATTTCAAGGAACAGAACTAAGTCCTATGTTTAGCCTAGAGATGAGAAAACTAAAGTGAGATACCCACAGTCTGTTTGACGGTGGAAAAGTTTGCCTTGGCCGTGGTGGACTCTCCTTCTCTAGAGCTTTTTAGGCGCAGAGGCTGGGTGGCCATCTGTCAGGGATGCTGTAGCAGATTCCTGCTTTGAGCAGAAGGGTTCTCAGAGTCCCTTGCAACTTTAAAATTCTATGATTCTGTGAAACAAGCTGATAAAAATTAAGTGTTAAAACCAGCCTTCTGGACAATCAAAGAGCAGCCTACATTAAAATCTTAGATTACGTCTGAAAAACGTTTGTGCTTTGGACAGGCCCCAGAGCAGGGCTGCTCAACTTCAGCCTTCCTGCAGATGTTGGCCTACAACTCCCATAATCCCTGGCTATTGGCCACTGTGGCTGGGGATTATGGGAGTTGTAGTCCAAAAACAGCTGGGGGGCCAAAGTTGAGCAGGCTTGCTTTAGAAGAAGATTTATCACTCTTAAAAATTGCCTTACTGGACCAGACCAAGATCCACGTAGCCCAGGACACTATCTCCACTAGTGATCAGTCAGGAGAGCTGAATTGAGCATATGAGGAGCCCGAGACTAATGTGAGAGGAGGACTGGAATTTTTGGGATAGATGGCCTAAAGTAGGGCCTAAACATTTGAAGGCCTAAGATTACTGCCTATTAGCTTATGGGTTTATTTGGCCCTGGGAAGCATTCTAGCACGGTCCAATGGAAACAGCCATCTATTTTGTCCCCAGCTTTTACTAATTGGTATACTGCTGCTTCTGAGGAAGAATATTTCACTACGTCCTCCTCTATGCCATCATAGTTAAGAGCCATTGACAGACCCATCCCCCATTAATCTGACATCCATTTTTAAAGGTGTCTTCGTGAAGTACAAGTCCTTTCCACTTGTGTGCCTTCGTGTCTTTTCATTTAAACCAAATGCAAACACCATCTCTTCTCTCGCTAAGTTCAGAAGCAGGTGAAAATTGTGCTCAGAGGCTCTTCCCATTCTGCCACCAGCACCTGATCCGATCCCATCAACTGGGCACATTTACAGTCATCTTCTAGGCATTCCCGCACACATACAAATGCTAACGTTATAGTAGTAGCTGCTGAGGTGGAAAAACCACAGGGTCTTTCAAGCGGTTAATTTGTGCCTCAGGACTCACAATGGAAGCAGTAACAGAATAATTCTTGAGAATGGCTTGAGGGCACTGATGCTGTTACAGTATTTACGCAAAGCAGGTTTTGACTTGGCCAGAGCCTGGATGAGATGGGAGATGGTCTGGGAGCCCAAGGAAGCTGCTTTGAGCTTCCTGAAGTGCCTTGGAAGGAAGAACAGGATAATCGGTATAACAAAACAGATCAAACAAAAAGATAATTTTACTGAATAGTTCCAGTGTACAGGCAGGGTTTAAGCTGAGAGTCTGAAAATGTCAATATTGTTTTGTGCC
This sequence comes from Hemicordylus capensis, assembly GCF_027244095.1. Classification (NCBI taxonomy): domain Eukaryota; kingdom Metazoa; phylum Chordata; class Lepidosauria; order Squamata; family Cordylidae; genus Hemicordylus; species Hemicordylus capensis. Next base: position 265,253,133 of record NC_069658.1, read on the forward strand.
TGGTAATTATGATGTTATCATGCTCTACGCTGAGGTGAAGGACTAGAGCCAAGAGAACCACTCAGGAGGAGACGTGAGGCGAAGTCCATGGGAGCTGTTTGTCAGAAGCCAGGAGTCAATATGAAGGAGCATATAGGAACATAGGAAGCTGCCATATACCAAGTCAGACCATGGGTCTATCTAGCTTAGTATTGTGAGCTGGTCTAGGAGAGGAGAGCTGGTCTTGAGGTAGCAAGCATGACTTGTCCCCATAGCTAAGCAGGGTCTGCCCTGGTTGCATTCAAATGGAAGACTTGATGTGTGAGCACTGTAAGATATTCCCCTCAGGGGATGGAGCTGCTCTGGGAAGTTCCCTCCCTGGCAGCATCTCCAAGACAGGGCTGAGAGAGATTCCTGCCTGCAGTCTTGGAGAAGCCGCTGCCAGTCTGTGTAGACATTACTGAGCTAGATGGACCTGTGGTCTGACTCAGTATACGGCAGCTTCTTATATTCCTATGTCTTCACAGACTACCATCAACTCGACGGCACACTTTAACTTTACACATCACAAACTGAACTTCCATGGCTCCCAAGAACCCTCCATCATGCAGGACACCTGAATTTGCCTTCTTTCTCTGTTGTCCACCGTTGTTTAACCTCCTGATACAGCTCTGCTTCCAGCTAGACCAGATGCACCCTTGTCAATTGGGGCAGCAAGGAGTGGAGAAAGGTGTGTTCAGAAGTGGGACTTATGATATATGCTTAGCATTTGTGAACTGGGAAGGAAGCCTAAATGCATGATCTGGAGGAACACACATATGATAATGGTGATTGGGAAGCCTCGCCTCATCCATGAATATCCTGCTTTAGGCCAAGCTGGGGTCTCCTGAGAGATGCAAGGGAAAACGGTTAGAACCTTGGCCAGCTCCATGCAGGAATCTGCAAGAGCTGGCTCCAGTTGCCAGCAACATAAGAGAGATGTTGCTCCAGCAGCTTCTTGTAGCAGATTGCCAGTTTTTATGGCTGCTGCCCAGGCAGAGTGAATTGGCCCCATCCCTTCCACAGGGAAGACTCTGTTCCTGAAAGGGCCTTGCTCAATTTTCTAAGTTGACTCCTACATGTGGGTGGTGGGTGGGTTTCTCTAATAAGACTGGCAGGTCTTCAGGGGATTTCTCAGCGTTAGAGGATGAAGGCAAGGCTGTGTCCTTAGGTTGTGGTTGAAGTTCTGGTTTGGGTTCCCTGAGGTCTCCTGGTATGGATGGTCCTGATGGTGCACGGTTGCCCGAGGTCTAGATTGTATGGTCTTCCCTCCCTGTCTTACCACTGGAACTGTCTCCTCATCCCTCATGGGTGGGGGAGATCCAGGGCCGTGACATAAGATGTATTATCACTGACACCTACTGTGCTTCTTGTAAAAAGAATCAGCAGGTTCAGTCATTACTTGGAATCATGATTTATTTAGTTTGTCTGTGGTTAGTTTGTATGTCTGAACTCACAAATGATGGGTTCAGGCACTCAAACCATGAACTTTACCAAAGGTTTTAATTTGGTTCTTCCTAACCATGGTTATGTTTGATGTCTGAACCCACACATATGGTTTAATCTTGGTTTGTTTCAATAGCTCCACCCCTATAAGGCTCTCACATAGAGGGAGGGAGGTAAGAAGAAGGATGGGACTCCAAAAAGCCACAACATGACTTGGTGATCATCTGTGTCACCATCCAGGTTTATTGGATAAACCTCAGTTAAAATAAACAATGGTTCCATGTGATGTCCGAACCCACCCAATAACTTGTAGCATCAAATTATTATATCACATGTACCCAGCCAGTTTAAGATTCTATTTGTGACTTGTTATCATAGAGGCAGCTCCTCGGGATCTTTGTGCATTTTTTGTTTCTTAAAGCTCCAAAAGCGATCCTTATTGTTTTGATTTCCCTCCTTTTCTTTCTGTTTAGTTGTCCAGTCCCCCACCATCCTTTTTTGTTTCTTTTTCTTTGTGTGAAATTTTTATTTTTTAAAAAATGAGGGCACAGAGTAAACAAACAATTCTGAGCACATGGCTCTCATTTCATAATTTGCAAATTGCCTATGATAAGGGACCGTTCTTTGTCCAACATCCTCCTTGCATGTTTTCAAATGGCTGAGGCTTTGTTTTCAGAATATCTAAAAATATCTCTATTGTCCCTGACACTGGCTTTAAAGTATGCTCTCTTCTGAAGATGTCTTTTTAAAAAAACAGTTTGTTTTAGTTTTGCTTTGGCGATAGATGATTTGGGTTCTTCTGTGAAAAGCATTTTGTATTTATTTTATAAAAAATGGTGTCCTGCTTTCCAAAATGAAGGTTTCCAAGCAGTAATTCTTCATTTGAAAGTATAGAGCAATAAAAATAACCATAATAATAATAAAGATGATGATGATACAGCGGCCATTAAACAAAACACAGGGAGAGCAGAAAATACCCAAAAGCAAAATGATGGAATAGCATGTTTTTAGATGCAGCCAGAACATTGACAGAGAGGGGACTAATTTAACTTCCTGTGGCAGGGAGTTCCACAGACTGGGTATTACCATGGCAAAAGCCCTTTTGTATGCTGCTGCCAATTGAGCCTCTGCTGGTTTGTTAGATTATTACTGAAAAATCCAGGGAATGAAAAGTTCACAGTGAATGAGCAAAATGTGAGACCAGTGTTCTTGTGAGAGAGGAGCTGCAGCAACACCACCCAAGGCTGTGGTTGCAGCAGGTATGGGACGTACAGCAGGGCTAATTAAATGCCATGGCGTCCTAATCAGCCTTCTTTCTTATGCCTCTTTTCTGAGTTCCTCAAGGTTTTATATAAACACGACACAGCCCTGCTATTAGTGGGGCTTGTTCTGAATTGTCTGTAATAAAGAGTTCCTGAAGGGATGGGTAACACACACACAGCTTGCTGCTCTTAGAAGTAGCCTCCAGCCTTCCTGCCCTTGCACAGGATTTGGGAGCGTGGGTGGCTTTTCTTCGGAAAGGCACAACTGGAACCAAAAAGGGCATTATTCTCTCACCGGAAGAAGGGATCCAGTCTCCCTGGTGGGAAAAGGAGGGGGGGATTTAAGTGCAGCTGGTTGGGGTGGGAGTTTGGCTTAAGTTCCCTGGAGTTCTCTCCCTTTCTGCCCTGGGTGCCAGGGAGTGACAGTTTGCAGGCAGGCAGCCAAGCCCTGAATGGAGGAATGTGTGAGGCCTTCAGCTTTCACATGCTTTATCAAGAGTGCAAAGAATAGCCTCAGATTCAAGCAGCACCCTTTAGGTCAGGAGAAGAGGAATGTTCACGTTAACCCACACAGTGCTGGCTAGCTCTCCAGAGAGGATGTGGCTAGGCAGGCCCGCAGGAGTTTTGGGACTGGAAGAGTTGAGCACCATGAACGTAAAGAGTTAACAAGTGTGGGACACTTCTCAGCCAACTTTCTGTGTGAAAGTGCTCAGCTAAATACCACAGAGAAATCCAAAGTCAGGCCATTCTCCTCTTTTGTCTAATAACAGATTAGTATTTAGACGCTCGATATCTTGTAATCAAAGATACGCTACAGTCAGAACATGGGTGTGTTGCACCTTTTCCTATCCAGGCCAGTAACATATCCTCCCAACGGAGATCTGTTGGGCGGGTACTAGGAATGAGGCATTTTCAGTCAGTGGCTGCTCCTCCACTATGAATTTCTCTTCCCAGGGGAGTTTGTCATGCTCCCGCTCTTTACTTGCTATCTTTCTGCAGGAACAGAAGACTTCCCTTTTTCAGAAGGGTGTTTTCCAGACGACGAGATTTGCAACGGTTAATGCGTTGCACACCGTGACGAAATAGTGCAACGCTTTCAAAACGAGAGAAAAGGGGTTGTTTAATGCTTTGTTGTAAGCTGGTGGCCATTCATATTTTCCGTCCACTGAAACATATTTTCCAGAAAGGAGTGTCCCTATTCTCATTGAAATGCATTTATCTGCCCCTCCTCCTGCTCTATTTGGGCCAATGGAGTTGTGGAGTGTGTGTGACGTGACCTTTAAAATATACAAATATCTATCTATCTATCTATCTATCTATCTATCTATCTATCTATCTATCTATCTATCTATCTCCTATATAATAAAAGGCTAGGGTACCTGCGTCCGTGTCCTGCGTCCGTGTCTCCGGCGGGTGTTCTGCACATGCGTGGTGCGCGGGGAGAAAATAAGCCAATCAGGAGAGGTGCCTGCAGTAGCGAGGCGCACAAAACTCGAATAAGCACAGGCTTATTCGAGAGAAGAGAAGAGGATACGAGGTGTGCACCACCGTGAGTAGAGGATACGAGGTGTGCACCGCCGAGATGCAACGGGGAGGCCTTAGATACAACTGACGGGTTTTTGGAGCAGCCTGAAGAAAAGTGGGTGGCAGCATCGACGCCAAGGAGGACAAGCAGCCAGTCCAGAGAGGGAGGCGAGAGCGCAGCAGCAACCAAACGCGCAAAGCTTGAATAACGGAAGCTTGGGAGGGCAGGGGACGCAAGGCACATGCCGCGTGCCGCGTGGAAAACACCGCGGTCAGTTGGAGCGCCGCTCAACGAAGCGCCATGCAGGAAAGCGAGCGTAGCGGACTCAGTCTTGGCATGGGCAGAGGCGGCCCACTGGCATAGTGGGGCTGCCTGGGGCATGGCCTGACTGCTGGGTAACGGGAGGTCCGGCTGGAGCAGGCACGGCAAAGTGAGCAAGACTGGTCGGGGGAGCTGCGTATTGGGGCGGGGGCGGGCGGTCATGCCACCCGCCTGAGCACTTGCCGCCAGGGTCCGGGAAAGGGAAGGAAGGAAAGGAGAGAGAAAGAGAGAGAGAAAGAAGGAGAGGGGGGGGGAAGGAAGGAAGGAAGGAAAGAGGGAAAGAGAGAAAGAAAATAGAAAGAAAGGGAGGGAGGGAGAAGAGGGAGAAGGAAGGAAGGAAAGGAAAGGAAAGGAGGGAGAAGGAGAAGGAAGGAAGGAAGGAAAGAGGGAGAGAGAGAGAAAAAAGAAAGAAGGAAGGAAAGGAGGGCGAGAGGGAGGGAGAAGGAAGGAAGGAAAGAGAGAAAGAAAGAAAGAAAGAAAGAAAGAAAGAAAGAAAGAAAGGAACCCTTGAAGAAAGACTGTTCTTGCAAACAAATCTCCACAACACTTCTAGCGCCCGTTATGATGTGTGTGTGTGTGTGTGTGTGTGTGTGTGTGTATATAATTTCAAAAAATTTAAGTGGGGGAGTGAAAGGGAATCCTGTGGCAAGCTTGGAAGGGGGAAAAAGAGGAACTGGCGCACCCGAGTGGGTGGTCTCTTCCATGGCGGCAGCGGCCCCTCAGCTCCCCTGCCGGGGGCTGCCGTAACAGCAGCAGCCTCTGCCACTCCTCCTCAGTCGGCACCCCAGACAGAGCCTCGCTAGGGCCGGGGAGCCTTGCGGTGGTGGTGGGGACCCTTTCTCCTCTCCACTGTTGCCCTCACTGCTTCCCTCCTGCTAGGCCTTCTCCTGAGGAGAGAAGATGGCGGTGGCATGCCTCCAGAGAAATAAATAAATAAATAAATAAATAGGAGGGGAGGGGAGGAGGGGAGGCAAGCACTCCTCCGGTGAGGGCTGTGGGATTGCACAGATGTAAATGAATCATGATTCAGTTCAATGGGCTTCCTTTTAAGTAAGTGACTTTTTCTCTCCCCCGTCCTTTGCCTTGCAGTAAGCGAGTGGGATTGCACAGAAGTAAATGATTTAGTTCAATGGGCTTCCTCTTCAGTAAAAAGTGCACAAGGAGCGGTTGGATTCATAAATCTGCTCACCTGCTCTTCCCTCCCCTTCTGTACTGACAAGCTCAAGTTATGTCGGAAGCAAGTGGAGGAGGAGGGAGGTTTGGGGTTTGGGATCTGTGGGGAGGAAAGGAGGGGAAAGCTGAGATTTTCCCCTGCCTGTTTCTCTCCCTGTGGTGAGGGGGAGAGGGAAGCAAGCACAGGCGGGCTGGAGGAGAACTATCCATACTGCAAAATGCTACAACGCATAAAATGCGGGGAAAGGCTTCCTGCAACAGAAAATACAGCTACTTTCCTGCAGCGCATTTACAACGTTGTCGGGCAAAAATGCATCATTAAAATTCAAATAAAGGCACGGGAAATATGAACCACACCCTGCTGACAACGCAGCAACACCGATGCAGAAATACAGGCAATATGGAAGGGCACTTAGTGGATATGTTGCAAGTACGTTGCAGCGTGTAATCTGGAAAACGCCCTGGTGTTTTACTCTGAATGTGTGTTATTCTTTGTTGTGCCCCATTTCTATGCTTTCAAACTCTGCTGTTTTCCTTTTATTTATTTTTAGGTTTGATTATGTGTGTTTATATATTTTGTTTTAGATCGCTTTTGTAGGGCACCTAGATATTTTATTTTTAGATGGGGATATAAATACACTTAATAATCTAATGCCATATATGTTAGTGGTCATCACTATATATCTTCCTTGGAGGCCTTCAGAAGAGTCTTAAAGACCCATCTTTTTAGTCTAGTTTTTAATGATATCTAGTTTTAATTTTAATTTTAATCTAGTTTAAATGTTTATTTTAATGGTTTTATTATGTGTGTTTTATTTTAATGTAAACTGCCCTGAGCCGCTTTAGGAAGGGTGGTATATACATTGACATACATACATATTGTATGTATGTATGTAGTGGCAGAGAACTTTAATGTATTTCCATGATGCCAAAATCAGACCAGGTTTGAGGGTTCCCAGGTTCAGTCTTGAGAGGGCTCTTGTACCCTTAGTAGTTGCTTGGAGAGGAGAATTCCATTAGGTTCAACTTCTCCTTTGAGTGCAGTAGTGTGATGGGAAAAGTTGAATGTGGTGGAATTCTCCTTCATGGGCACCTTGAGGTACAGGGCCCGAAGCTAGCAACCATTGTCCTAGGCCAGGCATCCCCAAACTGCGGCCCTCCAGATGTTGCTGAACTACAACTCCCAGCATCCCTAGACACAATTTTTTGTGGCTGGGTATGCTGGAAGTTGTAGTTCAGCAACATCTGGAGGGCTGCAGTTTGGGGATGCCTGTCCTAGGCAAATGCTATTTCTCAGACTGAATATCACCATCTGTAAAATGAAAATTTAATGAATTTTATAGGGTTCTGAGAATGAATAAATACTTGTAAAGTGTAGGTAGTATACTCAATAAGTGGCTTCCTACCTTTCTTCTTATAGAATGTGAGGTACAGTTGGATGGTACATCAGGTATTGATGTACCCAGTATTGTTGTAAATAAATAAAAATATCCCAAAGAAAAATGCAATTCTTTAATTTATATAAATTAATTCAACAAATGTGCATATATTTGCATATTTAATTTTATGTTGCTTCTTTTAATTATGGGGAGGGACGGATAGCAATGCAGAGCCCTATACCCTCAACCCTGTCCATAGGGGCCAAGCTGAATAAATAGCAGCCATGTGGGGGTGGCTGATTGAGGATTTTGGTGTGGGGAGAGGGGAGCTTTAGCCCTGTGTCCCTACCATAGTTTTCACCTGGATTTGGCCACACTGTGGCTGCTGTTTGCCCATTGGTGCTAATGGAAACTTTGGTCGTGGGACAAATAGTAGCTGTTGGAGGAGGCAATCAAAAGCAGGACAAAGCCTCTATGCAGTAGTCCCAATCCAGATCTGAGCCCCTCCCCCAGCTGCTATTTACTCAATAAAAATAAGCACTTTTATTGAGTAAATTAAAAAGTTACTGAACATAGGCTTAATAAAATGTGTAATTTGGGTCACTGCTGTCCAAGACACCTTGGGGTCTGAGAATTGTCAGGCACTGACACACCTCCAAGCCTGTCTCTATCACAGTCTTTGATATCTCCAGGTATGGCTGGGAAAGACCCCTGTCTGAAACCCTGGAGAGCCACTGCCAGTCAGTGACAGTATTGAGCTCGATGGATCAATGGCCTGAGGCTGTATAAGGCAGTTTCCTGTATACTGACTGCCTGGCAGTGGCACTTCAAACTTTCAAATGGGGTTTTCCCAGCCCTGCCTGGAGATGCCATGGATTAAACTTGGGATCTTATAGATGCAAACCATGTGTGGTGCGGTGGCCCTGAGCTATTGTCCCGTTCTCCCCTATTCCACATTGCGGAAGGCTCTGCTCCATCTGCTGTGTTAATTTACTCTCTATCCTTGACTGATTTAAAAGCTGAGAAGGTGTTTGTTCTTTGGGTTACGGTTATACTAGAAAAACATAATTGTCCTAAAAGATGTGACCAACCAGTCAGATCCATTTTCACACAGCATCTACAGTGTGTTAAATGGCAGGATGCATGCTGCATGGTAATTTAAAGCTCATGCACATTCATTTATATGCATGTGCATTAGAGACAAAATGCATCTCCCCTGCACACGCTCACAGACAGGATTTCTAGAAACTTTGAGAAGAGAGTTGAATTTTGCAGAACGACAGTGTAAACAGCCAACATCAACACATTATTCCCCAAAGGACAAAAATAGGGACATAGGGACATAGGAAACTGCCATATACTGAGTCAGACCATTGGTCCATCTAGCTCAGTATTGTCTTCACAGACTGGCAGTGGCTTCTCCAAGGTTGCAGGCAGGAATCTCTCTCAGCCCTATATTGGAGATGCTGCCAGGGAGGGAACTTGAAGCCTTCTGCTCTTCCCAGAGCGGCTTCATCCCCTGAGGGGAAGATCTTGCAGTGCTCACACATCAAGTCTCCCATTCATATGCAACCAGGGCCGACCCTGCTTAGCTATGGGGACAAGTCATGCTTGCTACCACAAGACTAGCTCTCCTCTCCTGAGGACGTCAGGGCTAGTGATTTACCAGGAACAGGCACCAGAAAAGGAATTGTCCAGGGACAATAGGGACATCAGGAATGCATGGAAGGGGAGTGAACATCTAAAGCTGCCTCATACTGAATCAAAGTGTGTGATAATATTGAGAGAAGAGTTCAGATACCAAGCTGTTCCTATCAATAGTAGTGTGTTATCCCCAATCTGTGTGAATTTGAGTTCTTGAGAATGGATGAATCTCACCTATAGTACTGAAATTACATGGGTGAGACCCAACAATCTTTAGTCTCATGTCCTAAAGGGAAACACTTGCAGCACCGATAGAAGATGTGCATGGGAAATGAAACACCTAACTTTGACTCAAAGAGTGGTGGCGGCTACTTGATTAGAGCAGCTCGATACTGATGCAGTAAAGCAAAATGCTTTGACTTTGCACCCGGGATTCTATCCAACCTCAAAGTGGCAGCCAGTGAAGTGGAGTGGGGAGATTTCCATTTGATGACATCATGTCACATGTTTGGTTTTACTTCATGTCACTGGTGGAGAGACTTGTGGACTTGCTGCTTTCAGTGGCAGTCGCACACGTCTCTTATAATCTAATTCCACATTCTTGATTCCACATTCAACAGCTTTTAAAAAGGATTAGACAAATTCATGGAGCATAGATGTATTAGCCATGGCAGCTTAAAAGGGAAAGATCATGATCCAAGGCAGCATACCTCTGAATCACAGATGCTGGGGACCTTCATGCCCTAATTGTGAGCAGCACAGATGCATCTGTCTGGTCACTTCTGCGAACAGCATGCTGGACTGGGTGGATGTTTTTAGTCTGATGCTGCAATGTTCTTTTTATGTTGCAGTAAAACAGTTGTGATATTTCCAGGCAATAATGGGGGGGAACACGTTAGTTACAAAATTGTTGCAAGGGATCCAGAGGCTGGTTGATTTGTAGTTCATTATTAGGTTTATATCCCACCTTTCAGCTCTGAACAGAGTGGCTGACATTCTGGCTGACGAAGCACTGGTGCCTCTGGAAAGTTCAGCTAACTCAGCTCCTCTGCTGGCTCAATGCTGGGGGCAAATTTTGACATCCTCCCCTTCCCCTAGGAAGTGGTCTGTGCCATTCAAAAACATATCCTTGAGGATCACACAACCTAGGTTGTTTCCTAGAAAAGGGGAGGTCACTGAAATTCTCTCTCTCTCTCTCTCTCTCTCTCTCTCTCTCTCTCTCACGCAGCATTAGTCTGGACTCTGGAACTCTTGAGATGTACTGGTACTTCTCCCATTGCACCAGAGCTCCGTTTGGATGTCAGCCAGTGAGCACAAGGCAGCTTCCATCAATTTAAAAATAATAGATATGCATCCCCCTCTAGCAGTAGCGTGTTAATCCCTGAGAGGCTCTTTAAAAAAAATTATGGGATATGCACGGGCTGTCTCCTTTGTAGTAATAACTCTTCCTTCCACTTATTGTGTGGGGCTGGGCTGCAGCACTACTAACATTTAATTGAGATAACACAATAAGTCGATATGTCGGCAATGCAATACACATGTTAACTCCAAACTCTCAACAAAAATACCTTTTATTGTGCAAAGAAAAACTAAAAGTTGGTAAACATAAAACTATAAGATATTTTGGTGTGACGCACCATCTTCAGTTAAGTAAAAACAAATGCGCACAGATGAAAGCCTCAGTTCCCCAGCTGTTAAATTCCTGGGACATGATAACACACAGCTCCCTGACTGGCAGAGAGATAATGAGTGAGGGCGGAGGGGGGAGAGAGAAGGGGAAACACCTGATTCTTCTCAGAGGCTAATGAACTTCATGGCATCAGCCAGCGCCTCCCAAGCATTAATGTCAGGTCTCAATTTCTCTAATGCTTCCTTGATTTTCCTTCTTTGTAGGTTCCTTTCAATCCCCAAAATAGATAGTTTAGTGGGCACCATTTGGCTTTCATGCTTAATCCTCATATGCAATGACCAGGGTTTCGTTCTCTTTGCACAATGCCTCATACCTGCTAGATGTTCTTTATATCTATCTTTCAGTGACCTGCCAGATTCCCCAATATAGAATGAAGTGCAACCTAAATATTGAAATTTATATATTGTACTTTTTTCCCACAGTTTATTTCCCCCGTTCACAAATTTTGTCATCTTGTGCATCACATCTCCTATCATACAATCTAGAGTTAACTGACAATTGTTTAAGTGTCATTGGTGCTGTGCAAACCACATTCACCTTAATTCCCTGTCTTTCCAAGATTATCTGAGTTTGCCATGTAAATCCATCAGTAATAAATGGTATTTTAAGTACCAGCAAGTCCTTAATGAATCTAGCTCTTTTCCAACTCTTTAAAACAGGCAATTCATACCCATTCTTCCTAATTAGGTTTTCAGCTTTATCCCTAGATTCCTTTTGATGTTCAGCTATGGAAACATCCTCTGCCCTCTTTTATCACATTTTGCATAGTTTCTATTTTCACTATTTTGGGGTGTGAGAGAGTTTGAGATAACACAGCTAAAGCACTAAAAATATGTGTTTGTCCTTCAGAAATACTTTTGGTTTCTAAGGTGTCACCACATCCTTGGCTTCCATGTACTTGAAATAACTAATAAATACTTTCACTGATCAAGTCGCCTTATTCTCAGTACAGTATAGCTGTAAAGTAGCTACCTTTCCACTTTAACTGATGGAGAGCCCTGAGTAACTGAAAAGTTTGCATGTTCCTTTTGCAATTGAGGTTAGTGCAAGATAATATTTTGCCACCTCTGTTTTGGCCTTCTATTGGTGGAAAGGAGTGACAATGAGACTGTGAGTAGAAACCTGTTCAGAGGCCCTTGTATGAATTAAGAACATCAGTAGAACACTGCTGGATCAGCCCAAAGTTCCTTCAGCATCCTGCTTCCCACAGTGGCCAACCAAATACCTCTGGGAAGCCCGCAAGCAGGGCTTGAAAGCAGTGGCCTATTACTTCTGAACACGGAAGCTGCAAACAGCCACCATGACTAACAGCCATAGATAGACCTATCTTCCATGCATGTGGGTGAGCCTTTGAGTGTGACAGTTTGTAGAAACTCAGGAGCAGGGAAGAGCACAAGTGAAGTTGTGCATTCTGTGAATGCTCAGGATGTTTGTACATGTGGGATCAGACCAAACATTTAATCCAGCATCCTGTTTCATACAGTGATCTGTCAGATGCTTCCAGGAGGCCCACTAGCAGGGCTTGAAGGCCATGGCCCCTTCTCACTGTTGCTTCATAGCAACTGGTGTTCAGTGGCATACTGCCTCTGAACATGGAGGTTCTACATGATCATCATGACTAGTAGTCATTGATGGCCTTATCCTCTATGAATTTTGTCTAGTCCCTTTTAAAACTTTGTAAGCAAGTGACCGTTACTGTTTTCTGTGGCAGTGAATTCCATAAGTGCACTGAGTGAAAAAGCGCTTTCTTTTGTCTGTCCTTGAATCTACTGCCTGTCAATTTATTTGGGTGAATCTAAGTTCTAGTGTTGTTAAATATTTGTCAGCTAACAACCTGCCTCTATGACTGTGCTCTATTCCCATGACTTCCCTTTCTGGCCAGTGTCGGGTGGGGGGAGGGCAGTCTTTTCCGCAAATACCCTAAATTGCTTTGGAGGCAGAAATCGGCGCTTGCAGCCTCTTCAGCTTTGCTCACTGGACTGGGAGAAATTTGAGCTAATGGACAGTGGGCAGAGCTTGTTAGCCAAGGTTGGTTTGCATCATTGTTCATTCAGCTGCCTCCTTCCGTGAGGTGTTTTGTGAGAAGGCCCTTTGTCTGTCAGAGGATTTTGTCTGCTGCTGTAGAGAGCAGAAGAACTTCCTAGCCGGAGGCAGGGAGCAAGCTGGCTGCCAGGGTGTGAAATGCCTGCCTGGGCCGATTGGAACTCAACTGCTTCTCCACTGGAAATAACTTGTCCATGTTGTCAGTTTGGAAACTATCTGCTCCTGGCATTTACACTAATTGCTCATATCACAGATGGCTTCGAGGGTCCATCTGCTGCCTGCCAGAGAATCGGCATTGTGAGAGAACTGTTTGCTAGTGGATGTGCAAGGCGCGTTCTTGTGGGCATAAAAGAGAAGGAAAGATTCAGGCAACAGTTTCTTCCTTGATTTTTGCCAGGGAGCAAAGGGAGCCTGTTTGGTTCAATCCAATCCCAAAGCATTTACAGCATTTCAGCACTACACTACAGAGAAAACCTGTTTCAATAATTATTTTGTTTCCCAGAAACTCCTGAGTATGGTACAGTAGTTCTGTGAGGGTGTTCGAGGTCCCTGACAGAGAATTCTCAGCACCCTTATCAGTTTCCGTTTCTTTGGAGAAAGCAATTGTAGTGTTGATATGCCCTTGGTTGGAATGACAAGGTATAAAAGCTTTGTCATAGCAGAAATTAAAATTCTAAGGATCTATGAAAGCTAATGTGGGACAGAAACACAGTCAGACAAGACATGTGTTTAGACAAATGTGGGATGCAGGCATACATAATAACAATATGATTGATTTATTGTATTATCAAAGACCTTTCAGCTCACTTTGCAGGATGCACTAATTTAAAGACTAATATCCAAGGGTCCACAGATATCAATTTGACTTATTATCCTCTTGGCATATTAGTCTGACCAACTTAAGCCACTTTCCTCTTCTTCCTCTCCCCCACACCCTCTTAGCATACTAGCCAAGCACTGATCTGTCCCCCAACACCTCCCCCCAAACATATATGTAGCATACAGCTCTCCAAACATACTTCTTCACTACAGACACTCACACCAAGCAGTCCTCTAAACACGCATACATGCACAACACAGCTTCTCACTCCAAATTTCCTACCACCAAACCCACATTCCACATCACACCCTGCTGCCATCTCCCAATATACCCAAGGGTCCCCACCATGACTCAAGGACATGGCCTTGCCTTCATCCTCTGACTCGGAGGAATCCTTTGAGGACTTGTGAGTCCAAGTAGGTTCCCCAGCACTGCCAGAACCAGCATTTACAAAATTAAGGAAAGCCTCTTTAAACTATATAACCTTCCTTTGGGAAGGAATGGGGCCAAACCACTCTACCTGGGCATTAACTATATAAACTATATAAGTCTGTTTTAAGCATCTGCTAGAACAACATCTATCTTACCAATTGTACCAAGCTCGCTTGCTTGGAGCTATCCAAGGTCCTGATCCCTTTACCTGCTATGCTTCCCTGAAACTGTCTGAGGTCTGTCTGTGTCCCTCTCAGAACCCCTACCAGAATCCAGATCCCTTTCTTGGTGGAGGCTCCAGCTTGGCCATTAACCACCACTTGGGAGAAGGAGGGCTTGCTCAGAGGCTTCTGCTCTCTTGACACCATGGTGTCATTATGCCAATGGATAAGGTGGCATAAGTAAAAGCTTCTTTTGGAATCAATGGAGAGCTGTAGGTGACTGCTCTCTACCCCAGCCTTGTCAGAAAATAGTATTCTGAGTAATTCAGTCATGGCATAGTACAAAGTAGATGCCCCATAGGGGCCCTTTATGCCCTATGCTACTAGCCACTTGCACAGTAATGGCTCCTCACACACCCTGGATCCCCACTCCTCATGCCACTTTACTTCCAGTCTGAAGTAACTGAGTAATCATGGGCTCATGACTTGATACTGCTCTTTCAGTAGTTGGACTGTGCCCCTAACAGTGTGGAATTCTGAGCCAACTTTGGAAGTTGATCAGTTGTTAAAGGCTCAGTAATGGCAGGTAGACAAGCTTCTTTCAGCTCTACGTGCATAGACTTACAGATTCTGAAAGATACTTAATGAGCTTATGAAGTGGTCTTATACCAAGTCAGACCATTGATCCATCTATCCCAGTACTGTCTGTTCCAGCTTACCCCAGCTCTCTTTGGTCTTGGGCTTTCTGAATACTGCTATCCAACTCCCCTTAACTGGAGACTGGATCTAGGGCCTTCTGCATGCAAAACATGTGTTCTGTTCACTGAGCCATGGCCTCTTCCTAGGTGCATGCATATAGTCACCTGAACATATGATTCATTGGTCATATAGCCCAATATTGATTGGCAGTAGCTGTGCAAAGTTTCCAGCAAAAAGTGGTGGTGGGGGGGGACGGGTTCCCAACCCTGTTGAGATCCTTTGACTTGGAGATGCCAGGGACTAAGCCTTGGGCCATATGCACATAAAGCATGTTGTCTACTATTGAGCCATAGCGCTTCCCCAGCGTTCTGTTTGTTCCAGAGTGCACTCTCAATTTGTGTAAGACTGGCTTGTGCCCTGCATGAACTGAGTGGCAACTATTCATCTTGTCCAACATGTCCAAGACTCCTTTGCAGTGTTTCTGTGGTAAATACTGAGCAAAGTGATGTACAAGTTGTTCTAGTACATCTAAGTACTAATTAGTACTAATCTGCGAAAGTACTAATCTGCGTACTTTCCTTTCACTATCCATTCAACTGGACTAAATTTGGTTCAGTTTGGTTAGGTAGTTCACAAGTTAACCCACGTGCCTCAAACTTTCATGCGTCCATCATCATGAACTGGGGTGGATGACAACATCACAAACCCTGCATTTGAGGTGTCCCTATGTGTCCCTACAACTGTACCAAATTGGTCCAAATTTGTTCCCACTTGCACCTCCAGTGTTCACATGTCTGCCATCTTGAATCAGGGTGGATGAAATAATTACAAACTATGCCCCTGAGCCATCCCTATGTGTCCCTACACCTGTAGCAATTTTGGTTCAAATCATTTAGGCGGTTCACAAGTTAGCCCAATTGCTCCTCAAATGTTCACATGTCCGCCATCTTGAACTAGGGTGGATGACATCATTATAGGCCCTGCCATGAAAACAAGAGCTGGGAAGATGTTGAGTTTTGGCAGTTTATTTTTCACAGATAAGGCTTGAAAAACCTCCAAGCTGCTATTCCAAGTTGGGTGTTCCAAAGCACCCCTTGGGTGCTTAGAGAAGCACTGCTCAAGTGTGTTGGGAGCCTGGCATGAAGTGGCGTGGGAGAGATGCAGTCCTAACTCTGGGGAGATGCCCCTTAGAATATCTGAAGGCTCAGGAGAAAGTGGTTGAGTGGGCTGAACTGGAAACGGTTCCAGGCCGCCACAGCTTTCTGGGAGATTAACTTAGAGGCAGAGACATTACTCACCAATCAGGAATGCAACTCTATTTTTCCTTAATGAGAACAAAACATTTTTATTCCTGTTAGTTAAAAGGAAGCTAGGGTGAGTGTCACCATGCCAACGGAATCCTCTCCCCTGGGGGTGATGGAGCTGAGGATATCTTCTGTCTCTGTCCTTGTTTGGAAAGGTGAAGCAGGAGACTAGCCAAAACTTGACACTGGCAATAAAAACATTCCCATATTATTCCACAGGAGTGCCAAGCCTTTGTGCAGCTGGAGTAGGCTTACCCCCCGCCCCCTTTATAGTATGGTACTATCTGTGCCTGCAAAGGACTTGCAGCTGACCTGCATGGGCATCAGTGCAAACTAGTCGCCATTCTGAGGTCTGTTTTGGTTATGAACCTTGAACATAATTATTGCCCCGCTCATAATAATTGTCTTGCTAGGTCTGACCAAAAGGCCCATCATGGATCCTGCATCCTGTTCTCCACAGTGAGAATAGGATGCTGGATACTTCTGGGAAGTACCTGTACTTCTGGGAAGCCCACTGGCAAGGCATAAAGGCAGCACCCTCACCCTGTTTATCCCGAGTATCTGGTGCTCAGAGGTATGCTGCTCTGAATATGGAGGTTCCATTAGTTATCATGGCTAATACTTGTTGATAGACCTATTCTGCATGGATTTTGTCTGATCACTTTTAAAGTGACCAGCCATCTAAGCTACTGGCTGTGGTCATTTCTTGTGGCAGTGAGTTCTATAAGTTAATTATACACGGTATCTTCTATTTTATCTGTTCTGAATTTCTCCACATTATTCATAATTTTACAGTAGGTGACATGATGCACAGCCCTCCATTGCTGGAAGGAGGCCCACAGGTCCCCAACTTGTATACATCTGTTTCTGAGAGTCACACAGCCCTCAGGAACAGATTTATTCAAGTGTAAAGGGCCTTTAGAAGGGAGGGGAGAGGTGGAAATTGCTCCCCCTCCACACCCGGTCTGCTGTGTAAAGAAACCTTCAGCGCCCCTGAAGGCTTCTTCCACACCTGCAGCCCTCCTTGCGGTGATGGAGGACTGTGTAGCATGTCTCCCCGTGTTTCCCTTAGTCTTTATTTAAAGCAAAAAGGCTCAGACACATTAGTCTCTCCTCATTAGTTATCAGTAATTTTGATAACTTGATAACTTTTCTGAATCTTTTTCATTTCTCTGGTATATTTTTTGGATGCTTTGAACCCAACCAGAAATGAACACAGTATTCCAAGTGTGGTCACACTGTAGATGTAGACACAATACATTACAATACTGGCTTATTTATTTGCAGTCCCTGTCCTACAGTTCCTAGTATGTTACAGTAAACTAAGGATCCATCTAGTCCTGCATTCTGACTTCAGGAGGGGCCAGCAGGATGCCTTGCTCCTCACGGGGAGGGCGTGATATGATAGTCATGCCCTGGTGTTTGTTTTCCTCCATCAACGGGAGACACTCTGCCCTTAATCATGAAGGTTTCGTTTGACTGGCAGCGGCTCTCCTGAGTTCAGACAGTCCTGCCCGGAGATGCCAAGAATTCAGTCTGAGGCCTTCTGCATGTAAAAGCATGTGCTCTAC
The DNA here is from genome assembly GCF_027244095.1 of Hemicordylus capensis. Lineage (NCBI taxonomy): Eukaryota > Metazoa > Chordata > Lepidosauria > Squamata > Cordylidae > Hemicordylus > Hemicordylus capensis. Next base: position 265,270,621 of record NC_069658.1, read on the forward strand.
CCGTGAGCGATTATTTATTTATTTATTTATTTATTTATTTAACTTATTTTTATTCCACCCAAAACTTACGTCTCTGGGCAGTTTACAATAAGATAAAAACAAAAGTAAAACATTAGTTAAAAACAAAAACAAAACAAGAAATTTAAAACACAATTTAAAATGTTAAAACAATATTCTAAAAACAACATTAAAACAATCAAAACAATATCAGTTAAAAGCCTGAGTGAACAAATGCGTCTTTAAAGACTTTTAAAAAGTTGTCAGAGATGGGGAGGTTCTTATTTAACTGGGGAGTGCATTCCAAAGCCTCGGAGCAGCAATGGAGAAGGCCCGTCCCTGAGTAGCCACCAGATGAGCTGGTGGCAAATGCAGATGGACCTCTCCTGATGATCTCAATGGGTGGTGCGGTTCATGATGAAGAAGACGTTCTCTTAAATACCCAGGGCCCAAGCTGTTAAATACCCAGGGCTTTATAGGTTATGACCAACACCTTGTATTTTGCCCGGAAATATATCGGCAGCCAGTGTAACTCCTTCAATACAGGAGTAATATGGTCTCTCTTGGATGACCCAGAGACCAGCCTGGCTGCCGCATTCTGGACCAACTGTAGTTTCTGGACTGTGTACAAGGGCAGTCCCACATAGAGCTCATTGCAGTAAGCCAGTCTGTACCACTGTTTTGAGGTCGTTCATCTCAAGAAACAGACGCAGCTGGCATATCAGTCTAAGCTGATAGAAGGCACTTCTGGCCACCGCCTCAACCTGGGAGACCAGGGAGAGACTTGGATCCAGAAGCACCCCTAGACTGTGTACCTGTTCCTTCTGGGGAAGTGTGACTCCATCCAGAACAGGCAGATCAAAATAGTCTCTCGAGTTCCGAACCCACATAATGAGTACCTCCATCTTCTCTGGATTCAGTCTCAGTTTGTTATCCCTCATCCAGCCCATTACTCCCCTCCAGGCAGGCATTTAGGGAGGTTATGCCCTCTTCCGATGATGCTGACATGGAGAAATAGATTTGGGTGTCATCAGCATACTGATAGCACTCTGAACCAAATCTCCTGATGATCTCTCCGAGCTGTTTCATGTAGATGTTAAACAACATCGGAGACAATACGGAGCCCTGGGGGACACCATACAAAAGTTCAGATTATGAAGAACAACAGTCTCCAAGGGACACCATCTGGAACCTGCCTGAGAGGTAGGAGCGGAACCACTGCAGAGCAGTGCCTCCCACCCCCAACCCTCTCAGATGCTACAGAAAGTTACTATGATTGATAGTATCGAAAGCCGCCGAAAGGTCCAAAAGGACCAACAGAGTCACATTTCCTCTGTCCATTTCCAATTGGAGATCATCCATCAGGCCGACCAACTCCACCCAGAAGCCAGTTTGAAATGGGTCTAGCTAATCCGTTTCCTCCAAGACTGTCTGGAGCTGAGAGACCACCACCCTCTCAGTCACCTTGCCCAACCACGGAAGGTTGGAGACAGGCCTATAGTTACTCAACTCTGAGGGATCCAAAGTAGGCTTCTTCAGAAGTGGTCTAATAATTGCCTCCTTAAGACTAGGAGGCATCCTACCTTCCCTCAGAGACACATTTATAATCTCTACCAGGCCTTCTACAACAACCCCCCTGCCAGATAATATAAGCCATGTCGGGCAAGGGTCAAGAGGACAGGTGGTGGGCCGCACCATTCCAGTCAGCTTGTCCACATCCTCAGGAGTCACAAACTGGCTGGAACTGATCCAGCCTAACCACATAAGAGGAGTCGCTGGATACCTCCACATCAGATACTGAAGCAATTGTGGAGATGGAATCTAAGTCGGCCCGAATACGAGAGATTTCCCCCTCACAACCCTGAACAACTCCGCTGGATGTGAACTGGCAGATGCAATATGGGCAGAAAAGAATTGCTTCTTTGCTGCACGTATCGCCTAAGCTTAGGTCTTCAAATGAACTCTGTGTTGCAATCTGTCGGATTCAAGCAGAGTCTTCCTCCACCTGCGCTCTAGTTGTCTACCTTGCTGCTTCAGCCCCCGTAGATCTTCCGTATACCAAGGGGCCAGTTTTGAAGCGGGTCGGAGAGGACGCTTAGGAGCGATCATGTCTACTGCCCCGGTGAGTTTGCTGTTCCAATTCTCCACCAGGGCATCAACAGGATCACCAGCAGAGCCAACACTAAATCCCTCCAAGGCTTCTTGAAATCCTATGGGATCCAATTACCTTCTCGGGTGGACCATCTTAATAGGAGGGCAGGCCATCCTAACAGCTATAACCTATCCCCTGTTTTTATATCCATTGATTGACCCTATCATCCATGTATTTGTCTGATCTGCCTTGATGGCCTATTTCTCGTGTTTCTGAGTCAGAACTCATGTTCTGAGGTCACATAGTTGTGCTGATGTAAGTTGGTGTGGATGTTGCTAATGCATTGATTAGATTTTATCTCACCCTTCCTCCAAGGAATGCATCCTGTTTTGGTTAGTGTCATTCTTGCCCCAGCCAAACCCCCTCTCTGTGTACATCTGACTCCCACGAGGCCTCAGGCTATTGAGTTGCTCCACTGCTGTCCTGGGTGTTTTGCTGCACTAGTGCAATACCACTGTTTATAATGTGACACTGTTCTAGCTACTTTTTGCCTTGCCCAGGATTGGATCATTAGAGAGAAGCCCCCTGGAGTAGTATAGATAGTTTTTTCAGATTTAGTGCAGAACAAAGTTTAGGGGCTTAGCTACTGACAGCTCTTGGGCCAGATCTGGACCTCTGAGTGCCGCCAATCTCAGAGGCAAAGGAGAATGTGGATGTGCAGCATTTGTGGTAATGGGACTTGGCAACAGACCATTTTGAGAGGTGCAGGATGGATCCTTGGCAAACACTATTATCAAAGGAGCTCTCTAGTTAAAAATAGTTACTGACGAAGGCTGTAATTGGTGCCAGGTTGCCAGTCAGGTTTGCCACCTTTTTACTTGTTTCTGTGTTTTCAGGAGCAACTTAACACACAGTTTCCAGAGTGCAGATTCTGTGAGTGTGGAATCTGCAAAGCTTTTATACAGGTTCCAAGTGTGATCTTACTCACTGTAAAGGCACTCCTGCAAGCTTCCACAGTTCTTCCTAGCGTAATCTTACCTTCTGAACCAGGGATGTGCACGAAACAGATTTTGCATCCTGTTTTGAGCTAGAAACAAAACACAAAACGCCAAAATGTTTTGTCAAAACAGCGGCTGAGCCAGCTGTTTCGACAAAACAACTCAAAACGCTTTGAGTGCTTCAGCCACAGGGAACAATGGGGGAACTCAAAATGCCCCGTTGTTCCCCATGGGTAGTGGGTTGTGTGGAAGGGCATGATGGGCGCTACCTACCACTTCACCACACAAGTTTTGCATTGCTATTTGCAATGCATTTTGTAACCCTGCCTTGAAAAACACTGCAGAAGGGAATTTGTCCCTCCCAACACAGAACACACATTTCAAACACAGGCCAAAAATGGCCAAAAAGAATCATTGACCCAGAATCCACTGCCAGCCACAGTACCTGCACTGCAGTAACATCATTGGCACAAGCTGCTCTCTTACACAAAATTATGTTACTTCCTAGCATTGCAGCAGCTGTCACAGCAGCACCCTTACTTAGCAGCAAGCATAGCCATATGCTCCACTAGAGCAACTTCAACCACCTTTTGACTGAATACACATTGCAATGCAAATTGCAGAGTGGACCAGAGCAGTGAGTGAAGCACAGGTTAGTCTCAAGGCCAGTCATGGAGCTCATCACAGCAGTCACCAAGAAATATTACACAACACACACACACACACACACACACACACACACAGAGAGCTGCGACTTTCCATTTCTCACCACAATACTATCCCACAAACAAAACAAACCACAACTCAGCAGGCAGGCACCCAAGTTCTGCCTTTGTCAATCTGAGATCCAGCAAAACCAGATAGTTATAGCAGCAATAGCGCAGCATATTTAAGTTGTTTGTTTGCTTGTTTATTTATTTATTACATTTATACTAGCCGACCCAGCACAGAGCATCTGTGCGCTCTTTGGGGCTGGTGGTTACCTCTTCCCCCCACCTTCTGCCCCAGTCTCCGCTTCCTGACCACGTCCAGGCCCAGCTGCCTCTCCTCCCCACCGCCACTTCTTTCCCCCACTTTCTCTCTCCCCTCCTTGGCCTGGCCTCCGCGGCCGGGCCTGCTGCCACTGTGGCGACCAATCCTCTTGGGTGCGCCTCAGCCTATCAGGCGTGACGGCGGCGGTGACCAATCCTCCTGGCCGCGCCTCAACCTATCAGGCGCGGCAGCGGTGACCAATCCTTCCAGGTGAGCAGAGGCGTAACTATAGGGGGGGCAGGGGGGGCACGTGCCCCGGGCGCCATCTTTTCTGGTCACATGGGGGGCGCCAACATGACAATTTAAAAATTTTTTTTTTAAAAAAATTTGTTAATACAAATGTTTCCTGCTCAATGCAGCAGCGCTGCAGCAGTCAAGGGAGCGCGTCGGCGCCCCCTCCCCCACGAGCGGTCCCTTCCGCACCACCCGCGCCCCCCCCCATTGCTTTGTTGGCGCCTGGTGGCCAGTCAGTGGCCTGGCTTGGCGGCGGCGGCGGGCGCTTGTGAGGAAAAACCTAAGTATAATGTAGTATGTTGTGGCGCGGGGGGCGCCATTTCAGTGCTTGCCCTGGGCGCCATTTTCCCTAGTTACGCCTCTGCAGGTGAGCCTCAACCTATCAGGCGCCTCCCCCGCCCAGCCAATCAGATGAGTGCCAGGACGCACATTCTAAAGGCACACCCAGGAGGATTGAATATATAGATCTTGCTCTTCCTTCAAGGAGCTCAGAGCATTGTACATGCTTATTTTTAAATCCTCACAACAACCCTGTGAGGTAGGTTAGGCTGAGAGATACAATACTGGTTCAGAGTCACCCAGTGAATTTCATGATTGAATGGGGTTTCGAACCTGGCTTTTCCTGGTCCTATTCCAACACTCTAACCACTACGCTATGCTGGCTCTCAGTGCTGAGAAAAGATAACCACAAAATCAAACTTTCCTTCCTCCTCTCCTGTCCTAATGTAACCTTTTCTTCAAAAGAGGCACAGTATAAGGGCTCTCTCTGCTTCCCAGTCCTTTTGAATACATTTTGAATTTGAAATACCCTCCTTTTGTGTTTCCCCCCTCCTTCCTCCCTACCCCCAACCAATGGGGGCAGAGTTGCCCATGACAACACTTGATTTGTATGATAAGCAAGGAGCAAAGAGTGGCAAACCAGTCAGCAAGGGAACAGCAGGCCTCCAAAATGGTGCTCAAAGTGTTGAAATGTTTCAATCGAACCAGGGTTGTTCTGCTCCGAGCTCAAAACAGGCCATTTTAAAAGAAAGTGTTCTGTTTTGAGCTCAAAACACTCGAAAAGCCTGTTTCAAGTAGAAATGTTTCATGGTTGAAATATTCTGCATATCCCTACGCTGAACACTCGCCAAGGAGGGACCTTGCATAATTTTTATAGGGCCACCTGCTGGCTTGTCCTTGCATTACAAGAAGATCCCAGTCTCCACAAAAGTAATAATGAACAAGTTGTTCTACTAAGAACTAATCTGCCTACTTTCCTTTCACTATGCCTACAGCTGGACTAAATTGGGTCCAAATTGGTTAGGCAGTTCAGAAGTTAGCCCACTTGCACCTCAGACATTCATGTGTCTGCCATCTTGAATTGGGGTGGATAACTTCATCGCAAACTATGCTCTTGAGCCATCCCTACAGATGTAGCAAACTTGGTCCAGATCTTTGCACCTCATTCACATGTCTGCCATCTTGAATCAGGGTGGAAGACATCATTACAAACTATGCTTTTGTGCTGTCCCTATGTGTCCCTACAGCTGTACCCAATTTGGTTCAGGCATTGTGAAGTTGATGGGGTGGGGGCACTCACACACACACACAGAATGCCGGGTGATCTCATTAAAAAAGGGTGGGTTCTTCTCTGAGTGCAAGGGCTGGCAGGCAGGTGGCCCTGCAAAAATCATGCAAAATCCCTGATAGGGGTATATACAGAGTGTAAGTTTGTATTAGTAAGAAGCATAGAAGCCTCCGTGCAGAAGTGTCTGTACAGTCCCTAAGAATGCGCTTGGAACTTGCGTTAAAGCTATGCAAATCTCACACTTTTATTTATTTTTGCATTTATATACCGCCCCATAAACAAATCTCTGGGTGGTTCACAAATTAAAACATGAACAACAAAGAAGACAATAGATAATTTAAAACGGTTTAAAATAACTACCAATAACATTTTAAAACATCATGAACTAAAAGCCTGATAAAATAGGTGTGTTTTCAAATGTTGCTTAAAAACAGCCAGAGATGGGGAGACTTTGATTTTGTTTGGAAACCCTGAAAAAAGGCTCACCTGTAAATGCTTAGCAGAATGAAGCTTTTCAATAATGGGATGGTCTGATGGCACTTGTAGCCACCTTTCTGGAATTAAGCAACTGGTCTCAGTCTGATTGGTGCTGGGATGGGAGATCACTTGGGAACCCCCTGTGTGTGCTAGCTTGAGTTCCAGCATGGAAGAATAGCCAAGTAAAAATAAAATGTAATACATACAAAACATCACTCTGCTGTATTTCTGTATGGCAGGCTGTGGTTAAAGACACCAGAATAGGGAAGGGTTTTTGTGTGTGTTAAAGATACAGATAAAGTGTGCCGTCAAGGTAGCAACTCTAATTGGTACATAGGATGGAATGGTTTTCTAAGGAGCATTTCCCCCCACTTCTGCAGCACTATGAAGGGAGAAACTGCACCTGAAAAACACACCCACTTCTGCACACATTTAAAAGGAACAGGAACCCTATACAATGCTGAAACAGGCAAATCTTAGCTGCTGGCCCAACATGAATTGCATTTGCTTTGCTTAAAGAAATACATTGTCATTACATTCTGCGTATTGTGTTTTCTGTAGCTTGAAGTACATTGACTGAGAAGAGAAATGAAGCCCCTGCAGTCCAGATGGTAAGCAAAAAATAAATAAATGTAGAAGTCATCAGGATTCAGTGCTGTGCTAGTGGGGAGCAAGCCACAGATCAGAGACTGAGGCAGCAGGGATGGTACAAGGGTCTAGACACAGCCTTAGATTATCTACACAGCCATAAGGACTAGAAACTTTGCGTTTTAAGCTATAGATGCATATATCAGACAGTATATAAATATGGTAAATAAATAAATAAAAACAGGCCGAGAATCTTGGGATGCTGAATTTTGTATCCAATATTGATTTCTCTGTTTGGAAAATGTGATTTTGTGGACATGTAAAATCGATACACTCATAGCTAATTTGTGCCCTCTCCCTCTCACCTCCCCCAAATGCAGTGAGGAGGGTCCATGGGTGCAAGGGGAGGAAAGCTTCAAGTGTGAAGCATCCAGCATGTTCACATTTAGCTGCTCTCTTTTTTAGTGATACTTGTACAAATAAAATAATATTTGGACCTGTGTTTCTAGCAATAGAAAAAGGACAGCCTTCTTTTCAATTTGCTTCCTAGTAGCCTTATCAGCCAGACTCACCAAAGTTCTTCTGCACTCTCTATATGCCCGGGCCTGACTATACATTCACCTGTTGGTGAGTTTAAGAGGTGTGCTAAAGACCAGAAGCAGCTCTTCTTTCACACCAAGGTGCCATGGGATGGGGGAGGGTGATCCTGGTAGGGGACCGGAATGTGTAGGAAGGGGGAGCATTACTCTTTTCCTCACACTGTTTTCCTGCCGGAAATTACTCCCCAAAGTGGCTGTTTATCCCCGACAGTTATTTGCTGCAAATAGCCACTTTGGGAGCAAATAGCAGCTTTGTGGGGATGATTTTCAGTGGAGGAAAATGGCTCTGGAGGAAAAGAGTTAATTCTTGTCTTCCTCCAGGCTATTATCCTATCAGGATTGGTCCCCTGAGGCTGTTTTTTGAAGAAGAAAAGGTACTTCAGATTTAGAGTGAAAAATGCATTCAGGAAAACAAAGTTTGGCCCCCAGTTTGTCTGTTGTTCAGTTCCCTTTAAGTTATTCTGCTGCAGGACATAATGTAGCCATGGCTTCTCCTGCTCCCATCTTCCCCTCCCCTGCCTGTTGTGGGGCAGAATTGGAGTCTGCTTCTTAATCAGGCAAAGAGGACAGGCAAAAGTACGGATAGAAGAATGGGGCAGGCAGAGTCACAGCCTCATGCCTTTTAAAGGGAAAGGCAACATCTTCAGGTTGCAACCTAGATGTGTGGGTTCTTTTTTGGGCATAGTAGGGAAATGTATGCACTATAAGGGAAATCTATGGACTACTTTCAGGCAGTAATACATTGACCTTACAAACATGTTTTTGCTTAGGTTGCCTGAACTCCAGGTATTCCACAGACTCCTGGCTGCAGCTCTGAGCACCTCACCAGCAGACATTCGGCTGCTGACATCGCATAGATTGTGGATTCCTACCAGACCTAGCCTATAGCAGTCAGGTAAGTTTGTTCTGGGTCATATAAGCTGCATTCAGCCCAAAGGCAAAATAAACAGTGACTACACTTGATACAGGAGATCTGTAGTCAGATCCCAATCCAGATCTCCCTTCCTCCTGTGCTTGCTTTTAATGAAGGAAAAAAGAATTGGGAGAGGCAATCATGAGTCTCTTGCATCAAGTTTGATTCTGAGGATGTTTAAATGCAAATGCCTTTATAGATGCTGAATACTTTGGCAAACTACTATGCCTTGGCTGCGGGGTAATCAGACACCTCTTCCTTCCTCCTTGTAGCACCGTCATTGCAGTTTCAAACCACAATTTGTTGCTGCTGGGTGAATGTGATTCTTCCTTTTGCCAGTGCCACTATTGCTACTGAAATCCTGTTTATGATGTGATTGTGCAGCTGCCCTAGGCGCCTGTTGGATAGCATTTCCCCCCTGTGGTCTGCAAGTTGTCCTTACAAGCCCATTGAGTATCTAATGGGAAGGACTCTGCGTAATATTAAGGTTAGGGATCTCCTTCTGCTTAGAAATCTTGCTGCCTGTTTTAAATTGGCTGTTAGGCTGCGCCCAAGAAGGCATGTGCAAGTCTTTCTTATGGTAACCAGATACAAAAGAGGACAGCAGGACTCCTGCACCTCTAATAGTTGTGCAGAAGAGGGGATTTCTATTTATTTTATTTATATACTGCTTTTCAACAAAAGTTGAAAAGCAGTTTATGTAGCAATAGGAATGAGAAGGTGTTTCCCTGGTCCAAAGAGGCTCACAATTGAACAAGAAACACAAGGGAGATACCAACAAACAGCCCCTGGAGGTGGTGGTATGCTGAGTTGCTCTCCCATGCCAAATATAAGAGAGGTACCTCTCTGTCCACTTAAGAGGGGGATTTCAGCAGATGCAGCTTACCATGCAGGGGTGTGCAATAGGGATGTGCCCAGAACCATTCTGGAGGTGGCCGGGGTGTTCCCTTAAGTGCGGGGGAGGGTGAATTTCCCCCACCCTTCCCATTTCCCCTGCCCATCCCATTTTCCCCACCTACCTCATTTCCCCCGCTGGTGCTCTGTTGTATCAAAGCCCCTCGGGGCAGCAGCGTACCTCCCTGCCTCCCTGTTGCCATCCTCGGCCAGAAGTGGCTGGAAGTACTGGGTGCGCATGCACCTGTTGCGTGCATGTGCTTGCATGGCAGATGGGCGTGTGCGCAATGAGCGCGCCTGGTACTTCCAGCCACTTCCGGCCAAGGACGGCAACGGGGCAGCAGGGAGGTACGCTGCCACCCTGAAGGACCTTGATACAACAGAGCTCTGGCAGGGGAAATGTGGCGGGAGGGGTAAATGCACCCTCCCCTGCCATTAAGGGAACACCCTTGCTGCCTCCGAAAGCTGAAACGGCCCCGGTGGCCGAAATGTTTCGGAGCCTCCGAAACGTTTCGGGCCCATCCTTAGTGTGCAAAGTTCCATTACTTGCTGGAATTTCTTCTTCTAGCCTGCTATTAGTGGTACAGGAGTGCTGACCTTCCCTGGCACTACACACACACACACACACACACACACACACACACACACACACACAGAGACTTCTTCAGTTCTCCATCTACACCCTGCATGCAGAAGGTCCCTGGCATCTTATGTTTAAAAGGTCAGCATGTGATGGGAAAGAAAGAGCCCTGCCTGGACCCTGGAGAGCTGCTGCCAGTCAGAGTTGACAACATTAGACTAGGATTAATAGTCTGATCCACTGCAAGGCTAGTGGTAGTAACATATTGGTAGTGAGAGGTTAGAGTGACAGACTGATATACATAAACTGACAGCCATTTCTGGTTAAACTGTAAAGCTGTACAAACAGCTTGCACTGTTATATTGTATAATGTGTGATGTACTATTAAGCAGCTGTAGACTGGTATTTCTTGCAGGAGTGACGCTTCACTGATAAGGAGGACATCCCTGCAGGACTAAGATTCTGCAGGGATGAGTTAGGGACTGGGTGAGTCCAACATGGCAGACCAGTCTGAAATGTCTAACTATATGAAGAGCAGCCAGTGATTCGAGTCAGGCGTGTGGTCTGAGATAGAATCAGGGTAGCAGTTCAAGAAACAGATCTGAACACAAAGGAGAAGCAGCAACTGCTGACTAGCAGTCTCTTCCTTCTTCCTTATGGAGAGCTGATAGGAAGCTGAAAGGAGACAAGGCAGAATGCAGCTGGGTCTGATTGCCATTTACAACAACACAAAACAAATTGAAAATGAAAACCTTAAAACCACTTAAAACCACAGTCAAGCTGAAAAGCTTGGGTGAAAAAATGAGTCTTCAAGAGCTTTTAAAAAGTTGCCAGAGAGGGGGAGGCTCTTATTTCAGCAGGGAGTGCATTCCAAAGACCAGGGGCAGCAACAGAGAAGATCCATCCCTGTGTAGCCACCAGCTGAGCCGGTGGCAACTGCAGATGAACCTCTCTGGATGATCTCAATGGGTGGTGGGGCTCATGGTGAAGAAGACATTCTCTTAAATATCCAGGGCCTAAGCTGTTTAGGGCTTTATAGGTTATAACCAGTGCCTTGTATTTTTTCCAGAAACCTATTGGGAGCCAGTGTTTCTTTTTTAGTGTAGGAATAATATGGTCTCTCCTAGATGACCCAGAGACCAACCTGGTTGCCATATTCTGTGCCAACTACAGTTTCCAGGCTACGTACAAAGGCAGCCCCACTTAAAGCACATTGCAGTAGTCCAGTCTGGAGGTTACCAGCATATGTACCACTGTTCCAAGGTAGTTTATTTCAAGCAACGGACACAGCTGGCATATCTGCTGAAGCACCTCTGGCCACTACCTCAACCTGGGATACCAGGGGGAGATGTGGATCCAGAAGCACCCCCAGACTGCATACTTGTACTTTCTGGGGAAGTGTGACCCCATCCAGAACCGGCAGATCAAAACTAGGGATGTGCGTTTTGGTTTTTTCCTGTTTTGTTTTTGGCCCTAATCCGAAACACCCCAATTTTGTTCTTTGTTCGAAATTGCATAATGTTTTGGATTTTTAAAAATGGCCCCGGGGCAAAACTAGTGGGTGGGAGCTGCTACCACCCAAATATCAGAGGAATTGGGCAGAGGGCTGATTTTTGGTTATTTTTTTAAGTTTAAGATTTTCCCCATAGGGAATAATGGAGGTTTCAGCAAAAGTATAGCTTCACATCGAGGAGAAAGGCGGTGGCCCAGAGCTGAGTAGGGTGGGTGGTAGTGCCCAGTGGGGGCAAGGAAGCTGCCAGAATTATTTCAAAGGAATGGGGCAGATGGCTGATTTTAAAAGATTTAATGGAGTTTACGCATCTTTAAGGTTCTTCCCCATAGGGAATGATGGAGGTTTCAGCAGCCCCATAACTGCACTTGGGGGGCACCAGGATGGTCCAGAGTGAGTGGTGTTGTAGAGCACATAGGGTGCCAACCCACCCCCATCGGTTGCTAACCCATGGGGTACTGGGTTTTGTTGTTTCTGAGATGTTTTGAGTGTGGATACTCTGGTAGCATATGAGAGTGTATTCATGGTTTGTCGATGAAAATCTCATATGCTACCAGAGAATCTAAAGGCTGGGCTCAGGCTAGCAACAAGGCAGGCATAGGCAATGGCATGGCATCTCTCAAGGGGTTGAAAATAATTTTTCTGGAACAAAAAAGCAATGCAGCATATAAATACATTCCCAGGCTGGCATGTAGTAGCCATAGCAGGTTGGGCTCAGGCTGGCAACAAGGCAGGTAGGCATAGGCAATGGCATGACATCATCATGGCAACTTGAGGCATGCCATGCAATGCAAATAGTTCTCTCTCTCTCTCTTCAATGAGGCAGAAAGGCAGAATGGTGAATGAGTAACTAACTTGTTGAATGAACTGAAAACCCCTCCTTGAACTCCCCCCACCCTTGCCCCTTCTTTGACCCTTCCCCTGGCCAATGTGGGGTCAGTAAAGAGTGGCAAGAGGCAAAAGAGCCAATGGGGAACAAGGAGGGAATTGTCAGCAGGTCAGCCCATGCTTTAGGTCACCGATCGGAAGGCTGGAAGGGCGGGAAATTAAAAGAGATGTCAAACACAAAATGGAGGCTGACTCAGAGATCGCCACAAAATGGAGATCCAAAACAACAAAAAGTTTTGTAGCTGAAACAGGGACGTTTTGTTTTGTGTACAAAAGTTTCGGATTTGGAAAATGGGCATTTTGTTTTGTCTTCAAAACACCCAAAACGTTTCACACATTTCTAAGAAAAACCATCTCCTGACCCCACACAATAAGTACCTCAGTCTTATCTGGATTCCGTCTCAGATTGCTATCCTTCATCCAGCCCATCACCGCCTCTGGGCAGCCATTTAGGGAGGTTATGCCTTCTCCTGATGATGTTAACATGGAGAAATAGATTTGGGTGTCATCAGCATACTGATAACACCCTGCACCAGATTTTGCAGTGGTTTCATGTAGATGTTAAAAAGCATTGGAGACAGTATGGAGCCCTGGGGGACACCAAATAAATGTTCAGATTTTGAAGTGCAACAGTTTCCAAGGGACACCATCTGGAATCTGCCCAAGAAGTAGGAGCGGAACCACCACAAAGCAGTGCCTCCTACCCCCAACCCCCTCAGATGCTCCAGAAGGATACTATTGAAAGCTGCCGAGAGATGCAAAAGGACCAACAAAGTCACGCTCCCTCTGACAGTTCCTAATTGGAGATAATCCATCAGGCCAACCAAGGCAATCTCCACCCCATAGCCCACCTGAAAACCAGGGTTTTCAAATGGGTTTCATAATCAGTTTCCGCCAAGACTGTCTGGAGTTGGGAGGTCAGCACCCTCTCAGTTACCTTGCCCAGCCACGGAAGGTTGGAGACAGGCCTATAGTTCCTTAACTATGAGGGATCCAATGCAGGCTTCTTCAGAAGAGGTCTAATGATTGCCTCCTTAATATAGGAAGGCAACCTGCCCTCCCTCAGAGAAGTATTTATAATATCTACCAGGCCTTTTTACAACAGCCCCTCTGCCATATAGTCTAAGTAATGTTGGGCAAGGGTCAAGAGAACAGGTGGTAGGCCACACCATTCCTAGCAGCTTGTCCACATCCTCAGGATTCACAAACTTAAACTGATCCAGCCTGACCACATACGCGGGGTTGCTGGACACCTCAGCATCAGACATGAGGTCTTGAGTCTAAGACTGCCCAAATATGAGATATTTTATCCACAAAGAACTCATTAAAAACATCACATCAGGTAATTATTTTGTTGGCTTACAGCCGTAAATAAAATGATTGATTGATTGACATCAGGTAATTGATGGTTCCAAATTCTGATTCAAGGGAAGAGGGGCATGCACTAGCCCTCTCACAACCCTAAACAACTCTACTGGATGTGAACTTGTGGATGCAATATGGGCAGAAAAGAATTCCTTCTTTGCTGCATGTATCGCCTGAGCATAGATCTTCAAAAATGTTATAATCTGTCGGATTCGAGTTGCGTCTTTCTCCACTTCCACTCCAGTTGTCTACCTTGCCGCTTCAGTCCCCGTAGTTCTTCCTTGTATACCAACGGGCCAGGTTTTAAGTGGGTTGGAGAGGACGTTTAGGAGCAATAATGTCTACTGCCCTGGTGAGTTTGGTGTTCCAGTTCTTCACCAGGGCATCAACAGGATCACCAGTCAAGCCAACATGAAATCCTTCCAAGGCTTCTTGGAATCCTATTCGATCCAGTAACCTTCTTGGGCAGACAATCCTAATAGGCCCTTCACCCCTGCGGTGGTGGGATGTGGTGTGAGTCCATCTTTAACCAGATGGTGGTCTATCCATGACAATGGGGAAATCACAGGAGTCACCACCTATGGACCACCACCCTGCTCAGAGTAAAAGACCAGATCAGGCATGTGACCTGCAATATGCTTCGGTCCTGAGACCCCTTGGGATAGTCCCATAGTTGTCGTGGCCATTATGAACTCATGAGCCACCCCAAAGTCCCCCAGCACCACAAGCTTGGAAGACTTCAATGCCAAGCCTGAGACCAAGTTCGTCAGCTCAGTTAGGGACTCAGTTGGGCAGTGGGGCGATCAGTACACCAACAGAAGTCCCAGGCTATCCCTAGTCCCCAAACTCAAGTACACACATTTGATATAGTCAGACACTTGGACAGGGATCTTCATAAGGGAGATAGACCACAGCCACTCCGCCTCCATACCTACATCCTCTCACCTGCTCTTCAACAGAGTATCATGGAGGGTGAAGCTGGGACAAAACTGGACCACCAGCCTCCTCCAACCAAGTCTCTGTGATACATGCCAGGTTGGCCCCTTTATCCATAATCAGATCATGGATGATTTCTGATTTATTCTGGACTGAGCTGGCATTACAAAGGAGTAAGGTGAGGCTCGGTGGGTGATTGGCACTGCTCCCCAAGGTCAAAGAGTTGGCAGGACAGCTGGAAAGGGAAACAGCTATTAGATTTCTGATTTCCCATCCCCTATAATGGCCTGTTGATGTGCCGTTGCTTCTTCTATTCCCGATCACCACCAGAGTAGCCGCCCCATAATCAGTGGATACGCTCTCTGTCTCCCCATCTTCAGACACACATTGTAAACCAATCTCACCCAAGACTTAAAACCACAGAAGATTTCTAAGCAGCGACCCTAGTGGCTTTTAAAACAGCCATAACACTGTAGCATAAAATATAAAATACCCACCCACCACTACCACAGAGCCAGAACACACTCACATATAAATTCCTGGGCTAGGAGCTTTCCCAGACAGCAGGCTTAACTGCGGGTTTTCTGCGAGGCTTTACTGCAAGCTCGAAGTTGCCCCCCAAAACTTATGGGAAAAGTGGGTTTTTTTAACCCTGGGTATAAATCAGGCTACACTCTAACGCAAGATGAAAAACCTGAATTGTGTGTGAAGTGCTCCCTGATAGCCCCCAGGGAATTGAGGGTAAATTTGGCCGATATCTGGAGGAGATGCGAACGAAAAGCCGGGTGTGAAAAAATTCCAGGGGGACTGGCCCTCACTGACCCCCAAAGTGGCTCCCCCAAAGGAGCAACCCTATCACCACAGGCAGTATTCCTATATAGGCCCAGAGCTTTTAAGAAGGGCAGTGTAACCCTCCTCCAGCTGGTTATCTGCTCAGAATCATCACCTTCCCCACCCTCACCACAGCTGTCCCCCCCCCCCCCCCGCAAAGAAAAGAAAAGATAAAAGACTCAGATGTTAAGGGTCCTTGGGTTCTACAGAAGTGGGAGCAGCTTTTGGCTAAATAAATAAACAAACGATCAAAAAACAATGGTACTAATTCATCTCATCCTCTTTTCCAGACTAAACAGTCTTGATGCTTTCATTTCCTCTTTATGGAGACATCATTGAAATGTTTTTAATCAGGTTTTTTTGCATGCTATTCCTCTGGATTCCACTGTAAGACCAAGAGCCCCTAGAATCATAGAACTAGAAGGGCCCTTGGAGGTCTTCTAGTCCAATCGCCTGCTCAGTCCAGGAATCCAAACTTATCATCCCTTGCAGTACAAACCTTCTGCCCAAGCAACAGCTGGTGGCATCCTGTCCCAGGCAGGCAGGCAAAGTTATACATTCTGCTCTGCTTATCATCTAAAAACCTTACATTTCTCTAGCCCCTTACTTGCTAAAGAGTACACATTGTTCGTAGCACTAAATGAAAATTTAATACATGTTCTAATACATGTAGTATATTCAAACACAGAAGAATGCAAAAAAAGGAAGTGATGGAAATGCAATAAAGGAACGCACCAGGAGAGCATCAGGACATCCGGGAAAGGTGTCTGGATGGGCATTCCCTCAGCATGTCCCCTTTCTTAACTGCCCCTTTCTTAATTTGTGGGGCAGGGGAAATATCGTCCAAACTGGCCCAATAAGGAACTGACTGAAATATGAATCAGAGCCTTTGCATTCAGTGCTTTTTCCAGTTAACCCTAATCTTGTGGGCAGGGCATCCAGATGTTTGTCCAAGGTAGTCCTTCTGTTGTAAGGATACATGTTCAAATAGCAATTGTTACTGGTTAATGACCTTTCCCCTCTGTGCATGCACATACACGCACAGACTAGAGGCATCCATGGTGATTGTGAGTGATATCTGGATCATGGTTGTGCAGGCATCACAGAAGTGTTTGTAACATCACTAGCAAGGAGCAGCACAGGTTCCATGCACATCTGTGCTATTTTGTTAATCTGTGAATGCAGAATGTGGAGCAGTCATAATAGTAGTATTGCTTGGCTTTCCCCCTTGAGCATTCCCCCACTGAACCATTATGTGCAGGGACACTCTTGTCTGTGAAAAGCAGTGAATACCAACAATCTACTCCCCACTACTCTGAATGTTTGGCTCTTTGATGGACCTTTTACTCCCCCATTCATTCATTCATTCATTTATTTATTTATTTATTTATTTATTTATTAGATTTATACACCACCCTTCCAAAATGGCTCAGGGCAGTTCACAGCATGATAAAAACAATTAAAACAAATAAATAATTAAAATCAAACTATTAAAACACAATAAAACAAATAAAACAGCTAAAAGCCCTGAAAATCAGGGCAACAATTTAAAACAGTTAATCGTTTAAAACCCTGGAAGGCCAGGCCAAATAGGTAGGTTTTAAGGGCTCTCCTGAAGGACGGCAATGATATCAAGTTACAAATTTCTGCCGGGAGTGCATTCCACAGCCCAGGAACAGCTGCAGAGAAGGCCCGCCTCTGCATTGCCACCAGACGAACCGGTGGCAACTGGAGACGGACCTTCTCAGATGATCTTAAGGTGCGGTGGGGATCATGTAAAAGAAGGCGCTCTCGTAGATAACTCAGACCTAAGCCGTTCCGGGCTTTAAAGGTAATAACCAGCACTTTGTATTTTGCCCGGAAACATATCAGCAGCCAGTGTAGCTGTTTCAAAACAGGCATAATATGGTCTCTCCGGGTTGCCCCAGAGACCAACCTGGCTGTCGCATTCTGAACAGTTTCTGGACTACGCACAAAGGCAGCCCCAAGTAGAGCGCATTGCAGTAGTCGAGCCGGGAGGTTACCAGCGGATGCACCACTGTTTTGAGGTCATCCTCTCCAAGGAATGGGCGCAGCTGTCAAATCAGCCGGAGCTGATAGAAAGCACTCCTGGCCATGGCCTCCACCTGAGACACCAGGGTGAGGCCTGGGTCCAGGAATACTCCCAAGCTTTGCTTTTAAGCCGCTGAGTACTTTGAAAGCTGTGCAGATCCCCCTCCCTCTCTGCAGCTCATGCTCCATAGTTGCTTGGCCCTTCTAATCTCTCCACCCTCGTATCCCTGGCCTGGGGCATTCACTTCTCTCCTACCAGCTGTCCAAAGGTCTCTTGCTCCCTTGGATGACATCACCATCCCATGCTGCCTTTTACACCTGGAACTTCTTTGCATAACATAGATGGCATCCCCTCCCCTTCAAATCTCTCCTTGCAACTCAAGTTTCCAATAAAGTATTTGGCCTTACCCCTTTAGTCCTTCTCACGCCCTACTGAAACTAAGCCTAAGTTTGCGTAACTGAATGCAATGCATATTCATCCCTTATTTATCCTATCTGGAGCTAGCCTGTGGCCATTGAAATAAATAGCCATGGATAGACCTCATGAATTTCTCTAGCCCCCTTTTGAAGCCATCTAAGCCTTCACTACATTTTTGTGGAAATCTATAGATGAGTTATGCACTGTGTGAAGAATTACTTCCTTTGTCACTCCTAAATCTCCTGCCAATCAGTCTGATAGGATGACCCCTGGTTCTTGTGTTGTGAGAGAGGGACCAAACTATAAAGCCCTACACATTGTAAGCCTTTCCTTATGAGGAAGATGCTCTAGTTTCCTGATCATGTTGGTTGTCCTCTTCTGTACCATTTCCAGCTCTACAATATCCTATTTGCATTGCAAATCATGGAGGTCATTCTCACAACCAGGCAGACGGGGCAGCGGTGTGGGGAAGGCTGCTTAAACTTACCTTCCCTGCAGACCATTGCTGAGCACATTGAGTGCACATTCAGATGGTAACTTGCTGCCCCAGGCAGCACGGAGGTTGTCCTGGCTCCCGGAAATCCTAAAATGCACCCCACACTTACTGTGGGGATCCTCACAGCAATGGGTGGGCGCCCATCAGTGTTACAGCACCAGTGCTGCACACAGTCAGGGAAACACGTTTAGGGGAACATTCGCTCCTTTAACCCTGTTTAATAGGCAGGCTCCCTAGGCGGGTTTGCCACTGAAGCACTGCTGGGTGCAGGTTGGCTCCCGCGGATTCCCATGGCAGCCAAGCCTGGCTTTAGCTGCCCTAGCCCAGTCTTGGCTGCTCGTGAGAACAGCCTCATGGTTTGCATAAACCATGGTTAGGTGTTGCATCTGCACCAAGCAAACCTTGGTGAAGCACTCTCCCCATCATGATTGCAAAGTAACAACTTGATTGTCTCGGACACCTCACTATATACACTCTGTAGGAGCAGGGCTCAGCTTGGCAAGCTAAACCATGGTTTCACTAAATGTATGTAACCTTAACTAGGGCTTAGGCAAGAAATCATAGCTAGTGTAAACTTTGTACTTGGCCATACTGGTGGAAATGCATGCACAGACGATAGAGTTCATGTTTCAGACAGCTCTTCTTCAAGCTAAAAATGATCAGAGCAAAACAGAAGAGGAACATGGGCTGTCCCAGGCTGGGTGGGCTTAATTGGGACATCAAAAGCTCTAAGCCCAAAAGGAAAACACCCAGTAAAAGACAGTTTGATGAGAGGGTTAGAATAAACACTCTGCTGTTTGCGTTTGTGAGGGACTGTAATCCCGTTAAATTAGGCAGTTCTTCGTTTTGGTTTGTTGTTCTTTTTTTACCGTGCCCTGTTGGAGCTTTACACAGATCTTGTTTTAGCAGCAAGCACAAGGGCGACCGACGCGGGGCGGGGGGCAGCAAAACTGTCATTATATACTGAAGGCGATGTGGTTGCAAAGCATGGTATTGGAGAGAGATCAAGACCATGTTAAAGGCCTTTCCAGTCAAGCCGTTTATTGTACGGTTAGCTCCAGGTTGTAGGGGGCACTTGGCAGCTTCTTACATGGGTGGGCCCTCTTAATTTGCAGGGTGGAGGCAGTGGTGCTGGGTGGCTTAGAAAAATTGCTTTCACCACAGGCAGCGGCAGAAACAAAACTTTTAGAAGCCTCTGGCTGCTCTCCTCCTTTTCCCGACAATGCCCTTGACATGCCAGGGCAATGAGGGGAAACAAGATGGCAGCCTCAGCGTGCTGAGAGCACAGCTTTTACTGCTGGCTCTGTAGGGGTAGAAAAAAGACAAAGCTTGTCTGGTGCTTAAAGGAGCATCAGAAAAAAGAGAGGCCACGGGTAGACACCAGCAAGGGACTTGCTAGGGTGCTGGTATTCCAGCATCTGCCATTCTGATGCTGGGCCTGGTTCACCGTACAATGCGTAGCTGTCAGTTGTTGTGTGGAGATGCAGAAATCTATCCTAATGAGGAAATTGCATTTGTCCAGCACTTGCTGTGCCAGTTGGTTGGAGGAGGGAATTGTAGACGTTTCAGACCAGTTAGCAGAAACCTCTGGTTCCCCATGATCACCATTCTTCAGCCTGAATACCATTGCCAAATAAACTCACCTGACTGTTCTGAAGTGCCTTTCAGCCTCCCTCCTGTTTCTTCCTACAAACTTCAGCTTCCCAGTCTCCTCCTGGAGCCCTCCTTTTTCTCTCCCAGCAGCATCGTAATCTACTTTACCTCAGGAATGCACTTGGGAGTGTCACAGCTACCATGTTTCTCAGTAATTTCTAGATATGCTGGCAAACTGCTTCAAACTCAGGGTCCAAAAAAAAAAAAGGCTTCTAAAAGCTTTGTTTCTGCCACTGCCTGTGGTGAAAGCAATTTTTCTAAGAACTTTGAGGACTCAAAAAAGCCTTCTCCAAGTGGAAGGACGGACTTGAAAGCCCTGAAAGTTCTCTTCTAAACGGAAGCTTGGAAAGTTGTCCATCCACCCCCTTCCCACCAGCCTTCCCTGGAAGCTTTCCAACCTGCCCCCGCCCCTTTACTCATCCCTCCAGCAGCGGCAGGGAGAGGGGGTTCCTTCCTCTCCTCCCCCCATTGCAGTGGTGCATGGGAATAAAGCATTAGTGCAGAGAGACTTTCCCCCCTTCTTCCTCTCTTCACTGCCCTGCCATGCTCCTCCAGGAAGAAAAGAAAGATCCCCCCATCTCCCTACTGAGCCACTGCCGCTCCTACCACCAGAGGGGTGTGTAAAGGGCATGTTTTTGGGGGGTGGGGTTAGAAAGCTGGCAGGGCAGGCGGGGCAGACACTTTTTGAGCACTTTTTGCGGTCTGAGCCCAAGTTCAGAACTTCCTCATCACGAATTATTTCTGCCTTCTTACTTCAGGCAGCAGCTGTCCCTCACACATCACCTCATGTCAAGGAGTGCAGAGTGCCCTCTTCTCTGCTCTCTTTAACCTCATCCCACCCCACTCCACCTCCTGTGGCCTCTTGCAAAAACAAAACAAAAAAAACACCAACCAGCTCTCAGCCATTTCCGTTTCACTTGTCCAGCAGCACTTTCAGAGTAGGAAGCTAGCCCATGACCCATCTAGAGCCCTGTTGGGCAAAGAAGGACCTTTTAAAAGTGGTGATTCTCTTTACTGAGCAGGGGGAGAGCAACTGGCCCTATCTGTCCCCAGCACAGCATCCCTTCCCTCCAGTGACTGTTGCTGGTCTCTGTCTTAATTTTCTTTTTTAAAAGGTTTTGAGCCCTTTGGGGACAGGGAGCCATTTTATTGATTTATATCTATGTAAACCGCTTTGGGAACTTTTTTTGAAAAGCAGTATATAAATATTTGCCGTAGTTGTAGACAAACTGACAAGTAAGGAGTTGGGATGAAATTGTCTTCCCTCACTCTTGGCTGCTCACTTTCTTGATTGAGGCTTGGCCCTTATGGAGTTCCTTATTCTTGTATACCTACAAGAATTCTTGCATGGCTAACCACAAGGATTTAGATTAGGGTGGCAGTCTTGCATCTAGTTTCTTTCTTGCATAATGTCCCATTCCAAGCAGGAACAAGTTCCTTCCCTTGGTGTGGCCCCATGAGCAGGAGGGTGTCTGTCAAGCGATTTTAACTGGCAATGGGAATCCTAGGGGAAGGGTTGTCAGGTTACAAGATTGGTGAAAAAAGACACCACCTGATCTCAGGTTCAGTACTCCTGCTTAGCTACTGATGGTTCACCCCTCCGCCCCCACACAAAAAAATTCCTTCTCTTGAAGCTGAACTTTGTACATCGGTAATGGATTTGCACCGGAGCCAAGCAGATGCTTTCTGCTTCCCAGCCTAAATCCTCTAAGACTGGTTGAATTCAAAACTATTAAAAGAAGAAAGAGAGAGAGAGAGAGAGAGAGAGAGAGAGAGAGAGAGAGAGAGAGAGATGCACGAGAGAGCTTTCTCTGGAGGCTGCTGAGTAAAAGCTTTGGTGTGGCACCAAGCCAGAAACTCAGCCTACTTCTCCATGTTATTGAGGTCAGACCTGGTTTTTTGTTTTGTTTTTATGATTCCTGTCCACAGTCCCCGCTGTCTCCCTCCTCAGCCTCAGATCATTCATGAATTCAGCTAGTGTATTTACCACTCAGCCCTTCAAATATCTAATTAAAATATTGAATAGTATTGGGTGCCTGCCAGCCCCACTCGAAGCCTCCTCCCAGTGTGACACTGGACAATTGATCACTGTCGTTTTCTTGTCAGTTTATATCCCTCTCACATAACAGGGCTGTCTGGCTTGAAGTTTTCCCTGTTTTCATTATGACAGTTATTGTATGCTGGTTATAGTGGAGGAGGAGATGGAGGTCTGAGGGGCTGTGACTGAGCCAGACAGGCAGTGTGGAATCTGCCCTTCCAGCACTGGCACCTCGGGCTTTGCTTAGAATATTGAGAACAGCAGCCCTTATTTACAGACAGAACATTTCTAGTCCTCATTATGGAAGGCTGAGGAATAAGGCTGAGGAGTGTGAGGAGGGCTTTTGCTAAAGATTCTGGTTGGTGGTATGAGATGCTGGGTGACGTTTCTAGGGACCAGTGGGAGGGGGGAAATCCTATCATCTGAGCAGATTGAGTTGTCTTATCCTGAATCAGATTATTGGCCCTTCTACTTTAAACTGTCGACACTGGGTTTTCCCTACTGTCTCTGGGGCAGCGGGGAAATAACTTGCCTAGCAAGCAAGAAGTTGCTGGTTCGAATCCCCACTGGTATGTTTTCCAGACTATGGGAAAGACCTGTATTGGGCAGCAGTGATATAGGAAGATGCTGAAAGGCATCATCTCATACTGCGTGGGAGGAGGCAATGGTAAGCCCCTTCTGTATTCTACCAAAGAAAACCACATGGCTCTGTGGTCACCAGCAGTCGACACTGACTCGACAGTCCAACTTCACTTTTAGTGCATGTTAAAAACTTGTGCCCTAGGTTAAGTAAAAGTAGAGGCTTGCGTTTTTCAAAAGTTAAAAAAAAAAAAAAATCAATCAGTCCCAAGGACAAAGGGCAGGCATGCTCCTTGGAACTGCAGGATGACACAGTTAATACAGTTTCCCAGCATCCTTCCCTTCCCTTTGTTTCCTCAATCAGGACCAGGATGGATTCTGGGTAATGATGATGCTTCTGGGATTTCCAGACCCTTGTTCGCTGTAGTGTATTTAGGCTGCACTAGGGAAACCCAAGATATCCTTCAGCCTCTTTGAGAATGGTGTTACTGCCATATACTGGCAGAGACAAGGGTGGGGATACAAGTGCTGTTGGGGCCTGCCTCAGTGGTAGGGTGTAGCAGATTAAAGCTTTTGTCTCAGAGCAAGCTCACGTGAGGGGAAGAAAAATGCTGAATCATCCCTTCTGAAAGAATAATGCTGAATCATCTCTGCTGAGCTTTCTGGCAATGCTTCTCCTAAAACTTTCCTGTAATTTTTGGCAGGTTCTAAAGGCTGCCACCACCACCCGCTTATTGGCAGAGCGTAACCACCACCACCCCGGGCTTGGGGTGGAATCCCAGGGAAATCTCTATTTCTTTTGCTACTGGAAAAGTATAAAAATCTTCCGCATGCAATCCTACATGGAAGAAACTGATAGCTTGAGGCGTGTTTGCACCAGAGTAAAACCCTCTTCCAGCCCCCCTTTCCCTGAGTTAAAAACCTACTCAGAGAGGCTTTTAAAAGAAAAGAACAAAAAGAAAAAGTTTTATTCAAATGCTACAGACTGCTTCCATCTGAGGATTTCTCAGCTTTTAGTTACAGGTAAAAATACTCAGTAGGTTACAAGAATACTTCAAAAAGCACTCCAGATGATTCAGGGGCAGCACACTTTAAAAATCGGGGTTACCCAGTTGCAAAGAACAAATAAACCATAATGGAACATTATCAGGGATATTCAAAGGACACAAAAGATACCGAAAGTCTAACACAGAGGGGCTATTCACACGATTAGCAAAAATCGGGCTAGGAGAGCCTAGCCTGATTTTTGCTAATCGTAAGAACCACCGGGCTCGGCTGTGAGCCCGGTGGTTCTTGAGCGGCTAACCTGCTCAAGTAGCCCGCCCCTTAGCCCAGGTTTGCGGAGCGAGTGTTCCGCAAACCCGGGCTATTGGATAGTGATTAGCTGCGGCTACTCACAAGGAGATTCATGAGGAGCCGCCTCCTGGCTCCGGGGGTCTCGCCAGCATGCCCTGCGCACTCGCGCAGGGCATGCTGGAGCTTGCAGGGGCCAATCAGCCCCCGCTCCCCCAAGCCCCTGCCAGCTCCGTCACGGAGCCAGCAATCGTGTTGGTGGCCAATCCAGCCACCCAGGGCTCCCTGCCCGATCCCTGCTGTTTTGGAAAAAGCGGGTCTCATGGATTGTGAGACCCGTCTCAAAGTCTGACTAAACGAACTTTTCCCTAGACTAACTTCTTGAAGCCAGAGCCCAGACTTCCTTTTCTCAAACTCACCCAGTTATGGTTGAGAACTCAAGCTTCCTGCCCTCCTGGTTTCCCAGGACCTGCAGAGACATGTTCCCGCAACCAGTCCTTATGGCTACATGTCCTCCTCTGCAACCCCAGCCAGCCCTTCTAACAAAGAAACTCTTCTCTTCCTGCCAACAATTCTCTAGGTCCCACCCACCTGGTGTGCTGATTGGCTGAGCCCTGGAGTTTACCAGCCTGTCAGTCAGGACAGGGTTCACTTCCGGTTAACTCTTTAGAGGGAGGTGTGGCTGATCACTACATGGGGAATGCAATTTTATTTTATCTATGTATATTTTTATCTATGTAAACTGCTTTAGGGGCTTTTGTTGAAAAGCGGTATATAAATGTTTGTCATATTCCAGAGAAGGACGGGCCTTCTCTGTTGTCGCCCCGAGACTTTGGAACACGCTTCCCGTGGGAATAAGAGTTTCTCCATCTCTAGCGGCTTTTAAAAAGTGTCTAAAGACTCATCTTTTTACCCAGGCCTTTTAGCTTTTTAACTTTTTAAATTTTGGATTGTTTATTAATTTGTTTTAAACTGTTTTTAGTATTTAATTGATTATAATGTTTTGTTTTTGTTTGTTGTGAACCACCCTGAGACCTTGGGTTGGGGCGGTATAAAAATGTGATAAATAAATAATAATAAATATTCGTATTCATTTCAATTTTTCTGAGGAACACTTCAGTCTCTACTTTTCTAACAACCAAAGAAGTTCTCAAAACAGTTTACCTAGCAAAAGAATGAGAAGATGTTTCCCTGTCTGAAAAACGCTCATGATTTAAAACAAAACACAAGGGAACAACAGACACCTGGAAGGGGTGCAATGCTGGAATGAATAGGGGGCGGTTGTGCTCCCCCTGCTAAATATTTTCAAACCTGCCTCTTTGTCCAGCATGCACACTGGCAATCACTGGCTGTGAATCCTCACTACCTCAGAAAGCATTTGTCCTCAGCCCTGCTACCTGAATACTTTTTAACTAGGGATATCAGGAACAGAACATTAAGGGAATGTTTGCATGCATTGCTTATAATACAGAATACAGCAAACGAAGGGCTGGGTTGCACAAACAGTAGATCATGTGGCAA
The DNA here is from genome assembly GCF_027244095.1 of Hemicordylus capensis. Classification (NCBI taxonomy): domain Eukaryota; kingdom Metazoa; phylum Chordata; class Lepidosauria; order Squamata; family Cordylidae; genus Hemicordylus; species Hemicordylus capensis. The sequence goes on from NC_069658.1 coordinate 265,296,172, forward strand.
AACTGGCCTGGGCCTGTTTTACTGTTTAGGGAATGGGGTTGCAGCTCAGTGGGAGAGCCAGTGCTTTTCATGCAGAAAGTCCCAGATTCAATCCTGAGTATCTCCAGGAAGGGCTGGGAAAGAACCCTGCCTGAAACACTGGAGAGCTGTCCCCAGCCAGTTTAGACAGTACTGAGCTAATTAAACCAATGACCTGACTTGGTGTAAGGCGGCTTCATATATTCACTGCTGGTGCTTTAACTGCATGACCGAATACACTCTTACTAAAATAATCCTTACACACAGAGAGGTAGTGTGCCAGATAGAAGGCTAGATGAAAAAACTCTTCCCCCAGACATCTCATTTTCTCTGTGCTGGGAAATTTTATTTTATTTTGAGGGGGGGGGAGCATTCAGACATGTAATCATCATCTAAGGATAGCTTTAGCATGTGACTTGCTATTTGTGAGGATTGGGCTTTAGGTGTAACTGGGTTGTGAATTGAGCTTTTAATGAAAAATAGGTGTTTCTCTGTTTTTAACCTCTATGGGTATGTGTGTACCAGCGAGGGGATTTGGCTGTTTTCTTTTTCTTTCCCGCCCCAGAAGGATCTTATAAACACTTGGCTTCTTAATGGCTTCGGGGAGGATAAATAATTTAAGGCTTTGTCTGTTATGAAAGCTGTTTAAACAAAGGCACACTAAATTACACACACCCCAGAAGCAGCTTATTTGGTTCACAAACAAACTGCTGCATTAGGAACTTGTCACCCCCATAGCAGAACACAATTCATTTCCACCAGAACACAATTCATTTCCAGCATTCTGTAAGGTCTTGGAGAATTTAAAAACAAGTGGACCATCTCCTTAAGGGGTGGCCATACAGTGGCATAGTACTCAAAAAGCCTCTGATGACCACTAAGGTGGTTAAAGCAAAGAACCTGAACAGACAGAATGTCGCCCTATTCACACATTACATTCAGTGCACATAAACGTGGGTACAAAGTATCTGCGTACTATGCAGTTATTCACACATATTCAGTGCACACAGAGTAGTACACTTCCTATCTGTACCCTGCATTTGAGGGGGCCTGTACCCAGGTTTGCTTTTTAAATGAACATGTGTGGATACCTGTATTTACATACTAGGTAATGTCTGAATAGAGCCAGCTTGTACATGTGTACCATCTAGAATACCGTAGCTCAGTGGAAAAAGATCTGCTTTGTATGCATAAAGGTCCAAGTTCACTCCCTGGGCATCTCCAGGTAGGGCTAAGAAAGACTCCTTCCTGAAACCTTGGAGAGCCAAGGTTCTGCCAGTCAGTGTAGACAATACTGAGCTAGATGGACCAAGGGTCTGATTCAGTACAAGGCAACTTCCTATTCCTGTCCCCTACAATGTGTGAATGGGGCCAAGATGGTATTCAGATCTGACACATTTTTGTATATTATTTTGTGTAGTTCTCAGCAGTGTACCCTCTAATTTTTTTCATCTCTGCACAGAATTAGCTTTGTTCTGGGTGTCAGCATCAAGACAGTGTGTATGCATATACGTTCAGAATGGGGCCTTCCTGATTTAACTTGAGCAGGAGCTAAAATTAACTGAGAGGACATCAAAAACCTTGTTTGCAGGCACACATGCGCACACCTTAGATCCCTCTGGTTCTCAGTAAATCTTGTGAGCCACCTTGGAGACTTTTAATCAAAAGATGGCTACAAATGTATTAATAAATACATTCATATTTGAGACTCCTGGATTTCAACACAGAATCTTAGGGCCTGAAGCTGGGGTATAGCCCATTGAGTTACGTTGGACAGTGTGGGTGTGTGGTGCCTCAGAGCCCTCTTTGGGAGCAGAAAGGAATAAATGGGATTCAATATCAACAAGTGCTATAAAACCTCTTGATTGATTGGGTCTGGGCTTGATTATGGGAGGCCTTCTGCCCTTACCGGGTCAACAGAGCAGTACAGTTCTGCCTGAATTGCTGGTATCCCTACATGCCCTACACGAGAGAGGAGAGCTGGTCTTGTGGTAGCAAGCATGACTTGTCCCCTTAGCTAAGCAGGGTCCACCCTGGTTGCATTTGAAAGGGAGACTAGAAGTGTGAGCACTGAAAGATATTCCCCTCAGGGGATGGAGTCGCTCTGGGAAGAGCAGAAGGTTCCAAATTCCCTCCCTGGCTTCTCCAAGAGAGGGCTGAGAGAGATTCCTGCCTGCAACCTCTGGAGAAGCCGCTGCCAGTCTGTGAAGACAATACTGAGCTAGATAGACCAAAGGTCTAATTCAGTATATGGCAGCTTCCTATGTCCCTATGTACCTGCTGCACTGCAGCTCCCAGCTCGTATAATTGACCTGAGGGACACTGAGATGGTCCAGGTTTGGGTATGGCCACCCACAGTTCCAGCCCAGTCCCTTCCTAGATAATGGTCTCAAATGTTCGGTTCTGCCTGAATTGCTGGCACCCCAACATGCCCTACACCAGAGGTCAGCAACAGGAGATCTCTGGACTAGATATGAGGAATACCAGCCGAGGAATACCTACCCCGCTGAGGAATACCAGCTGCCTTCCATTCAGTTTCCAGGGTACAGGCAAAATAGGTGAATGGGAAGATAGGTGGCTGTAGCCAGGGGATTCTTCTCTTCACAGTGCCCCTCCAGGGTTCAGTGCCCACTCAACATAGCTGATGGGGAAGCTAATTCCAACCTAGGGGGGACCTTAAAGGGAGAACCAACACTATATATTAGTCAGCATATCAGGCTTAGCATTAGGAGACTATGAGGTCATTCACACAGTCAAAAACTGTGTTCTACCCAGATTTAAGAGCTGTGTATGCTCCCAATTTTTGGTTGTGTGGAAGCAAGGTAGGAGGAAAACCTGGATAGAAGTGATTGTATGGAAGCAGGGTAGGAGGAAAAGCTGCACAGGTTTTCTTCCTACATTGTCTGCATGCAATCACTTCTATCCAGGTTTTCCTCCTACCTTGCTTCCACACAACTAAAAATTTGGAGCACATAGAGCTCCCAAACCAGTGTAGAACACAATTTTTGATTGTGTGAATGATCTTTTTGTGATCTTGGACAAATGATTAGTTTTCAGCCTTGGTTTCCCGTGTAAAATGGTCATAGCAGTAATCAGTTTCACAAGTTTTTGTCAAGTCACATAAAATAAAGATTCCAAAGCATTTTGCTGCTGTTGCTAAATAATAATAATAATAATAATAATAATAATAATAGATCTAATAATAACACCAGAATTAATAAGTGAAAGAGCAAAGAAAATTAAAAATTGGACTGCTCCAGGCGACGAGGAACTGCATGGCTTTTGGCTTAAACACCTAACAAGCCTTCATAAACAACTATCAAAACAGTTCAATCACATTTTGCAAGGAGGTGATATTGAACAACGGCTAACAACTAGGAAAACTCATCTCATCATGAAAGACCCAGCAAAAGGTGCAGTTCCAAGTAATTATAGACCGATAACCTATCTGCCAACCATGTTCAAATTATTAACTGGAATAATAGCAGATGAAGTGATGCAACACTTATTAACTAACAAACAGCTTCCAGTTGAACAGAAAGGTAATTGCCCAAACACCAGAGGCACAAAAGACCAGCTGCTGATTGACAAAATGATTTTAGAAAATTGCAAGAGAAGAAAAACCAATCTAGTGTTGCATGGATTGACTACAAGAAAGCCTTCGATTCATTGCCTCACACATGGATACTAAAATGTTTAGAAACAACTGGTGTCAGCAAAAATATTCAGATATTTATTAAAAAAGCAATGAGCATGTGGAGTACACAGTTAACAATCAATGGCGAGACACTTGGACAGGTTAGCATTAGAAGAGGCATTTTCCAAGGGGACTCACTATCCCCTCTGTTGTTTGTAATTGCCATGACCCCACTTTCACAAATACTAAACAAAACAGGCCTCAGATACCAAACATCTAAAACATCAAGTAAAATCAACCATCTGCTCTACATGGACGATCTGAAGTTGTATGGAAAGTCCCAGTCAGAAATCGAATCACTGCTAAACACTGTCCGTATATTCAGTAGCGATATAGCAATGGAGTTTGGACTAGACAAGTGTGCTGCATTAATAATGAACAGAGGGAAAATAACAAAAACAGAAGGAATAGAACTGCCCAATGGAAGCAAGATCAAGAACCTGGAAGAGAAAGAACATTACAAATACTTGGGCATTCTCCAGGCTGATAACATCGCACACACTCAAGTTAAAAGAAAAATGGGAAGTGAATACATCAGGAGAGATAGAAAAATCCTCAAGTCCAAACTCAATGGCAGGAACACCATACAAGCCATAAACACCTGGGCTATACCTGTTATCAGATACACTGCAGGAATAATAGACTGGACCCAGGCAGAGCTAGAGACGCTGGATCGTAAGACCAGGAAAATCATGACCATCAATCATGCTCTGCACCCCCGCAGTGATGTCGATAGGCTCTACCTCCCTCGCAGCTCAGGTGGAAGAGGAATGCTGCAAGTCCATCAAACAGTAGAGGAGGAAAAAAGAGGCCTTGAAGAATATATCAAGGACAGTGAAGAAGATGCACTTCAAATGGTCAATAATGAGAAACTATTCAACACCAATGAAAGAAAGCAGGCCTACAAGAAAGAACAAGTCAAGAACCGAGCAGAAAAATGGAAAAACAAGCCACTGCATGGTCAATACTTGCACAATATAAGTGGAAAATCAGACATCACCAAGACCTGGCAATGGCTTAAGAATGGCAACTTGAAGAAAGAAACAGAGGGTTTAATACTGGCTGCACAAGAACAGGCACTAAGAACAAATGCAATAAGAGCAAAAGTCGAAAAATCCACCACAAACAGCAAGTGCCGCCTTTGTAAAGAAGCAGATGAAACAGTGGACCACCTAATCAGCTGTTGTAAAAAGATCGCACAGACTGACTACAAACAAAGGCATGACAAAGTAGCAGGGATGATACACTGGAACATCTGCAAAAAATACAAGCTACCTGTAGCCAAAAATTGGTGGGACCATAAAACTGAAAAAGTGGTAGAAAATGAAGATGTAAAAATATTATGGGACTTCCGACTACAAACAGACAAACATCTGCCACACAATACACCAGATATAACTGTAGTCGAGAAGAAAGAAAAACAAGTCAAAATAATCGACATAGCAATACCAGGGGATAGCAGAATAGAAGAAAAAGAAATAGAAAAAATCACCAAATACAAAGATCTACAAATCAAAATTGAAAGGCTGTGGCAGAAAAAGACCCAAATAATCCCAGTGGTAATTGGCGCCCTGGGTGCAGTTCCAAAAGACCTTGAAGAGCACCTCAACACCATAGGGGTCACAGAAATCACCATCGGCCAATTACAAAAAGCAGCTTTACTGGGAACAGCCTATATTCTGCGACGATATCTATAACAATTGACAATAAAATTCTGCCATCCCAGGTCCTTGGGAAGGACTCGATGTCTGGATAAGACATAAGACATAAGATGAGAGCCAGCGTGGTGTAGTGGTTAGAGTGCCGGACTAGGACCGGGGAGATCTGAATTCAAATCCCCATTCAGCCATGAAACTAGCTGGGTGACTCTGGGCCAGTCACTTCTCTCTTAGCCTAACCTACTTCACAGGGTTGTTGTGAAAGATAAACTGAAGTATGTAGTACACTGCTCTGGGCTCCTTGGAGGAAAAGCGGGATATAAATGTAAAAATAATAATAAAATAATAATAATAATAAAACAAACCAGTCAATAACACCTGTCTGACTGTGTAAACAAGAAATAATAAAAATAAAAATTAATAAATACTAGCTGGCTGGGCGCAGGGCATTTGTGCCTCCACCGGCCTGCTTCTCCACCAATAGATTTGTCCTCCATGAATCTGTCTTCATGGAGAATACCCCTTTAAAAACCATCTAAGCTAGTAGCATCATTGCATTCTGTGGCATTAAATTCTAACCACTATACCACTCTGGCTTTCATTTATCAATAATATAACTGAGTGCAGAATTTGGACTCACATGTTTCAGGTCAAGGATGGAGCTCTCTGGGTTGTTGTGACTCCCATACCTGCACCACATCACTGGATGGGGCAACCATCTTTTACGTCCTGTGGAATCAACACAGCAATTCCACACTCCTGTAAAAGCATTCAGACATGCATGCTAGAACAAGACTAAGGAGACTAGTTTTTTCAAGTCATCATTTTCTTTTTATGTGACCAGTTGTTAAACTGCATAGAGTTATTTCTCAGGGCTACTTTCTGAGGGCCCATGTGAGTTTCCTTGTGTGGTGGTTAATATCTCCTCATTAAACCAAACTGGAGCATCTGTGTGCCGCACCTCGCTTTCTTTCTTTCACTTTTGCTATAATTAGTGGTTATGGTAAATATTTGCTCATTTGAGCAATAAAAGGGAATGTTCTCTAACATCTCTCAAAAATACAGTGTTAGGCACCAAAGTGGCAGGAAGAACTTTATTTGCCTTCTATTATTAGCTCTTCAGGATTATAAAAGGGAAATAGTTACTCATTCCAAAGGTTTTTTCCAAAATCAGTGAAATCCTGAGCTTAAAGAGGTGGTTACACTTCTGGACATTAGGAGGCTGATACAAGTGGCAACTGTGGGCCTTTAACAGCCGATGGGGCTGAGGAGAAATGCTCCCTTAATTCCCCTCATTCATTTTACTCACAACCACTGAGATAGTCATCCACATGCCGATACACATACATGCAAATAGGGCCCTCTTTCCCATAGTTCTTTCTCTTATATACAATGCAGTTGCTGTATGTAATTCAGTTGCTCTCTTTGCTTTGAACAATGTTCACGGTCTCACAGGAGTGTCTAGCATAGTTTAACACAAGGGTGCACAACCTGTGACTCTCCAGCTGTGGTTGGACTACAAATCACATCATTCCCAGCCATAGTCTATGGGTCTGGGGGTTATGAGCGTTGTAGTACAACAACAGCTGGAGAGCCTCAAGTTGTCCGCTCCTGGTTTCACACACTTACAGGGGCTGTGCTCATGACCATCAGTTTTAAGGTAGGAGGCAGTTAGTCTAGCTATTCAGGCTCACGTGGAGCCATGGGAATCCCGCCAATCCAGCCTTCCCAAATCTCTGTAACCCTGATCCTCAACCCTGCTCTAAACTGAGGTAGGAGGACAACAGAACCCTCTTATCTCAGTCCTTTGGTCGTGTGGTGCTAGGGATATGCGGAAATGCGATTCGGCATCTGACTCACGGGCACATCCTTTTAAAAATGAGGGCTTTCACATCCCCTTTAAAGTGGAGAGAGCAGATCCATACCTGCTCCTCTGATCGCTGCCATTGCCATAATTCCAGCACTTCCCCAGCTATGCCCGCACACGGATGGGGTGTCTCCCAGCTGCCCCTGCATGACGTCGGCATGTACATGGCCTCCATGCATGCGCGGAGGCCATGTGCATGCCTGCATCGTGTAGGGGCAGCTGGGAGATGCTCCGCTGGTGCACAGGCATAGCTGGGAGGAGCACCAGGATTACGGCAATGGCAGTGCTCAGAAGAAGAGCAGGTACGGACCTGCTCTCCTCCATTTTAAAGGGGATATGTAAGCCCTCATCTTGAAAGGGATGTGTCAGTGATTTGGATGCCGAATTGCATTTCGAGCACATCCCTAGTGGGTGCACTCAGTGTTTTAACCAGTTCCCGGGAGCCAGCAGCCAGCTATCTATCTATCTATCTATCTATCTATCTATCTATCTATCTATCTATCTATCTATCACATTTATATACCGCCCATTACCAAAGTTTCTAGGCGGTTAACGTATCCCTTCCTGTTATGTTGTAGGTAACATCACCAGTTGTAGTCATACAATTGGACAAATGTTCAGCTACAGATTTTGTTTAGCTATTACAGTAACATACACAACTAGAAATGGAAACACTGAAGTCAAGCTGTGTATGAAGAACAATTACATTAAAAATGAAAACAAAACTCTTAAAAATGAAGACAAAACAATAGAGCGCTGCATCTATAGTTGCTTCCGTCTATGAATGTGCCGCTCCACAAAGTGCACTATGGTCCTTTCCCTGCAATGCCTTCAATAGGGCTGGGCCCACCTCTTGCCCCTTCTCAGCCAGTCAGAGGACAGCTAATGATGTAATGCATTACAATGCATTATGAGACACCTTGTTTGATCTTTGGTGGACCTAGCTTCCTATTTCTGCAGTGGAAATACGGATGCCACAATCGTCTGGATGAAGGGTTTGCAGAATAATTTAATATAATTATTCATTATTAAAATTAATCATGTTTGACACTGAAATCCAACAAATTTCAAACCGTTCTTTTACTCCCATTTGTAAGCACATTAATAAAAAATATGTTACATATATTTAGTTTATTGAACTTTCCTATGTAATCTATGCAAAATGACTTTTCCTGGTTAATGACAGGTCTCACTTATTAGTAAGATATACATGGGGGAAAGTAGCTGATGTGCCTTTATATTATAAGGGGGGAAATGATAGTGATAAACACAAAGCGAAGGAGCTGGTTAAAGAGTTGGGACAAGGAGGAAGTGCCTCTCAGGGCAAGCTCTAGGTTTCAGGGGGCCTTCAGTAAACTGCCTTCAATAGGTCCCTTCCTACTTGAGTGGGCCCTGAAAGAATCGCTCTGCTAGCACCAAACAAAGGCTTATGGGCATAGAGGTGGTTTCAGGAATCAGCAGTGGTCTCTTCTGAGGGACTTGGGCTCTCAGCAGCCACTCAGCAGTGCTGACTCCTGATGCCAGCCCTGGTCTGTCTCTAGTGTTGTTTGAATAACTGACTGATCTAAAAGAGAACCAGGGTGGTGGGAGTATTTGGAGTGTCCTTGAGAAGTGAATAAATGAATCTCACATGGCAAAAAGTAAACAAAGTTGTGGGAGGGCTCAGAATGAAAGTCATCCCACCGGAATGGAATGTACTGAACTGGGAGCATTGCTTTTTAACTTGTTCATAAATGATCTAGAAGTTGGAGTGAACAGCAAAGTGGCCAAATTTGCAGATGACACTAAACTATTTAGGGTAGTGAAATCCAAAACAGATCTGTGAGGAGCTCCAAGAGGATCTCTCCAAACTAGGTGAGGGGGTGACAGAATGGCAAATGCTGTTCAATGTAAGCAAGTATAAAGTGATGCATATTGGGGGAGACCCCAACTTCACACATACACTGATGGGATTTGAGCTCTTAGTGACTGACCAGGAGAGAGATCTTGCGGTCATGGTGGACAGCTAGTTGAAAGTGACAACTTGGTGTGCAGCAGCTGTGAAAAAGGCAAATTCCATGCTAGGGATCATTAGGAAGGGGATTGAAAATAAAAATGCTAATAATATAAAGCCCTTATACAAATCTATGATGCGGTCATATTTGGAGTACTGCGTATAATTCTGGTCAACCTATCTTAAGAAGGACATCGTAGAACTGGAAAAGGTGCTGAAGAGGGCAACCAAGATGATCAGGGGCCTTGTGAGGCAAGACTACAGCACCTTTTAGTTTGGAAAAGAGGTGAATAAAATTATGCATGGAGTAGAGAGAGTGGACAGAGAGAAATTTTTCTCCCTCTCTCACAACACTAGAACCAGGGCTCATCCCATGAAACTGATGACCAGGAAATTTAAGGCCCATCAAAAGGAAGTACTTTTTCACACAGTGCATAATAAATCTATAGAATTCCCTGCCACGGGTTGTGGTGATGGCCACTAGCTTGGATGGCTTTAAAAGGGGCTTAGACAAATTCATGGGGAGAGTGCTGCCCCCACCTCTTGCCTGTGGGCTTCTCAGAGGCATTTGGTGGGCCACTGTGTGAAATAGGATGCTGCACTAGATAGGTCTTGGGCCTGATCCAGCAGGACTATTCTTATGAATAGCCAGAATCTTCTTGGGAAGGGTCCATGTCATGGTTTGAGAAAGCAGTAGATTGAATTAATTGGATCAACATCCTCCCTCTCCATCCACTACTGTACTTTCAGAATTAGGAGTTCAAAAATCTGCTCTGAGGTTCTTGTGTAGTAGGTTTGCTGGTCACACACTAGAGAGAGCAGCATCTGTTAATGACTAGGCTTCAGGGATGTAGCAAGGTTAGAGTGGGCCCTGGGATAAGAAGTGAAGATGGGCCCCTCCCTTCTACAAGAAGCCCGCTGCCTTCTCTTCCCTCCTCTCATGTCTACTGCAGAAGGACTGTGAGGACATGCTGAAAAATAAAAATTATTGGCACACCCTTTCTCACACTCCCATTCAAAAGAATATTTTGAAGGTGAAAAACAGAGAAAAGGGGTATTATGATTGTACCTGTTCTTTTTTTAGCAGAATTCAAAAAGGGCCCCTAAGCTCTTTTAATTAATGATATTTTCACTTCTATCTCAGCTTCAGGAGGGCAGAGGGAGGAGTATCAGGCAGCATCTCTCCATGCTTCCCTCCTTCTGACTGACTGGCTGGCTGATGCTCAGTGACATTTCCTCGCTGTTGAGTCTGTCAGTCAGTCTGAGGGGTGGGTGGGTTGAACCTGAGCATTAGCCAACTAGTCAGGAGGAAAGAAGGATTCTACCTGACACTCCTCCCCTCCAGAAGAGGACTCGTCTTATTTGAAGCCAAGATGAGTCTTCTGATCAGGAGCCAACTGCATGCCAATGAGTGGGTGAGGCACAAGGGGGAGAGCAAAAGGCTGCCACTCAGCCAGTGGGTCCCTCCCTTCTTCAGGGGACCAAGGTCATCTATCACACCTTGTTAAATTACAGCTGTGCCCCTGCTAGCTATTCACTTCCTCTATTTACACAATGCCCTTGGGATTTTTAACTAATAATATGAAATGGACCCTGAAAGGCAAGGCTTTATCCTCCATCATTTCATATATCCAAGATGGGGCAGGAATTACTATTTAGATGGATAGTGTAAGAGGATTGAAATCAATCTCTGGCACCGATATAACATTAGAATTTCTCACAGGTGGCAGCAGGGGGGGTGGGATTCTTATTTTTTCCTTTGCTGGAGCTAAAAGACAAATCCATGGCACTGGTGAGTACTAATCAATGTACTAATCCAGTACTAATCAATGCTGGTTTCAGTTTGGATGAAACTCATCCAAAGTAGTTCCACCGGTCTCTTTTGGAGTTCAGATACTCTCTAACAAGAGATACAGACTTGTCTGGCAAAAGCAGAAGCTATTAATCCTATATTGCCTTCTGTTGCACTCCAGATTAAATATACTGAACCTCGGAGCGATATTTAGCAAGTGATATTTAGCAAGCGATATTTAGCAAGTGAGAACTGGGTAGGTTCCTCAGGGAAGGGAAATAAAATACAGCGATGTCTTCTGAAAGAGAAGAATTAATACTGATACTTCAAAGGAAAATTGCTGAGCCTAATATTTTATCTGTGTGTCTAAAAGGGATGCTAGTGGCAGGAGGAAGAAGATTTAGGATAGACCTGCTATGGATGAACCAGTATTTATTTTAGCCAATTCTGACAAAATCTGCAGATGTATATGTAGATTATCCTTCTCTTATCCCTTCTGTTGAGGATTATGATGCTGGGATTAGCCAGGGTAATACTAGGAAATCATGTAGGGTAGCAGTGTATAGTGAGCAGTATTTCTTTCCCCCACCCCTCACCGTGGTTTTTTTTGCCACAGCAGAGAGAAGGAAGGTAGGAGAAGCAGGGAATGGTATACATTCTTCTGCTGCTTGGGAACAAGGCAAAGGAGCTGGGAAGCCTAATCCAATAGTTAGGGATTTGTTTTATTTCTATCTTTATATGCCACTTTTCTGCAATAAAGCCTCCAAAGCAGCTCACAATAGAAAAGACACCCCAAACCATGAAAACAGCAATCAATAACAACAAAACACAGCAGTACAGAAAAACAGACTGATTCCAGGAATCACTTCCCCTTTGCTCCACACCAAAAACCAAATGGAACAAGTGCGCTTTAAGCAACTGTCTAAAAGTTGGGAGGATGTGGATATCCAGTTTTGGGGTTTTTTTAGGCATCATGGAAAACTGGTGTCTTGGCTGAACTGCTGGTTCCTGGAGCTTGGAAGGGGCCAGACTTCCAGTGTCAGGAATGAGATGCCAGGAGTAGGCATGTCGTTCAAGCCCGCCAGTATCCATCTGCTCTACACTACGTGTGGTTCCAAACACAGCTTCTGTAACAGTAACAATTTGAAGTCGGTTACAGATGTCAGTTTCGGAACTGCAAGTAGGGTAGAATATGCCGAAACGTAACGGGTTTGGATGACATGCCCAGTGTCAGAATTTCCTTCCCAGACATCCGGTTAGGCTCCTGCACACAGTCCCAAGAACCACCAGTTGTTGTTGTTGTTGTTGTTGTTATTTTACATTTATATCCCGCTCTTCCTCCAAGGAGCCCAGAGCAGTATACTACATACTTAAACTTCTCCTCACAACAACCCTATGAAGTAGGTTAGGCTGAGAGAGAAGTGACTGGCCCAGAGTCACCCAGCAAGTCTCATGGCTGAATGGGGATTTGAACTCAGGTCTCCCCGGTCCTAGTCCAGCACTCTAACCACTACACCATTCTGGCTCCACTCTGTGATGTCTGAACCCACTCTTGAAGTTTGCCAAAATTGTATGTCAAATGATGGCAATTAAGCACATGTGCATATGTTTACTTATTTTCTATACTTCTAATCATGGTGTGGCGGAAAGACCATGGTGTGGCGGAAAGACCAAAGTGATGAAATTCTACTTCTGCCCATTGGAAAGGAGTTCAGTGGGCTTGGGCTGAGGTGTGAATGAATGGATAAAATGTTGGCCCTTGAGGCTCATAGGGGCCAAACTAGAAGAGTGGCCTGAAGATTAAGTCTTGTATACTATCTCTACGTATCTTCTTCACCCACCCTGTGCTAAAAGCAGCTTCATGGTGGGGTATGTGTGTGAGGATTTACATCAGAGAAAAAGCAAAGAATTCAGCCCCCCTTCCCTAGCCCAGAGCCTCTCCCTCAGTCTTCAAAGCCATCCCATGGGGCTATTAATTAGTAAAACAAATTTCATAGGAGTTGCTAATTGCAGCTCTCCTTTGTCATGTCTTGTTTTGCCCTCAGAGTCACAGTCAGAAAGGAATAAGACAGGGATCCCAGGACTATATAGCTGGCTGGCCAAAAATGAGGGTATGAGAGAAGCCCCATCAGGACCTGATAAGTTGCAGAGTCTGGTGGGGTGAGTGAGAAAAAGATGCCAGGACCAGGATTTGTTGAAGATGCAGGAGGAGGGTGAATTCACCTCACTCTACTAATTGAACTAAGGTACCCAGATGCCTCAAACCGGTGCTGAGCTTAGCTCAGGAAATGTATATGTGCATCATTGTCCTCTTAACAATCTGAGGAATGTGCTTGGAAAATCCATTCAAAATGCCTTCTCATTATTTCCCCCTGAATTCATACCATGTTTCCTGGTATCCAGTCTTAATCTGCTTTGCTGTAACTTGAACCCAATGCAAGTTAGGCAATGAAGTGTAAATAGCATGGTGCTACAGCACTCAAAGGCAAGCGTGGGAACCTGCAATTTGCATACCAATGCACCATGGTTAGTTTCTCACAGGAGCTGCAGTAAGGTGTGCTTGGCTAAGACCGGCCCATTTCAATTTTTGCAAAATAACAAATGAGCCCTTTCTCACAATCCTGTGAGTGAACTTGAGGGCGGGCAGCGGGGAAGGCTGCAGCAGCTTACCTTCCCCACCAACTACCTACAATAGTTGCTGGGCACATGGATCATGCACCCAGACAAGCCACTGCTGGCCCAGCGTGGAGGTTCAGGGGCTGGGATGTGTCATCATGGCCCCCGGAAATCCCACAATGCACCGCACAGGTGCATGGTGCATTGTAGGATCCCCTCCCCCCCCCGGCAATGCTGTGCAGCCAGCTCCCAGCGGTTCTCACGGGCAGCCAAGCCCGGGCTTCACTGCCTTAACCAGGTCTTGGCTGCTTGTGAGAACCGCCTCAAAGACCGGTTATGAACCAGGCAAGAGGGGACACCAGAATACTGACGGTTCTGCCCACAGGAAACAGGCACAAGGTGTGTGTCATGAAATTTCATTCAAATACTGAATTCTAGACTAATTTTTTTAAATGAAGTTTTAATTTAAAAAAAATTAAATTCATACAGACTTTGTTTTGCTGGATGCAACATTAGCAGACATATGTTCTGTATTCTGTATTCACTAAATATTAAGGCTATACACATGATTATTACCAGGGCGAGGAGGCAGGGATGGACCTACTTTCCCCTCAGACGATCAGTGGTCCTCTCTTTGGTGTGCCTCTGTCTGCGCACGTGATCCACGCTGCTCCTGGCAGTGTGGATCGCTGGAGGCTGGAAAGATGAGTCCTGGCTTCCAGGAATTCCTAAATATACCACACAAGCAGCAGGGTGCATTTAGGGGTTCCCCCATGAGTCGAGTGCTCTAACTCTGTATATGCTCGGACTTCATGCACATGACCCCAGTGCATGGGGTTAAGAATGCACTAGTGCCCTTACCCCTGTCTAAAAGCTGGGGTTACAAGTCAGGTTGGGTGGGAGGGCAGCGCCAGGATTGGGCTCGATCCCAAAGCTGCACACGACTAGACCAACCCAGGCTGGGCTGCTCTAGGCTGAGTTGGGCTGCTCGTATGAATAGGCATATTATGTGGTAAGGGCCATATTGGTTTAGTGGTAGAATGTATGCATTACATATTCAGGGTCTCAAGTGCTTGTCAAAGACCCAGTCCACACAGATAGTAAATCACATGACAAAAATTGCTACACTGTTAACAACTCAGATTAAAGGTGTGAAGACTGCGTGCTTGAATGCCCAGACCCCCACCCCCCACCCCAACTCCAATAACTTGAAAACAGAAAGCTTACATATCGAGAAGTTTAGGCTACAACCCTTCTGATATCTTTCTCATCCCCATCTTCAAAGCGAGATAAGGGAGCTGTCCAGAAGGTCAGCAGTCAAAGGACTCAGTGCTGAGCAGAAGAGGAGCGGTCCAGACAAGGTCAGGACCATGTCTCGGGTAGCTGTTGCACCGGCTGCTTCCAAGCGACCACTGACGTTTTATGTAGGCAGCCTGGCAGTCTCATCCTTCCTCATGGACTGGAGCTCAGAGTTGCTTCTACTGAGCAAAGCTCTGAACTGAGATGCCTTGTGCAGTCAAGTGGACACTGGGCCAATGGCTCTGAGCTTTGGTTCTGTCATGACCCCAGATCTAGGATCGCTCTCATTTGGGGAACAAGGTAGAAAGCTCAGGGGATGAGGCAGGCTGGGAGCAACCTAAGATCCAAAGCTTGTATGGCCCCTTGCCGCTGGGACCCCCCACACTCTGGAGAACCAGAGCCAGCACCCCCACCATGATCTGAGGACACAGCCTTGCCTTTGTCCTCCTACTCAGAGGAGTCTCCTGAGGGCCTAGCTGCTTTAGCAGAGTCACTAGCTAGAGCCAGTGCTTAAGAAATTGGGCAAGACCCCTTTAAGAACTTTTCATTCATTCATTCATTCATTCATTCATTCATTCATTCATTCATTCATTTATGAAACTTCTATACCGCCCAAACTTTCGTCTCTGGGCGGTTAACATAAAAACAATTAAAACACATATAAACGTTAAAACAATGCAACAATTTAAAACAGCCATAAAATTTAGAACACAGTTTTTAAAAGCTGGGAAAGCTTGGGTGAAAAGATGGGTTTTCACGTGTTTTTTTAAAAAATTGCCAGAGATGGGGAGGATTGCATCTCAACAGGGAGCGCATTCCACAATCTCGGGGCAGCAACCAAGAAGGCCCGTCTCAGTGTAGCTACCAGACGAGTTGGTGGTAACTGGAGAGGGAACTCCTCAGATGACCTCAATGGGCGGTGGGGCTCGTAGTGAAGAAGACGCTCTCTTAGATACCCAGGGCCTAAGCCGGTTAGGACTTTATAAGTTACAACTAGCACTTTGTATTTTGCCTGGAAACCTATTGGCAGCCAGTGAACCTCCATCAGCAGAGAGGAATAATGTGGTCTCTCCGAGATGACCCAGAGACCAGCCTGGCTGCCTCATTCTGAACCAAGGAAAGAGGTGGTACCAATTCACCCTGCTTAGGCAGCAGCTCTAAGAACCATCGGTCTTCTGCAAGAAGCTGTTGGAGCAACATTCCCTCTATGCTGCAGTGCCTAGTTCTTCTTGCTGAGGTCTGGTTCTGGCCCTCTGAGCTTTCTGAGGTCTGGATGCTTGAATCCCTGCCTCAGCAGAGAGCCTGGATTCGGCTGCAGCAGGATAGTTTTCAGGCTTGCTTCCATCTCTGTTAATGGTGGTGGGTGGGTAGGTGAGTCCGGTTGGGACACACTGAGCCCCTTGGTTCTGCACATCTCCTGTGTGGGGTATGGACTCTGGGGTTACCTTAGATTGTCCTGTTTTTCCCTGTTCCGTGCCTGTGGGAGAGTCATTTGCTTGATTAGGAGGTTTCCTTTGATTCTGTCTCTGGAAACTTGGAATAGCTGACTATGGAGCCATTCACATGACCTACTGGGCAGGCAGGTGGTGGTGGTGAAGGCTCCACAAACCTTGCCTCCCCCTCCCAGATGGTTGATGTTTGGTTAGTGGTTACTGCGCTCCCACACGATCAGCCCTGCTCTGTGCAGTGTGGAGCAGGGCGGATCAATCTGGGACCAGGACTTGTCACCCTGGCCCCAGAAATCCCACAGTGATTCCCCACGTGAGTGCACGGTGCATTGTGGGCATTCCCCCAGCAATGGGCAGATGCCCGTCAGTGCTTCTAGCTTTCTGTGAGCAGGAAGCATTCAGCCATCTGATTCCCCCACCTGAAGTCTGTAGTGGTAGACCCCAGAAACAACTTTTCCACATGATCTGCTCTTTTTCTAGATCAGCCGTAAAGTTCCATTGCTCTCACTCAATGTAAAGCTGTTCCCTATTTTATTTGGAAAATATGTCTACCACTTTTCAATGGAAATTTCACATAGTAGTTTAAAAAAAAGAAAGGGAAAGGGGAAAAAGGAGAAAATGGTTCCCCAAAAGCTCATAACTTAAAACGAAACACGAAAGAGACACCAGCAACAGCAACTGGAAGGCATACTATGCTGGGTTGATTAGGGACAGATGCTCTCTCCTGGCTAAATAAGAGAGATCTGCCACTTTAAAAGGCGGCTTTTTGCCCAGTTAGCAGGGGTAAGCTTGTGTCTGTTTATCCAATGTCTTATTGTGATATATTCTGCAGAGCCCATGGAAAAAGAAGCTTCCTGTTGGAATGAACAGTGGTGTTGTGACCTTTGCTGATGTTTTACATCTCTCCCCATATCCTCCTTTCTCCATTTTCCTTCCTGGTCTTTGTTGTCTTCTCTTTTTGTATTTCCTCCTTGGCAACAGTTTGTATCATGTGCCACTTTTGGGGTGTGTTTTTTTGTTTTTGTTTTTGCCTTCTTCCAAAACCATTTAAAGATCTTCCATTCTGTCAAAGACTGGTCATCGTTTTTTATTTTAATTATCTTTTGTTTGTGGTGTAAACAGATACAGAGCACACACACCCCCCGCCCACAACCTTCACAGGTAACTGTGGAATTATGCAGAATAATTACTCGTTAAAGAGTATGGCACATTTTCAGCCTTTGGCTACCTAGGCTTGTAAATACTACTTTTAAAATAATACTTAACCAAGGTATTAATCACAATTATGGATGCTGTTAGACTCAAGGCTTTTAGAAAAAGGGTATAAAAGGATGCATTTAGAAAGTTAATACTTGCATTATTTATCAGCAGTTTTCTTTGCTTTTACAAGTGACCTTTGACATTGAATTTTAAACTTGCAGGTTGTGACTTTTAACTTTCAGAACCTCAAATTAAGATGTCAAACTGTCTAGGGTTGGAATATATGCAACATTTCTCTTCAGCCTTAGGGACAAAAAACACATTACATAACAATGCATGTAACAAAATTCAAACAGTTTTGTTTTGTGTTTTAATTGAGCGCTGACTTAGGCTTTGGCTGGTGCCAAGCCAAGCTGCAACTAGAAGAGTCCCATTTCAGAGCAGGCAGATGAGGCGCAAAGGGGCCAGAGGCAGTAGACAGGGTCAAGACAAGCTGAGGTCAGGTGCCAGATTGGACAGTGACGACCAAAAGGGCCAGAGGCAAAAGATGTGGTCACAGATCGGCAAAGCTGGTTAAGGACTGTTCATGCAGGCAAGGCCAGTCTGTGCTGTTGCTTTGTCAAGCGATGTTGCTTAGACAATTGAATTGTTATGTGGGGCCAAACAGGCTCTTCTTGGTTCCCTGGCAGGGGCTTAACTATAATAGGGCAAGGAGAGACAGTTGTCTGGGGGGCCTTGCTCAGAGGCAAGTCATATGACTGATTCCCCCAGCTGTGCACCCGCCTGGGCTTCCTTCAGTTATATTCATCCTCCGAAATTAATGTGAGTGTTAAGACCTGGAGCTACCAGAACAGCAGGTCTTTCTCTAGTACCGTTAAATGACTTGCATCGTCCACAATTTACAAAACCTTAAAAAAAATAATTTAGGATGATGTCCTATTGTGGCACATAGGTTATGTGTGTGTGTGACACACACACACACACACACACACACACACACACACTTACTTTACTATGCTTTTTATTTCCACTATTCAGCCTTATTTAAGATTTCTTTACTTCATGAGCTGAGCTTCAGTGAGTGGGGGAATTTTAAAATCTAGTCTCTGGGCCCACTCCAACCTTGCAACGCCCCTGTTCCTTGAGCCACCTGGGCAGAAGAGCTGCAGTCCCAGCTCTTCAGAGTCCCAGAGCATGGTCTAAGGGTGCACAGTATAGCCACTTTGCTAAAATGAAGCAGGCCTTGATGTGGTTAGTGCCTGAATGGGATATCTATGTATGCTCCCTTTGCGGGTGGGGACATAGTTCGATGGTACAGCATCTGCTTTGCATGCAGAAGGCCCCAGGGTCAATCCCTGGCATCTCCAGGTAGGGCTGGGAAAGACTGCTGCCTTAAACCTTGGAGAAGCACAATACTGAGCTAGATGGACCAGTGGTCTGACTCGATATAAGGGAACTTCCTGTGTCCCTGTGTACTGGTTCTGACCATTATACGGATGGCACTGCACTGCAGTGCAGCAGAGAACAGGCCGATAACTGCTGCAGGGAGTAAGGTTCTCGAGCCCTGCTGACAGAGTCCCTGGTTCAAAACCCCCAGGGCCTTACAAGTAGCCTCCAGAGCCTACAATTCTGATTGGAGGAATCAAAGAAGAAGAGCTCTGCTGGATCAGATGCAAGGGCCATCTGGTCCAGCATCCTGCTTCCCACAATGGCCCAACCAGATCCCCGTGAGAAGCACATAAGCAGGGAATTAAGGCCAGAGCCCTGCCCCCCACAGGCTGGTATTTGATTATATGCTTTCTCTGAATATGGAGGTTCTATATAAGCATCATGAATAATCACATGAGTTTGGCGGGGGGTGGGGGAGCTTAAGCTTTTCCCTGTTTCTGCTCAGAATTATCCCAAGCTATGTTTTCCCTCCATGAGGTTCCAGATATGTATTTACAAGGGTAACTATGCACCTTAAATCTCCCCCGCTGGAGGGGGCAAAACAGCCTGTAAGGAGGCCATTTTTAGCATTAAAAATTGATATCTGGTGGGCTCTAGGTGCAGATGTGACTGTAATTGTGCAGAATTTACAAGGTGGGGGGCCTGGAATCATGCCAACCCACTCTGCTCACTCTAGCAGGGCTCATGAGTCCACCAGGTATCCACATGTTGGATGCTGAATTCCAGTCAGAGCCTGCATGCATTGGTCTGATCTACATAATTGTTGCTTCTCAAAATTGGCAGTGGCAGGGAAATGATTACACAGGTAGGCCTGTGTAATCCACATGTCACATGTGGGAAAATTCCACATTTTTCTTTGTGGAAGTTTGTCACTATGATCAGTTCTGGGTAAGGACAGGATTAACACAAATTAGGGCTGTTACCGGGTTAAAGAAACCTTAATCCACTGAATCAATCCGTTGATTTAATCTGCATAAATTTGCATAGAAATAAAACAAGACTTCTAAGGGCAAGATAGATTATTACAGTCATCAGCTAGAACTAATGAGCAGATAGCCATTAACAACCACTAAAGGCAAGATGCACACTTTTCTTGGTGATTTTTGATGATGCTGAACATTCATGTCATAACAAGCACCATCTTAGAAGAGGTATTCCCTTGGGTGGATGAGAGAGAGAGAGAGAGGCAGGGAATACCTCTTCCAAGATGGCACCTGACACCTAATTGTTGTAAGTTCTTGAATTTAAATGTATGTTTTTTAAAATTAAAATCTGCCACCCAATTAATCAGAGCCACCTCTTTAATCAGTCAAAAGGTTTTTAATTTTACTAAATGTCATAGATAAATACATAATCAAATGCACAAATAAACTGTGAACTTTACAACTTGCTTTGCTGGTGCTTGGTAGCTCTGTCCCTTGGCAAGAAATGATTGGCTGTATAGTACAATGGATCTACAACTGATAAGATTTTGAAGAAGAGTCTCCCATTAGACCCCATGATCTATTTGTTGAAAGAGATGAAAGGAATAGTGTCTAAGAATGACAAAATGTTGCTCTTTCATATTATTTTTGTGGCAAGACCTTTGTATGGAAAACATTGGTAAACACTAGATGTTCTGTCTTAAACTTTGGATCTTGCATCTTATACATAGCAGCCCATTTTAAACAGGAGCAATCTCTCTCTCTCTCTCTCTCTCTCTCTCTCTCTCTCTCATTATCTAAGTCATACGCATGGCTAATCCCATGAGTGGCAGCTCTCGTGAGAGTTTGCAAGCGAGCTGCTAGGAGGGGGAGAAGAAAGCGGCAGCAGGGGGAGGCCCCACCAAAGGTGAACGCGTGGGTGGGCAGGTGGGGGGGAAGAGGGTGCAGTGGGCAGTGGCAGTGGCTGGCTGGGTGGAGAGAGAAAATGGTGAGCAGGCAGCCCAACTACAGCCGTCCTCGAGAGGAGACTGGCCAAGCAGGTGGCGGAGAGGGTGGCGCAGCCTTCTTCTCTGGGCCTGCCTGCCAGCCAAATGACAAGTCAGGCCACACTGGGGCCGAATGAGGCCTGCACAGAGAGGTGCCTGCATAGAGAGGCAAGGAGACAGACGAGCAGACGGCAGAGAGGGCGGTGCAGCCTCCTTCTCTGGGCCCTCTTGCCAGCCAAATGGCCGGTTGACTGGGCTTCAGTGCAACCTCAGACCCGCAGCTGCTGGGTGAGCAGGTGGGGAGGATGACGAATGGAGGGGGGGAGACAAGTGAGCAGGTCGGGGGAAGGAACAGGTGAGCAGGTTGGGAGGAGGAATGGGCAAGCTTCGAGTGGGTGGGAGGAGGAATGGGCAAGCGTGGGCTGAGTGCACTAGCGCACAGATGCTCTGTGGGATCAGCTAGTTCAATATTAATAGGTATGGAGAAGAATTGAACCCCTTTAGAGTGTACCAGGATGCTAAACAGTACTATAATGGGGCTCTCCTTTCCTTGTTTTGCCAGTGTGTTTCTCCATGCACTTTTTATGCTAGTGGCTTTCTGTTTTTCTCTTTGGTCATGAAAATGTTTTAATGTTTAAATAAAGTTAGTCTATGCCCTTTTCGTGCTGCTCCCCCCCCCCCCGGTTGTAAATCTATTTTAGAGTTTTTCATCTATTTAGTCATAACGTTTTTCCTGCTTGTAATGATAATGGTGTTTGTTTTTCCTGTCCCTACACTGCTGGCTTGTATTGTATTTCATTGCTAATAATGCTAAGTGTATTTAAAAATAACTATAAAAAAGTGAACTTCACCAGACATGACAACCTTGCTATTGTTTACATGGTAGCTTATCCTGGGATGAAAGAAGAGTGAGTCAGCAACTCCCTGATGTTCCCACTTCCCAGGTGTTGTTTCCTCTCTTTGATTCAACCTTTGAGCAGGTATACAAGTCAAAGATTGAAGTGAGTTGTGGCGTTCTCTCCAGGCATGTTAACACTGGGGGCCCATTCTCACAACTGTTTTGAGGAGGGTATTTGCCCAGGTGAGATGTTACCCAATATGCAGCACACATTCACCGTTTCTGTTTGTCTCTGCAAGCCCAGCAAGCACATGGACATGGCTGCTGGTGGTCTGTTGTTGAAATTGTCAGCTTCTTACTCCTCCATGGAAGGTCCTCTAGGGTCCCAGATGCATTCCCAGCACCCACCCCTGCCCACAGATTGGGAAAGTTTCACGACATCTGCAGCTGCCCTCTCATCGGCCATGAAAGAGCAGGAGGCATATATAGTCCTGCCGAAGCTGCTCTGCTTTCAGGAGCATAGAATGTGCTTTGAAGGCTAGCTCTGCACACAGGTCTGCATAGAGCTAGCCTTCTCTATGCACAGTGGTTGCTGTGTAGGGGAGGGTGTTCTGGTAGCCCAGTTGTAGCAGATTAAAGCTTTTGTCTCAGAGCAAGCTCACGTGGGGGAAGAAATGCTCAATCATCCTGGCTAAGCTGCCTGGCTAGGCTTCTCCTAACATGATTCTGTATTATCGGTAGGTTCAAAATGCCACCTCTAAGCACCCTAAAACTTGCAGAGAACCGGAACAATGGAGTGGATGCTGTAATCCAAGGTCCCTCTGTAACTGGGTATTGGGCAAATACAAAAACAAAACACCTTCCACATGTAAGCTTACACAGGATGAGAAAAACTGATAGCTGCTGAATGTTTGAGGACGTGTTTG
Organism: Hemicordylus capensis; assembly: GCF_027244095.1. NCBI lineage: Eukaryota > Metazoa > Chordata > Lepidosauria > Squamata > Cordylidae > Hemicordylus > Hemicordylus capensis. The sequence goes on from NC_069658.1 coordinate 265,318,882, forward strand.
CACCAGAGTAATCCCCCTTCGCCCCCCTTTTTCTGAGTTACAAACCAACTCGGAAAGGCTTGTAAAAAGAAAAGAACTTAGAAAAAAACACCAGTTTTATTCAGTTACTGCAGACTGCTTCCGTCTGAGGCTTCTAGCTTTCTTAGATACACCCCCAAATACTTAGTAGGTTACAAAAATAGGTTGTCTTAGGCACACTTAAATGTTTATAGTGTCTTTTGCAACGCCCAAGGTAGGGTGGGCGTAGGCTAGTGTTTCTTATTTTAATTATGTTACAGGTAAACAATAATAGAACACTAGCAGGAATATACAAAACACACATGCCAAAAAAAAATAACTTCCCTAATGCCAAGTCGTACTAAACAAATTTTTCCCTAAATTAATCGTCCCGAAGCCAAAACCCAGGCTTCCTTTCCTTTAACTCACCAAATTCCAGATGGAGTTTGGTGAGTTCAAGCTTCCTGCCCTCTTGTCTTTCAAGGATCTGCAGAGTTATTCTCCTGCAGCCATCCTCCATGGCCACATGTGTTCATGTGCACCTTTAGCCTAGCTTCTTCCAACAAAGAACTCCCTTCTTCCTGGCAGCAGCTCTCTAGGTCCCACCCACCTGGTCTACTGATTGGCTGAGCCCTGGAGTTCACCAGCCTGTCAGCCAAGACAACTCTTTAGAGGGAAGGGAGGCTGATCACTACACCAGGTAAAAACAGTATGCAGATTTTAAAACCTTCCTCCTGCTCTCCTCCACACTTGTTACAATGGGACACCCATTGTTATGATAGCACGTCCTTAGCACGACAATATACCCTCTCTGGAATTGAGCTTCTCAGGTTTAGAGGAACTTGACCAATTTGAGGTGACAAGAGATGATGTTCTAAACTGTCTTGAAAAACTAAAAATTAACAAATCGCCAGGGCCAGATGGCATCCACCCAAGAGTTCTGAAGGAATTCAGATGTGAAATTGCCAGTCTCCTAGCAAAAATATGTATCTTGTCCTTACAATCAGGCACTGTACCAGAGGACTGGAAAGTAGCCAATGTAACTCTGATTTTCAAAGTGGGATCCAGGGGGGATCCAGGATATTACCAGCTGGTTAGCTTAACATTTGTGCCGGGTAAATTGATGGAAAGCATACTTAAGGACAAAATTGTTTAACAAATAGAAGAGAAGGCCTTGCTGAGGGAAAACCAGCATGGCTTCCTCAAGGGCAAGTCTTGCCTCACTAACCTTCTGGAGTTCTTTGAGAATGTCAACAGGCATGTAGATAAAAGTGATCTGGTTGACATGGTGTACTTGGAATTGAAAAAGCTTTTGACAGAGTTCCCAAAAAGGGCTGAGTAAACATAGCAGTCATGGGATAAGGGGACAGGTTCATGTAATTGATAACTGGTTGAATGACAGGAAACAGAGGGTAGGAATAAATGAACAATGTTCACTATAGAGAGAAGTAGGAAGTGGGGTCCCCCAGGGATCTGTATTGGAACTAGTGCTCTTTAACTTTTTCATAAATGGTCTAGAAGTTGAGGTAAGCCATGAAGTGGCCAGATTTGCAGATGACTTTAAACTGTTTAGGATAGTGAAATCCACAACAGATTGTGATGAGCTTCAAAAAGATCTCCAGATTGGGGGAGTGGGCAACAAAATGGCAATTGCGGTTCAATGTAAGCAAGTGTAAGGTGATGCATTTTGGGGCAAAAAAAACCAACTTCACATATACGCTGATGGGATCTGAGCTGTTAATGACTGCCCAGGAGAGAGGTCTTGGGGTCATGGTGGACAGCTCATTGAAAGTGTCATCTCAGTGCGCGGCAGCTATAAAAAAGGCCAATTCCATGCTAGGGATCATTAGGAAGGGGGTTGAAAATAAAAATGTTAATATTATAATGCCCTTATACAAATCTGTGGTGCAACCACTGGAGTACTGCATACAGTTTTGGTCACTGTATCTTAAGAAGGATATTGTAGAACTGGAAAAAGTGCAGAAGGCGGCAACAAAGCTGAACAGGGGCCTGGAGCACCTTCCTTATGAGGCTAGGCTACAGCATCTGGGACTCTTTAGTTTGGAAAAGATGAGATTAAGGGGAGACTTGATAGAGGTCTATAAAATTATGCATGGAGTAGAGAGAGTGGACAGAGAGAAATTTTTCTCTGTCTCTCACAATGCTAGAATCAGGGGTCATTCAATGAAACAAGGTCGGGAAATTTAGGACCGACAAGAGTAAGTACTTTTTCACATTCCTATTAATTTCAGTGAGATGTCTGTTGAGGAACTTAGTCAGGATGTCAACCATTATTTATATACAGCTCTTCATTTTTAAAAAAGTTCTTAGAGCAATTTACATAGCAAAAGGAATAAAAATAAGAAAAATGGTTCCCTGTTTGAAAGGGGTTCACAGTCTAAAAGGAAACTCAAAGTAGGCATCAACAATGGTCACTGGAGTGATGCTGTGCTGAGCAAAACAGAGATACCTCCACCCTGCTAAATATAAGAGTACCACCACTGGTTCTTCTTATGCTAAGCCTGACACCACTTTAAAAAAACCCAAACTCTTGTCTAGTTAAACTAGGTGGTGGAAGCTTAGTTTTTCTCTATGAGTATTAGTTATTTCCTGCCCTGCTGTGGCTTGTAGGGTTGGTCAGTTTGTGGAGGAGGTTATCATATGAAGGCTAGTGTGTCAAAATCTTGAAAGCCCCAGGAAAAATAGGCTATCTGACTCTAATAAGTGCACCTCAATCTCTTTCTGCCCTTAGATGCCAAAGATTTCCGAAGCCCAGCACAGAGTTGCTTGGGAATGTGAGTGAGGCGGGTTCCTCCAGTGGCCCTGGGAGAAGGGAATTCTGAGTGCCTATTATCCCCAGGAACAAAAGCTCCTCTGTCTGTGCCACCTAAACAGCAGCCAGAGCGGGTGTGATGTGAATTGGCGTATGTGAGCTTCAAGGGCAGGATGCCAAAGTAGCATCAGTGAGTGCGAGTGTCCCAGCTGGATTTTGGAACCTAACAAAATGCTGGCTATTCTATCTATCTAACTATCTATCTATCTATCTATCTATCTATCTATCTATCTATCTATCTATCTATCTATCTATCTATCATATTTTTATTTATTTACTTACTTACTTATTTGACATGTTTTTATACTGTACCGCCCAAAACCTACGTCTCTGGGTGGTTTAACTGTTTACTCTTATAACAACAGTAATCAGTGCACCTCATTGCCTTTGCATTAAAATTTCCACACACACAGAGATGCAGACCTTGTAGATGGAGCTGGCACCAGACCAACAGAGAATGTCAACTCACAAAGCATTTAGGCAATCTGGCCGAAGGTTCCTTCCATTCCAAGCACTACCTACAGGAAGATGCGGGTTCTAAGGTGTCTAGGGGATAATGTATAAACATTATTTATTATTTTAACTTTTTATATGTGTTTTAATTGTTTTATGTTAATCGCCCAGAGACAAAAGTTTGGGCGGTATAGAAGTTCGATAAATAAAATAAAATAAATTCTTTTCCAGATAAAGACAAATCTTCTCTAGTCCAGTTTCCAGATGTGAGTTTTCACTGACTTTTCACTTCACTTGTCTGGGAAAGAGGTGCTCGCACTATCTTTTCTAGGCTATGTTTACACAGAGCTCTTGCCCCACCAACTCTAAAATCTCACATTGGTGTATGAATGGCTTTATTAGACTAGACCAATGTCCTGCAGTATGCAGGCTCCCATTTCCAACCCTGGTCATAACTGAATGCTGCAAAGGGAACATGCAAGTGAACAAATATCCATGGATTGTTGTGATGGTACTGGTGGTGTTTTTCAAAAGAAATATCCTCAAAGTGGCTTACATAGAAAAAAGAATAGGAAGGAGATGATTCCCCATTCCCAAAGGGCTGAAAAGAAACACGAGGGAGACACCAGCCACAGCCACACTGCAATTCTGTGGAATTCTCTGCCACAGGATGTGGTGATGGCCGCTAGCTTGGATGGCTTTTAAAAGGGGCTTGGACAAATTCATGGAAGACAGGTCTATCAATGGCTACTAGTCTGGTGGCTATAGACCATCTCCAGCCTCAGAGGCAATATGCCTCTCAATGCCAGTTGCAGGGAAGCAACAGCAGGAGAGAGGGCATGCTCTCACCTCTTGCCTGTGGGCTTCTCAGAGGCATCTGGTGGGCCACTGTGTGAAACACAATGCTGGACTAGATAGGCCTTGAGCCTGATCCAACAGGGCTGTTCTTATGTTCTTGTGGGGGGGATACTCTTCCCCCCCACAATTGTGATTCTGTGTGTGCTCTGATCAGAATTCTGCACAAGAAAAATAGAATTTGCAACCTCAAATCATTTTGCAAATTGAGCAATTCCCCTCTTCTCTCAGTGGTAGGAAGTTCTAGGCTATGAATCAACCATTCACAATACGACAGTACAGTTGGCAACCATTGTAGCAGTGATCTCTCACAACATGGACATGCTGGTCAGGATTTAAAGAATGGTAGAACAAATTGTGTGAGCCTCACAACTTTTATTTTCTTTAGGAACAGCTGTCTATGCTTCAAGGAAAACTTTTTGAAACTGCAGTTTGTGATATGGCATGAGGGGATCAGTTATACATTGGAAAAAATTGCAGCAGAATATATTTGATCATGGCAGTTCATTGTCAGCTCATACATTTCATTTCTCAGTGTGATCCTGTGTGTTGTGTGTGGAACACCGAAAGGGACTACATGAAGACAAAATGGCATTCATGCGTGAGTTGGCTCAAATCATTTTAGAATGATTAGATACTTGTCCGTTCATCTGAGAATTAAACCGATATGCAATTGACCCAGACATTCAAAGCAATATTGATGCAGATCTCAAAGACTTCCTTGTTAATATCCCAGACAGTTGACAGTACTGTCAGAAACAGCTTTGAAAAGCTGCTTGCTTGGAAGCCTTTATTTCCAAGTGGATCCAGGATCAAGCGAAACAACAAAAATCTGAGCCTTTGGCCTGGGCAGCCTATTCCTTCAGTAGACCGAGGAAATTGTGGCTGGTCACACTCCGTGCTTGTCCCGCCAGCCAGTTAAAGTGTGATGGGGTAAAGAGCACTCATTGGGAAGCGTAGGGGCTTGGCTGGAAAAGTGTCGCCTTGGGGTTTGCTCTCCACACCAAGGCAATTCTGACCTTTCACGCCTTCATGGGCAGTTTCCATGGCGATGGATTAAGAATAGGGAGGAGCTGTGGTTTTGTCAATAAGGCCTGGCTTGTTTTTGTTCCCCTGCCTTGGCCTAGTGCTGTTGCCCAGTAGGAAATACTGGACTCATTTTTGGAAGCTGGTCAGCTCGGACCCACAAGCTCCCTCCTTCTGGGAAGCATCTCCCGCTCACTCTCACCATTGCTTTCTCCAGGTTATTCTCACTCTAACTCAGCAGAGTGTGATTTTTCACTTTGCTTAGAAACACTTTGTCTGTGTTTCTGTCACTAACATCAGGCCTGACTTGTGACAATTTATTTGAGAGTTCTCTCCTGGCACTCCTGTTTTTAGCCCTGTAGTGCACACCTGGAGGAACAAGAAATGCCCCAGAAAAGGGCAAGAAACTTATCCAGTCTTGGTACATATACATTAGAAGCCAGACATATGGACTGCACAGCCCTCTTTGGAGTACAAAACCCCTGCCACATGCAGATTGCAGGACTCGTGCCTGCTACACTGGGTGTATGTGATCCCAGAATAAGTACCATAGTGACATGCATTCATCCTCAGTTCCTGATGCTTTATGTGCCTATTTGGTTGACAAGTACAGTTTTGGAACTCACAACTGCTAGTGTCTTCTGAAACCTGAATCTCTGAATTTCTTTCTTTTAATGTTTGGATCTGGGATGCTGTGTGACATGAGCTAATTTATAAGTTATATGAAAAATGCTCTCTGAGAGAGAGAGAGAGAGAGAGAGAGAGAGAGAGAGAGAGTATTTCAAAAATTTGTTTGTGCAGTGCCTCCCAGACTCATAGAGGTGGTGTGCTCATTTGGCTTGATCACAATCGCCTGTTGTGGCTGAGCTAATTTGCTTTGTTCACAGCCACCTATTTTCCTCTGTCAGATGTGGGGAATGTGCCCTTCCCAAATTCCTCCCTGATTGCTTTTCATCCCACCCTTGTCCACAACACAGTTCTTTGGGAAACTGGGATCCAAACTTTTAAACTTTAGCCTCTCCACATATGTCATCTGCTATGGATCCTCTGCCCAATTGCTATGGAACCCTAGAACATCGCACACAGCTTTCGGGGATGTCCTAAGTAACATGCTCAGTGCAAGTAAGACAGCAGCCAGGTCTTTTTAGCATCACCACTGGCCCAAATGGACTAAATGCAAACTCAGACATGCCTGTTGCTCTCCTCTGGTTGTGCATTGTGGGGAAGATGGGTAGTGGTGGACAAGCTGCATTTCAGGGGAGCTTGTCCACTATCTTATAGCTCAGTGGTTGCTCATTTACCTTGAATGCATGAGGTCCTAAATTCAGTCCCCAGGATCTCTAGCTAAAAGGTCTCAGGTAGCAGGGCTGGGTAAGACCCCGTCTGAGACCTTGGAGAGCTACCTCAGCTCAGTAGAGGAATGGTCTGATTCACAGTGAGGGATCTTTTTACTGTTCATATGAACATATTGTGAACACAAACTGAAATATGAAATAGTTGGTCTTTATGTATATATAATATGTGCCTAAAATTCCTTCTAACTTTACCCCTGCTAATTGGGCAGAGAGGTGTCTTTTGCAGTAGTGGCTGTCTTATATTTAACGGGGGAGCGGGGAGAGCAACTGCCCCTATTGAATCTAGCATTGCCTCTCCCCAGTGGCTGTTGCTGAGATGTCTCCTTCATGTTTCTCTTTAGACTGTGAATCTTCTCTGTTAAATTTTTTAAACAACCATAATAAAGATCTTTTCATTGAGGAGACTCTGATAAGATTCTGCAGAATCCCAGGTTCATAGACTCAAAGAATCTTAAAATTTGGGTTCGGAAGGGACCTTGGGGGACTTCTAATTCCGATCCCTGCTCAATGCAGGAAACTGCTACACCGTCCCTGAGAGATGGCCGTCTAGCGTCTGTATGAAGATCTCCAGAGTTCCCACCACTGCACAAGGCAGACAGATCCACTGCCAGAACAGCTTTTACAGTTAGGAAATTTTTAATGTCTGGCTTCAATCTGCTTCCTTGCAATTTCAACCCGTATTCTGCTCTTGCCCTCAGGAGCAGCAGAGAACAAGTCAGAGAAGAAATTCTATGTGACAGCCCTTTAGTTAGTTGAAGACGACTAGGGGTGTGCACGGAACCGCCAAACTGCGGTCCGGCACTGGGGTGGGGGGTAGCTTTCAGAGCGGCAGGAGGGTTTACTTACCCCTCCCGCCGCTTTCCCGCTCTGGCGCCGTAATTGTAGGAGTAATTGGGGCAGCAGGATACCTCCCCGCCGCCCCTTCCCTGCTGTCGCTGTAAAAAACTCCCAGGAGTCCTTTGCACGCACGCAAAAGACTCCTGGGAGTTTTTTACAGTGGGGGAGGGGCGGCAGGGAGGTATCCTGCCACCCCAATTACGGCGCCAGAGCGGGAAAGCGGCGGGAGGGGGTAAGTAAACCCTCCCGCCGCTCTTAAAGCTACCCCACCCACCCGAACCGGACCACCCAGGTCTGGACCAGTCCGGGCCCATCCCTAAAGACAACTCTCATATCTCTCTTAGTCTTCTGCAGGCTAAACATACCATCTCCTCCGACCATTCCTCATAGGTCTTGGTTTCCAGACAACTCAGAATCTTTGAGTTCATTTCACACTTCCGAGCAGGCGGGGCAGCAGACAGGCAGGAGAGAAGGCTGGGAAAACTCACCTTCAAACCCCCCCGCCCCCCTGAGGTACAAGTTATTGTTATGGGAGCACAACCCGAGCTTCCCCAGATGAGTAGTGATGCATGGCACAGCGCGCAGCTCCAGAGAAAATCCCACAAAGCACTGTGCAACACATTATTATTTTTGTATTATTATTTACATTTTATATCCTGCTCTTCCTCCAAGGAGCTCAGAGCGGGCACTCAGCTCACACACAAGCAGGAAGTCCCAGTGCTAGCTGGGCTAAAAGGCTGGGCTAGGCAGTGCTGGCCCACCAGGATCAGGCCTAACTCCAATGGTTGCCCGGAAATCTAAGACCAACAAACAGAAGTACTTTTTCACACAATGCATAATCCACTTGTGGAATTCTCTGCCACAAGATGTGGTGACAGCCAACAACCTGGATGGCTTTAAGAGGGGTTTGGATAACTTCATGGAGGAAAGGTCTATCAATGGCTACTAGTGGCTATAGGCCACCTCCAGCCTCAAAGGCAGGATGCCTCTGAGTACCAGTTGCAGGGGAGTAACAGCAGGAGAGAGGGCATGCCCTCAACTCCTGCCTGTAGGCTTCCAGAGGCATCTGGTGGGCCACTGTGTGAAACAGGATGCTGGACCAGATGGGCCTTGGGCCTGATCCATCAGGGCTGTTCCTATGTTCTCATGTTCTTATGGTTCTCACACCTGAGTTAGGCTGCATGTGAGAATAGCCTCTTTGTTTCCCTTCTCTGAACCCAGTCCAGCTTCTCACTGTCTTTCTTAAAATGCACTGCACTGAACTTGCCAAAGTATTTCAACTGAGGTCTGACCAGTGCAGTATAGAGCGGAACTATTGTGATCTGGATGTTATGCCTCTGAGAATGCAGCCCAAGATTGTATTATTGTTATTATTTTACACAGTCAGACAGGTGTTATTGACTAGTTTGTTTTATCCAGACATCGAGTCCTTCCCAAGGACCTGGGATGCCAGAATTTTATTGTCAATGTTGTTGCTGTTGTTATAGATATCGTCGCAGAATATAGGCTGTTCCCAGTAAAGCTGCTTTTTGTAATTGGCTGATGGTGATTTCTGTGACCCCTATGGTGTTGAGGTGCTCTTCAAGGTCTTTTGGAACTGCACCCAGGGCGCCAATTACCACTGGGATTATTTGGGTCTTTTTCTGCCACAGCCTTTCAATTTTGATTTGTAGATCTTTGTATTTGGTGATTTTTTCTATTTCTTTTTCTTCTATTCTGCTATCCCCTGGTATTGCTATGTCGATTATTTTGACTTGTTTTTCTTTCTTCTCGACTACAGTTATATCTGGTGTATTGTGTGGCAGATGTTTGTCTGTTTGTAGTCGGACGTCCCATAATATTTCTACATCTTCATTTTCTACCACTTTTTCAGTTTTATGGTCCCACCAATGTTTGGCTACAGGTAGCTTGTATTTTTTGCAGATGTTCCAGTGTATCATCCCTGCTACTTTGTCGTGCCTTTGTTTGTAGTCAGTCTGTGCGATCTTTTTACAACAACTGATTAGGTGGTCCACTGTTTCATCTGCTTCTTTACAAAGGCGGCACTTGCTGTTTGTGGTGGATTTTTCGACTTTTGCTCTTATTGCATTTGTTCTTAGTGCCTGTTCTTGTGCAGCCAGTATTAAACCCTCTGTTTCTTTCTTCAAGTTGCCATTCTTAAGCCGTTGCCAGGTCTTGGTGATGTCTGATTTTCCACTTATATTGTGCAAATATTGACCATGCAGTGGCTTATTTTTCCATTTTTCTGCTCGGTTCTTGACTTGTTCTTTCTTGTAGGCCTGCTTTGTTTCATTGGTGTTGAATAGTTTCTCATTATTGACCATTTGAAGTGCATCTTCTTCACTGTCCTTGATATATTCTTCAAGGCCTCTTTTTTCCTCCTCTACCGTTTGATGGACTTGCAGCATTCCTCTTCCACCTGAGCTGCGAGGGAGGTATAGCCTATCTACATCACTGCGGGGGTGCAGAGCATGAGATTGATGGTCATGATTTTCCTGGTCTTACGATCCAGCGTCTCTAACTCTGCCTGGGTCCAGTCTATTATTCCTGCAGTGTATCTGATAACAGGTATAGCCCAGGTGTTTATCGCGTGTATGGTGTTCCCGCCATTGAGTTTGGACTTGAGGATTTTTCTAACTCTCCTGATGTATTCACTTCCAATTTTTCTTTTAACTTCAGCGTGTGCAATGTTATCAGCCTGGAGAATGCCCAAGTATTTGTAATGTTCTTTCTCTTCCAGGTTCTTGATCTTGCTTCCATGGGGCAGTTCTATTCCTTCTGTTTTTGTTATTTTCCCTCTGTTCATTATTAATGCAGCACACTTGTCTAGCCCAAACTCCATTGCTATATCGCTACTGAATATACGGACAGTGTTTAGCAGTGATTCGATTTCTGACTGGGACTTCCCATACAATTTCAGATCGTCCATGTACAGCAGATGGTTGATTTTACTGGATGTTTTAGATGTTTGGTATCCGAGGCCTGTTTTGTTTAGTATTTGTGAAAGTGGGGTCATGGCAATTACAAACAACAGAGGGGATAGTGAGTCCCCTTGGAAAATTCTGCTTCTAATGTTAACCTGTCCAAGTGTCTCGCCATTGATTGTTAACTGTGTACTCCACATGCTCATTGCTTTTTTTATAAATATCTGAATGTTTTTGCTGACACCAGTTGTTTCTAAACATTTTAGTATCCATGTGTGAGGCAATGAATCGAAGACTTTCTTGTAGTCAATCCATGCAACACTTAAATTTGTTTTTCTTTTCTTGCAGTTTTCTAAAATCATTTTGTCAATCAGCAGCTGGTCTTTTGTGCCTCTGGTGTTCGGGCAATTTCCTTTCTGTTCAACTGGAAGCTGTTTGTTAGTTTGTTATTTTGTTAGTTAGTTAGTTTGTTGTTGTTGTTGTTATTATTATTATTATTATTATTATTATTATTATTAATTCAATTTTTATACTGCCCTTCCAAAATGGCTCAGGGCGGTTTACAATAAAAAACAAAACCTTTAAATCCAATAACAGTTAAAACAGAAATATAAAATCAGAACAATTAAAAAACCCTGAAAAGCAGGTTACAGCATTAAAACAATTAAAACTAATTAAAAACCCTGGAAGGCCAGGGCAAACAGATAGGTTTTAAGGTATTAACCTTCCCCCCCCCTCCAGAATACAGTTTAAAAACTGCTATTCTAGTGCTTTTAACCTTTGGCCCCTGCTGACGATAGAGTAGCTGCTGCCCTTGATCCCTATATATGGCTAGAAAAGGGATAAAGGTGGAACATTCTTGAATTGCCCTGGAGCTAACTGCACTTGAACCACTGGTGAGTCACACATGAGATGCTTCAGCATGTTGCTGTTCCTGTTCTGATCAGGTTTTCACAATCTAATTTGGAATAAAGTTTGTATTGAGCTTTTTATCCTAGTGGTTATAACATGTTCCAAAACACAAGCCCATATATGGCTGTACATTTGGGTTTCTGGGTTTCCCCACAGGCTTATTCTTCTTCTCTGATGTTATCTTTAGGATAGTGTGAGCAATATGCAAGCAATAACATCTCTGTGCTGTCTCTTTGATGCTGTGTTGTTACTGTTGTGTTATCTTATTGAGATTGTTTTAAAATTGTTTTTAAATGCATACCACTTTGGGGATTTTAAAAAAGAGAAATGCAGCTCAGGTAGAAATATAGCTGTAAATAAATTAAGCAATTAATACTTATTTTTGTTGGAACAGATCCTGAGTAAGGAAATACATGCAGTTCAGGCAGCTGTAGGGATGCAGTGAGAACCTACACACTGCATTCTGAACCCCGCTTGCAATTGCACAAGACCACAAGTTTTTTGGAGGGCTCCCCTACACACAGAAGCATTATATAACCGTGGAAACATGTCCCAGCACACAGGGGTCCAAACAAATCTCCTTATATAAGAAGTTGCCTTATAGCGTCAAACCAATGGTCCATCTAGTTCACTATTGTCTACTCTGAGTGGCAAGCAGGCCTCCAGGGCTGGAAAGACTAGGGTCTTTCCAGCCCTACCTGCTGATGCCAGGAATTGAATTTTGGATATTATACATTTTTTTCAAATTTACATTTTATATGCCGCTCTTCCTCCAAGGAGCCCAGAGCGGTGTACTACATACTTAGGTTTCTCCTCACAACAACCCTGTGAAGTAGGTTAGGCTGAGAGAGAAGTTACTGGCCCAGAGTCACCCAGTAAGCATCATGGCTGAATGGAGACTTGAACTCAGGTCTCCACGGTCCTAGTCCAGGGTTGTTGTGAGGAGAAACCTAAGTGTGTAGTACACCACTCTGGGCTCCTTGGAGGAAGAGCGGCATATAAAATGTAAAAAATAAAAATAAATAATTAAAAAAAACAATCCAAAATTGTAATTTCATGTGCAAGATTACAAAGAGAGAGATAACAAAGAGAGCTTTGTTACAGCTCTCTGGCTCTTGATATGTTTTTCTGTGATGGTGCAGGAGAATATTGGTGACTGATTGAGAATGGGTGGTGGAACTGTGCTAAGATTATGATGTTGGGGGGGGGACTTATAGTAATTGGTTTGGTGATTGTTTATTCTCTCCCCCACGTAACCTGTAGTTTATATTACTTGAATATTTGACAGATGCAGTTTGATTATGAACATTGTGATCGATTTTGGAACTTGATAACTGCAGCAAAAATAGCAGTTGTGAGGACATGGCATGATCATAACCCTCTGAAGTTGAAATAATTATTATCTGGGTCAGTGAGCATTGGCATAATGACTAAATTGACTTTCTGAAGCCCTCCATCTGAGAGATGGCAGATATACTGAGACTTTTGAAAGAACATGGTCTCCTTTTATTGTTTATATGGCTACAAAATATAATTTAGATGTAATCTGTGTAAGACCTTTTCAGTGCTATAACCTCTGTATATGATGTATATTTAATAAATTGTAACTGCAAAAAGAATTGAGGAGGGCTGACCTTCTTGAGAGAAATTAACAATACTCTTTCTTTTCTCTTGTAGAATGATTATGATGCCTCTGAGGGCACTCCTTCTCTCTGCTCTGTGTTTCCTGGGGGCAGTATTTCCACAGGGACAACAGTATGCCACCTTTTCATACAATGCCACCAAATTTCTTCATCTGATTATGGATTCTGACTCTGGGACTCTTTACCTGGGGGCTACTAACTTCCTTTTCCAGTTGTCCTCAAACCTGGTCATGGAGGAAGTATGTTCTACAGGACCTTTCTTGGACAGCAAAGATTGCCTTCCTCCTGTTGGCAAGCCGGAGTGTCCCCAGGCCCAGTACACGGACAACTATAACAAGCTCCTGTTAGTCAACACTCTGGATAAAGAACTCATCGTGTGTGGCAGTGTGTGGCAAGGGATTTGTGAGAAGAGGAGACTTGGCTTCATTAGCAAAGTCCTCTTCCAACCCCTGACGCCAGGAGACACCCAATATGTCGCTGCCAATGACCCCAATATTTCCACTGTGGGGCTTGTAGGGTACTCCAAAGACAATGTGCCGCTGCTGTTTGTGGGCCGAGGCTACACCAGAGTCGGAGTCGGAGGCAGCATCCCTCCCATCACCACTCGGAATCTCAGGGCCCACCCAGGGGAGCCACCAGGGCCAGACTCTCATTCCATCTTCTCCTATGAGGAAACGGCAAAGCTGGCCGTGGGCCGCCTCTCAGAATACAACCACCACTTCATCAAATCTTTCATTCATGGCTCCAGTGTCTACTTCCTGTTCTACCGGCGGGATCTCAAGTCACAGTCGCGGGAGTTCAGGACCTATATTTCTAGGATCTGCCTGGATGACTCACATTATTACTCCTATGTAGAGCTGCCCTTGGTCTGCAGGACCAAAGAGAAGACTTACAACCTCCTGCAGGCTGCCTATGTGGCACAGCCGGGTGGAGAAAGAGGGGCTGGCGGGGCTCAAGGGGAGGTGCTCTTTGCTGCCTTTTCCCCCTGGCACCCTTCCTCGGGGAAGGCGAGTGAGGAATCTGCACTCTGTATTTATACCATGGATGAGGTGGAGCACCTCACCACTCAAACCAGGGACCTATGTTACACCAAGGATGGGAAATCCGAGGAAGGTGTAGAGGTGGCTTACATAGAATATGATGTCAGCTCTATCTGTGTCCAGCTGTCGGCGGTAAGTAGATATCTGCAGTTTGCATGTATAAATATTGATTGGATTGATTGATTGATTGATTTCTATACCGCCCTTCCAAAAATGGCTCAGGGCGGTTTGCACAGAGGAATAATAAATAAATAAATAAATAAATAAGATGGATCCCTGTCCCCAAAGGGCTCACAATCTAAAATGAAACACAGGATAGACACCAGCAACAGTCACTGGAGCTACTTTGCTGGGGTTGGATAGGGCCAGTTACTCTCCCCCTGCTAAATAAAGAGAATCACCACATTAAAAGGTGCCTCTCTAATATGACATATGAACTGTAGCTGAAAGCAAGGATGGCCAGCTTACTCAGCACAGGGGCTGAATGCTCGGGACACTTCTAAACATGTCATCTCCAACTATTTTCCCTCTCCAGTCAGGCTGCTTGGGAGCTGAATACTCCCAGACACAACATCGCCAATCATCCCCTCATGGGGCAACTTGTCTGAAAAGATCTGGATCCCTGGGCTAAAGAACATGGTAGATGCCTCTGCAATAATGCTGAAGCCTTTAGGACACTCTCTCCTTTAGCGCTGAGAGATGGAAAGCTGGCCAGGTGGGAGAGCAGCCTGAGAGCAGAACTGCCTTTGACAAGATAATTGCTGCTCTTCCTTCCCAAACCTGCTGATGCTCCTGGGGCTTCTTTGTATCCCAACACCAGGGAGGCTGAGAAGTGCCCTGCCTCAGAAGGTGCGTGACTCTCAGGTGTGCTGTGTACAGCTTTCTAAGGTCTTGTTGGGAAACTATGCAGCCCACACCCAGTGCAGAACACCTGAGACTTTCTTTCCATGTATAAACACAGAAAGAAGGGCTTCTTCTTTGGCTAGGTTTGATTAATGATAATAGGAATGTAGGAAGCTGCCTTATACTGAGTCAGACCATTGGTCCATCTAGCTCCAGATTGTCTACACAGATCGACAGTGCTCACACATGTAGTCTCCCATTCAAATGCAAACCAAGATGGACTCTGCTTAGCAAAGGGGACCATTCATACATGCTATCACAAGACCAGCTCTCCTCCCATGACCAGCTCTCCACTCATAATAATGATAAATAAAGTTATGCCTTCCGAGTATCTTGAAGGTTGTGTTAAAGGTATTGCAGTATCCCAATGGTTCTTTCTATGTGATCCATGTGAAACTGAATGCATGCAGGGGCGGCCCATCCATGAGGCAAGGTGAGGTGGTCGCTTTAGGCTGCAAATTATTGGGGCACCAGCAAGGTGGCAAGATGTGCTTCTGCCCCCTGCTTTAAAAAGGCAGGTGGGTGGAGGTGCACACAAAGGGGGCAATATTTGGCATCCTACTTCAGGTGCACAAAGGTTTCTTTAAGTTTTCACTGAATCTGTGGTTCATATTCTTTTTTATTGTAGATTTTATTCAAGCACAAGGGAGAATTTGGGGTTCCCATTGATTAGGGTGTTGCCCAGGAGACCTGACAAGTGGGGCTGATGCTTCTTTTACTCTGTCAGTGGCAACATTTTTAAATCTTGTGAATCCTGTAGCAGTGGGAACTGACTGATACATGTTCTGCTGCCATGGTTTTATGGACTATGGATATGGTCAAACATAGGAAGCTACCTTAGTGTTGGGAAATCCCCGATATAGGGCAGAATGCCTTGGGGGAAAGGGGCACACCCCGGGACAAGGCCTCCCCCATGCGGGTCTTGTCAGGCTGCCCCGACCAGCAGGGGAGGATGACAAAACTCCCGCCCTGGGGGACTCCCAGCTGGCCCTGGCGGAGATTGAGCGAATTGCCGCCAGACAGTGGTGTAATCTTGCAAGGTTCGGGGAAGCTCTCTCGAGGTTTCGGTCTGAGATACCGCACAGTATCGAGATCTTGATAGAGACTTTTCAAGAGTGTCAGGGGCTATAGAAGGGAGGATTGACGGATGATGAGGGGCCAGTCCAGGAGGATGGCTCACTCTGGAAGGAGCCCTGGGATTCCGAAGCAGCCTTGGGGGAGCATCTCCAGCAAGCCTTGGAAAAAGAAGCAACGCTCCCCGTTGGCCATAGACTCTGAGGATGTCCTGAAAAAGAGGATAGAAGGGCCTGACACTTAGACTGAGTCAGACCATGGGCTCATCTATCCCAGTACTGTCTGCTCCAACTGGCAGCAGCTCTCCTAGGACTTGGACCGAGGTTTTTCTTAGCACGGCCATTCAAAGGTATTTAATTAGAGACTCAGCTGGTAATGAATCCATCTAGCCCAGTATTGCCTACTCTGGCAGGCAGCAGTTTGCCAGGACCTCAGAGACAAACTACATATGCTGCTAAGTTCATCACTGGCCAATAACATGCTTCAGGTTTCTTTGGTATACAGCAGGATCAGGACCATTGTGGAGTGGTGGTAGGAGACTTTAACTCGTTGGTAGAGAGGACAGAGGGCATCGCCTTCTACTTTAGAGTCAGACCATTGGTCCATCTAGCTGATTCTGCAATGGGTGGAGAAGTTTGTTCTAGTTCTTTCTTATCCTGAAATGGACACTATACAATAGACAAAGCAATATATTTTATTAGAACAATTTCAGTTCTTGGTGGGGGTGTGTGTGGAATACACATTCATTTCAGAAGGCAAGCAGACATTTCAGTGAGGACCCAATCTGGAGCAGGGAAATGACTGGTGTGAAAAGAGTTAAACACACTCCCTTTCCTGCCCAACCACTGCTTCTCTGCTCTTAATTCTCCCCTCCTGGCAGTTGTGTGTGTGTGTGTGTGTGTGTGTGTGTGTGTGTGTGTGTGTGTGTGTTTAAGGCATTGGGAGCCTTGTTACACATACAATATTATTGTATCCGTGAGCCAGCCTGGGAGCGGAAATACTGAATTGTGCCATCTATCTATCTATCTATCTATCTATCTATCTATCTATCTATCTATCTATCTACCATATTTTTACACCGCCCAAAACTTACGTCTCTGGGCGGTTTACAACAAGATTAAAAGTAAAACATTAATTAAAAACAAAAATTAAAAGCAAGAAATTTAAAACACAATTTAAAATGTTAAAACAGTATTCTAAAAACAACATTAAAACAATCAAAACAATATCAGTTAAAAGTCTGGGTGAAGAAATGCATCTTTAGAGACTTTTAAAAAGATGTCAGAGATGGGGAGGCTCTTATTTCACTAGGGAGCGCATTCCAGAGCCTCGGAGCAGCAATGGAGAAGGCCCGTCCCTGAGTAGCCACCAGACGAGCTGGTGGCAAATGCAGACAGACCTCTCCTGATGATCTCAATGGGCAGTGGGGTTCATAATGAAGAAGACATTCTCTTAAAAACCCGGGGCCCACGCTGTTTAGGGCTTTATAACTTATGACCAACACCATGTATTTTGCCCAGAAACATATTGGCAGCCAGTGTAACTCCTTCAATACGGGAGTAATATGGTCTCTCTTGGATGACTCAGAGACCAGCCTGGCTGCCGCATTCTGGACCAACTGTAGTTTCTGGACTGTGTACAAGGGCAGCCCCACATAGAGCACATTGCAGTAATCCAGTCTGGAGGTTACCAGCAGATGTACCACTGTTTTGAGGTTGTCTAACTCAAGAAATGGATGTAGCTGGCATATCAGCCGATTATACATTCCTTACTTTAATAAAGGCCCAGCCTAGAAGGAAGCTACCTGAGTGCTGGAAAGCCAGGTACCTAAGAGCAGGGGTGTACTTATGACCGGACCTTGGGGCCCAGGTCCAATCCTCTGCTGCGTGTGTGTGTGTGTGTGTGTGCTCCAAGTGTTCCCCCAGGGGGCCTCCACCGCAGCTCTCTCACCTGCCCGGTCTCGCACCTGAAATGGTGGCAGGCAGGCCGGCATTTGCCTTGGCCTGCCCGGCAGCAAGGGGGGAGTCTCCAAAATGTCAGAGCACTGCGCCTCTCTAAGTGCCTTTGCTGCGGCATCTGCTTGGGCCACCCGCCAGCGCTTGTCTTGTTGGGCAGCAGGTGTGTGTGTGTGGGGAACCTCCAGTGGCAGCAGGGAGGCCACGCCACTGCCACTGTCCATGCTGTGCTGTGCAGCACCCAAAACACAGAAAAAGATGGCATGCCGCTCGGTTGGCCTCACTGGCCCAGCCCTGGTGGCAGCCGCCATGTGGACAGGGGGAACAGCGACTCCAAAACCCCATGCAATGGAAAGAAGGGAGGGAGGCTTGCAAGGAGAAGCCCAAGTGCTGCCTGGCAGATTTCCCAGCAGGAGCTCCAAGCATGTGGAGCTGGAGCACCACGAGAGTGAGTGGGAAAGGCTGTTCCAGGCCGAAGAGGCAGAGCAGGGTTGCCTGGGAGGGCAGGAGCCTGAGTGACTGCCTGCTCCAAGGGGAGCTTGAGTGGGGGGAATCTGTGCTCAGGGGCAGAGAGAGAAGAGCAGGCAGACCAAGCTTAAGAGCCCGAACTTGGGCTGCTCCTCTTTGCTCTTTGAGCCTGGCTCTGGCAGGAACTCCTACTCTTTCCCCTGCACAGGAGGACACCCTTTCTGCTCCAACCTTGCTCTTCTTCACTTTCTCCCAAACTTGCCCGTCTCTCTCTCTCCTTCCTTTCCTCCTCCCACCTTCTGCTCCTGCTCTGTTGTCTGCTCCTGCTGTCCCCTGTGTCTACGAAGGGCGTATTCTGCTGCTGCTGCTTCAGGAGGAATCATCAGACCCTTGATTTTGGAGCAACATATTAAATGAGCTACCCATCAGGAATGCATGCTGTTGACTTGTTTTAAATTCTAAATTCTTCTTTTCCATGCCTTAAAAAAAAAGGTCCTTAAAAAAAAAGTAAGTCATTCATTATTTTATGTCCTGACACCTTGTTGATCTTCATGAACATCTGAAAGAGATTTCATTATGACTTGAGGAAATTGCTGAAACTACAACTCCCAGAAAGCATCACAGAAAGCTGCTCCAGTCTC
The DNA here is from genome assembly GCF_027244095.1 of Hemicordylus capensis. NCBI lineage: Eukaryota > Metazoa > Chordata > Lepidosauria > Squamata > Cordylidae > Hemicordylus > Hemicordylus capensis. Next base: position 265,337,798 of record NC_069658.1, read on the forward strand.
TGTCCAGGAGTGGCCAGCATTAAAGAGCCCTCGCAAAACAGGAGGAGGTGGCTGCATTTTATAACTTAGCCAATAACATGTTATAAAAAGAGCATAGGAGCGTGCCTCTGCTTTTCAGCTAGTCAGGGAGAAACGTAACCAAAGGAGAGCGTGCAGGATGTGTGCTGCAGTCGCGAAGGTATTTGCTGTTACAGTGGGGAAGCAAAGAGCATTCTCTGGTGCTGTACATGGAAAGGACTGTGCTTTTTGCATAGCTTCCTTGTTTTAATTATTTCTACCCTTTCCTCTCCTCCCACTCCCTTGGTAAAGAAAGTCTGGGTGTAAAAACTTTGCCAGAGTCCTTCAGTGTCATTAGCAGAAGTTTTCCAAGAGTGCCGCTGCACTGGAGTGGAAAGGCACAGGAGCATCCTCAAATCAAGTGGTTCTATGCCGGGGGTGACCAACCTGCAGCTCTATTAGCAGAGGTGCTCTCGAAGTCCAGGGCCTCCACACTCCCTGCCACCACCACCCCCAAATAATCTTTCGTCTGTTCTGAGTGTTGTGGTTTGTGCCCTCAGTAACCTGTGTGTTTTAAAATGACGCTTAACTTGCAGTAGGGGGGCCTCCAAAAGCCTTTAGGTCCAGGCTCCAAAATTACCTAGGTACACCTCTGCCTAAGAGTTGCTAACTCTGAGAGGGAAGGTGGAATGTGTGTGTGTGGGAGGGACATCAGACTCCCCCCTCAGGCAAGGAGAATGCCTCAAGGTGAGGGGTGGTATCAGGCTTGTCTTTTAGACAAGTTGAGTTTTGGCTAGAAGACCAGAAGAGCTGGTGTGAAGGAACCAGCCAGACAGGAACCAGCAAGCCGTTGGACAGGAAGAGTCTGTAACAGGAGGAAAAATAAGGGCCACAGACATAGAATTAACCTGTTGCTCATTTGGCAAGAGATTTGGGTCTGGGGATGCAGGTCTCACGGAACACTTGCAGAGTGGTGCTTGAAGGGCACAATTTGAAGCTAAGGAGCAGCAGACACATTCCTAAACCTTTCCAATGCCTGCCGCTGTTCCTCCTTACACAAACCCTTTTCCTCTCCACAACACAAGAAATATTAATCAGGAGCTCTAACTGGGGGGAAAGCAGCTGGGGGAAAGGAAGGGTAAAGGAACATGTAAGGGAAGGATTAATCACTCCCACTTCTGTGATTAAAATATCTCCCTTCCTCATCATTTTGCAGCTGTTTGGCAAACACCCAGCTTCTGCCCTTAGCAAAGAGGAGGAAGCCGACCTGGAAGTATTTATAGGAAGCCAGGGTCAGCAGGAGCCATTGACCTGAGAGGGAGGTTGAGGAGCTCAGCAGAGGTTAACTGCAACCCTAAGGGTGCTTACTCCGTCTCCATGAGAATAAAGTTAACCTTTAACAGACTGTTAAGGCAAAGATCTGATGGAATTGCAATGGTCACCCACTAAAAACACCTGTGTCCTGACCAGTGAATACTAGAAAAATTGTAGGTCATTGTGTTGGTCCATTAGAAGAAATCCAAAAACCGCAATGGAAGAAATCATTTACCCCCCAGCCTTTATTAGGATCAGCTACAATGTTGCAAGTCACCTTAAGTGGTGCAGCGGGGAAATGCTTGACTAACAAGCAGAAGATTGCTGGTTCGAATCCCTGCTGGTCTGTTTCCCAGACTATGGGAAACACCTATATTGGATATAGGAAGATGCCGAAAGGCATCATCTCACACTGTGCAGGAGGAGGCAATGGTAAACCCCTCCTGTATTCTACCAAAGAAAACCACAGGGCTCTGTGGGCTCCAGGAGTCGACACCGACTCGACGACACACTTTACCTTACCTTAAAATGTTACAAAGTAGTAAGCAAGCTTTCAAGTTCTCCAGAATAGTTCTTCAGATTCTTCTGGCTTGATGTTAAGCAAAATAACAAGCGTCCCGGGGTTGGGGGAGAAGAGGAAAAAGCTGGGAATGATGTTAAAGCCCCCAAGTCTGCAGTGTTAAACAGTATTAAGATGGAGTGCAAGAGGCGTTAGATGTTCTTGATTTAGTGTCTATGAGGTGCAAAACAGATTTCAAATTGCACTGAGGGCTGCTGGAACAAGAAGCAATAATGGCTGATTTGATATTGGGATGTTTTTCTCCACAGGCTCATGCTCTTTGTTGGTCAATTTTGGCTAGCTAGTTAGCATCCCAAAGGCATGATTTGGGTAACATTAAACAGTCACCTCAAATGAAATTCAGTTAAACAGGAACATTACAAATGCGGGGGGTTTTTGTGGAAAAGAAAACAAACCCGGCTGCTGCATACTCTAGCCAAAATTAAGACTTTTGCAGCACTTCAAAATAATCCTCACATTTCAGTAGGTTTCTGTGGGGAGAAAATGAAATACCTGTGATCAGGACTGGCCAACCCAGTCTTAGAGACAAATAGGCTACTGTGTGGGACCAAAATAGCAGGGATTTCTGCCTCACCTGCATCCTGCGTAAGCATCTTGGAGCCAGTTCGGATCTGTGTAAGCCTCTTGGAGCTTGTGGCCAATGATGGGATTGCACAAGCGTGCACTCACCCTGACGTCGCTGAAGAACATCTCAGTGCACTGTTGGGACGTCCATTAAATCCTGTGAGAGGGGCACTAATCTGGATCGTCCCTCTACACACGAATCCCAGTCTTGCCACATGTTGAGGCCACTGATCATCTGAACGGGTGCTTGGCGAGAGAGCTGGTGTCTGAAGGCACACAGAGGCCTATTCTTGGAGTCGGCACACAGAAGCATCTGAGTAGCTTGTCAGATCTCCCGCAAGTCAAGATGCCAAGTAAGGATACCAGCCCCGTAGTCTGGTCTGCACTTGTGTTTGAAAAACAGCAGCTTGATTTGAGGGAATTAGGAATAGTCAGTGAAGCTTCCATAACATGGAGATAAACATTATCCCTTGTTAATTGCTGCAGATGAAACAGCTGTTAAAGGCTTCAGCTACAGGGGCCAGTTCCAAAGTTGGCCACCCTAATTTCAGTGAACACTGGGTATAGTTGTGAAGAATGGGCATGAGAGGCATTGAAACACGGGGTTGTGCTAATAGATGCCATGGCCACCTAAAGGTGCAGCGGGGAAATGACTTGACTAGCAAGCCAGAGGTTGCCAGTTCGAATCCCCGCTGGTATGTTTCCCAGACTATAGGAAACACCTATATCGGGTGTTAGCCCTGTCTTGGAGATGTCAGGGAGAGAACCTGGAAACTTCTGCATGCAAACCTGTAGATGCTCTTCCCAGAGTGGCCCTATCCCCTGAGGGGAGTATCTTGCGGTGCTCACACATGCAGTCTCCCAAACCAGGGCAGACCCTGCTTAGCAAAGGAGATATTTCATGTTTGCTACCATAAGACCAGCTCCCCTTCACCACGCACTGAATACTAGTTCAGAGTAGATAAGCAGCGACACTCTCCTGACTCTATCCAGTTTAAAACAAATGCAATTTTTAGACCACCTGCATGAATTGGCCTTCAAATTGAAATGACAAATTGCTACATAATTTGACCACCCCTATTGTCAACAAATGGTGCTGAAGCGTAGATCTTCAGTAGCAGAATAGACTCCTGATGTTTTCAGTGCAGAAATGGGAGGCCTGCCGAAGACTGGAGAAGGGGCAGTGAATGGGTGGGGGTGAGAGCCATTACAAATGAAATTTAATATCAAAATAACTAACAAGGCAGAGAAAAGAGAAGAAGGCATCTGGGGAAGCAGAAGCCACAGATCTCCAGAGTTTTGTGGCTCAGCACTCTAAAGTTCCAGCTGCAAAATGGATTTCTGCAGAGATTCCATTTAGATCTAAAGGCGATGTGTGGGACACAAACCTTTTAATGACTAGTTTATCCAATGGCATGTGAACTTCACCCCTGCTATTCAGCGCATGGAAGTGCTTGTCATTAAAATTTGTATCTAGCTGTGCATATTTTACTGTGCCAGCTCCTGCGCTGCTCTGTTCAGCTTGCAAATGGAAATGTCTGTCAATGTGTTTTCTTCAATATATATGTATATCCAGAGGCAGTTTTAGCTTGGCTGGTTTCAAGCAGCGGCTGTTCTCACTGCATTCTTTAGGCATAATGTTAATTCTGTGCCCTTTCTTGGCCTGCAAGCCAGCTGTCCACAATGGTTTGCTCTGGAAACCATTTCCCGAGTGAATTCCCAAACTAGCTTTTGAATCTATTTTCAACATATAGAGAATAACCAGAAATACTAGACACCAGACAAAAGTTCAGCTCGGTCACTCACTTCCCCTGGTACATGATTGGCCCAGTGCTTTGACAGTTGTGGTAATGTTCTGCAAATATTGGTGTGTGTGCGTGTGCGTTACTAATTAAGATATGGATGACAGGGAATCCTTAATGATGCATGTACATATACTTCTGGTCTCTCCTGCCTTAAGAATAGAGAAGCCCTCACCTCTGTGAAGTTTGCAGAGTCTGCACAGATGCTGTGAACAAATGCTTCTCCACAGCCTGCAAACTAGGCTGGTTTCAACCAAATTTAAATTGATAGTATATATGTGCTGAGAGGTATAGAAGTGTGAGGGGAGGGAAAATGAAGAACAGCAGGAAATAGCCAGCTGAATTACAGAGGAATGGTGAAGGCAGGGAAAGTCCCACTGAGACGGAACAAGCACCACAGCATTCGGCAGGCTGGGAGAGGAAGAGAGGGTCAACTTGAACAGGAAGTATCTGCTTCAGGCAGCAGATTCTATAGAGCAGGGGTTCCTAACCTGTGGTGCTCCAGATGTTGCCAAACTACAACTCCAGTCATCTCCAGCCATAATAAATCGTGGCTGCCGATCATAGGAGTTGTAGTTTAGCAACATCTGTAGAGCAGTGATTCTCATTGTGGTTTGTGTAGTCCTGGAAGTACTCAAGGGCATTCCTGAGACTACCTTGTAGGTTCCCTGGTAGGCAGGGATGGTGCCAGACTATTTTGCGCCCTAGGCAAAGCTAAGTACTTGCAACCCCAACAAAAATTTCAACTTCAATTTTCAAAAACAGATGTTTTGTAGAAAAAATGAAAAGCACAAAACTTGAAACTGCTAAATTTATTTTAAATTGTAAGAATAGGTAATACATCAATTTTTGATTATCTTTCTGAAATACAAAATAAAATATTTTGGCGCACAAATCATTTTGATTGATTTGATACACTCTGCGCCCCTCTGAAGTCTGCGCCCTAGGCGGCTGCCTAGTTGGCCTAATGGTAGCACCGGCCCTCCTGGTAGGTCAGCCTCTCTCTGTTCTACATGACATGTAAGTAAAACAATAAAATATTATTGCAGCAAGCCTTTTTTTTTTTAGTTGAGGGTACTTGCAGTTGTCTGAAGTCTTAGGATACACTATAATCACACTTGGGAATCACTGCCACAGGGGTGCCATTTTGTTGCCTTCAACCTCTGTCTCTAGTCTTTGTGTTATTAAAAAGTAAAAAGGACTCAAGTTCAAAGTGGAGGATGGAGAGTCGTTTTTGTCTTTTCACTTCAAGTGTGACATTATCTAAGGCCAGCACTGGAAAAAGAATTTCCATGAGCTTCAAGATTCAAGTGGGATGATGTGGTGGGGTAATATTTCACGTAGACTACTACAGTAGTCAAGGCTATCTCCAGATTTCAGGGGGCCCTTGGCAAACTGCCCTTCATAAGCCCCCTTTTACCTGGGTTCCCCTCCTCTTACCCCCCTTGTAAGAGTTCAAATTAAAAAAAAAATAAAATGCAAAAAGTGGATTTTTAAAACCCTGGGTATAAATCAGGCTAGCCTCTAATGTGCAATGAAAAACTCGAATCATGTGTGAAGTGCTCCCTAATATCTCGCACAGACTTTGGAGCAAATCCAGCCAATGTGCGAATATCCATTCTGGTGGAGAACCGAGCTAAATACCCCATCTGGGAATGCTCTTGGTCCCCCTGACATTCTTCACAAGAGCACAACTCTGCACCCAGAGGGTCTTCATTCCTCCCTTCCCTTCCCTTCCCTTCCCTTCCCTAATCCTTTCCTGCTCTTCAGTCTTCAGGACTTCCAGAACAGCTTACAGTCTCAAGCATAAAAACATCCATCATGAACAGAATAGCCATTACACGCTTCTGAGATAAGAACTAAAACTACACAGCACTATTTTTTTTTTTAAAGCCACCCATAAAAAGGCCCAGGCATGTGAAAAGGCCCACCCATAAAAAGGCCCAGGCATATGAAAAGGGCTTAACATGGCACTGAGAAATATCAGAGTCAGCATCAAATGAGCCTCTATGGGGAGAGCACTCCACAGCCAGGGCCTCACAGCAGAAAAGACTCTTTCCCTAGTCTCACCTGCCTCATGTCACAAGGTAGAAAAACTTGGAGAAGGGCCTCTGAGAATGAACTCAAGTGGATTCATATGAGGAATGTTGTTCAGGAGGAGCACTGGCCAACTGGGTTCACCAGAAAAAAATCTCTTCCCCCACCCCGCATCTTGAAATAGAAGGATTTTTATTCAAGACACGGATGGTGAATTACTGGACAGTCCTAACAAATCAGAACAGTTAGCAGGATTCATCTGCCTGCCCCCCATGGTACTTTCCCATGCTACTTCCTCCTTTGGTCCAATATTGCATTTTGAGTTATCTTGCCAGATAAAAGGATCCCTGTACCTAGTACTGACCATCATCATGGGTGCCTGCCATGTATCCCCAAAAAACTTTAAGACTTCAAGTCACTTACCACTGGCACCTCCCTCCTGCGAACGTGTCCTGGAGCTCAGAAGGCAGTCTCCGCTTGCCTGAGGCACAACAGTGCAGCTCGACTGAAACTCATAACATGTTGCTTCTAAATGTGTGTTCTTTGTTATACTTGCATGTCATGGTCTTGTGTGTCACCCTCTCTGCAGTCCCCTTGCAGTTACCATGATAATTGGGCTGTGATGTGTATTTCGGAGTGCATTATTGGGAGGTATTGTTTTGTCTTTAAATTGTGCATAAACAGTAGTACGCTTCTTGTGTTCACTGCTAAGTTTGCCAGTGGTGTGGAAAAACCAATAAAGGTAAAGGGAATGAACACTGAAAAGATGCCTCCCTCAGGGCTAAACAAAATGTGAAGTGGGAGTTCCATGCCAAGAACTCCTAATGTCTTTTTATTTTTCAAAAAGCAGTCAGAGTGGAGTGGAGCAATGAGGGGGAGGATTGGGACTGTGACACTCAGGCAGTGGGTGTCTAATCCTTTCCTCTTGTGCCATGGCCTCAATCCAGAATCCCTTGACTTATGGCGACTGCAGCAACCTGGGCCGTTTCCAGATTACATGCTGCAACAGTTTTGCAGCATGTCCGCTAAGTGTGCTTCCATATTGCCTGCGTCCCAACATCACTGTCAGTAGGGTACTGTCCATATTTCTGATGCCTATTTTGGGTTTTATTGCTGCGTTGCAGAGGTATAATGTTGCATCTGTGTTACAGGAAAGTAGCAGGATTTTTCCGTTGTAGGAGGGTTGCAACGATGTTTCTGCGGTGTAAGTGGCATGATGTGGACGGCCCATTCAGCAGGGGGTGGGATCTGTCCATATTGCCCCTTCCCACTTTGGTTTTATTTTTATCTTTTTATTTTATCTTTTATTTGTTTCTTTTTAAAAAAAAATTTCATTGTGCAAGGGAAGCAGCAGGCGGGTGGATGGCAAGCAAAAGCAGCAGTGGCGGCTGGTTGCAAGGTGGCTCCAAGAGAGTCCACCTGGGCTTGCTTTGCTCACCACTTTTCGGGGGCAAATCAAGGGGGTCAGCTGCCTCAACTCATCCCCCTGCCCCCTCTGTGACCCCATTGGCCCAAAATGGAGCAGGAGTAGAGGGTGGAGAATGTGTTTCAGGTAGGATATGGACACCCCCTGCCTGGAAAACCCATTGCAGTGGATGCATTGAAAAACACTGTACTCGTGGTTTCAAGCCACTGCCTCATATCATTGCATCTTTCAACACTTTTACTGGCACTAAGCTTGTAATTTGGAAAACACCCTGCACAGATGATTGAAGTTGGGGAATCGTCATGGGGAAAAGGGTTAAACTCCACCTCCTTGGCTTTCTGAAAAAGAGGAAGACGCGGGGACGTGGAGGAGACCTGGTCTATGGGAGGAAAGCTGGTCTTGTGGTAGCGAGCATAAATTGTCCTCTTTGCTAAGCAGAGTCCACCCCAGTTTGCATTTGAATGGGAGACTACATGTGTGAGTACTGCAAGATATTCCCCTCAGGGGATGGGGCCGCTTTGGGAAGAGCAGAAGGTTTCAAGTTCCCTCTCTGGCTTCTCCAAGACAGGGCTGAGAGAGATTCGCCCTGCCTGCAACATTGGAGAAGCTGTTGCCAGTCGGTGAAGACAATACTGAGCTAGATGGAACTATGGTCTGACTTGGTATAAGGCAGCTTCCTATGTTCCTATGAGTTCCAGTCAAAAAATGATTTGGGGATGGGGCAGTAATTCAGTAGTCGAGTACCTGCTTTGCATGCAGAAGGTCCCAGGTTCTGTCCCTGGCATTTCTTGGTAGTTTTGGGCAAGACCCCTGCCTGAAGCCCTGGAGAGCTACTATCAGTCAGTGTGGCCTTTGGCCATTGTGGCTGGGAATGATGGGAGTTGTGGTCCACCAACCTCTGGAGACCCAAGGTTGGGAACTCTTGGTGTAGACCCGGGCTGCACAACTTCAGCCCTCCTACAGATGTTGGCCTACAACTCCCATAATCCCTGGCTATTGGCCACTGTGGCTGGGGATTATGGGAGTTTGTTTGTTTGTTTGTTTGTTTATTTAGCATATTTTTGATTCCGCCCAAAACTTAGGTATCTGGGCAGTTTACAACAAAGTAAAAACAGAAAAGTAAAACATTAGTTAAAACAACAGAACAACAAACAGTTAAAATGTTACAACAATTGAAAAATTTAAAATAATATTTTAAAACAGTATTAAAACTATTAAAATATATTTGTCTTTAAAGACTTTTTAAAAGCTGTCAGAGATGGGGAGGCTCTTATTTCAACAGGGAGCACATTCCTAAGCCTTGGGACAGCAGCGGAGAAGGCCCGTCCCCGAGTAGCCACCAGACAAGCCGGTGGCAACTGTAGACGGACCTCTCCTGATGATCTCAATGGGCGGTGGGGTTCATGATGAAGAAGATGTTCTCTTAAATACCCAGGGCCTAAGCTGTTTAGGGCTTTATAGGTTATAACCAGCTCCTTGTATTTTACCCGGAAACTTATCGGCAGCCAGTGTAACTCTTTCAATATGGGAGTAATATGGTCTCTCCGAGATGACCCGGAGACCATCTTGGCTGCTACAGTTAAACTACTGAGTTGTAGTTCAAAAACAGCTGAGGGGCCTAAATTGAGCAGGCCTGGTGTAGACAATACTGAGCTAGACTGACAAATGGGTTTGACTCGGTATAAGGGAAGCCTGCTATTTCTGGGCTCTCTTTATCATTTCTGCCTTTCTAGCACAATATTCTGCATGCATTTATTATTATTTATAAATACATTTATTTATGTATTTAAAGTAATACTGATAACCTTTTCAGACTATAACCCCACAAGGTAGTTTATAGCAACTGATTTAAAAGGCGGCAGCAGCAATACAATAGAGCTAAAGTTTAATTAAGAGCCTTGTGGAACAAAAAGGTCCTATTAGCCCTGCTAAAAGCAGCAAGAGTGGGAGGTCTGATTAACTTCCCCAGGGAAAGGGAAAGAGACTTGCGTCAGTGGTGGGCTGTATGTCCACTGAATGTATGCATGTAAGGAAGAGTTTCTAACTTCTGCATGGCAAAAGTAGATACTAGTGGCACACAGCAGATCATCAAAATATTGGCTGCTGTGGAATATCTTTAATCCCCTCTTCTTTTTCTTCTTCCTTCCAAAGGACACTTTAGATGCATACCCGTGTGGCTCAGACCACACTCCCAGCCCCATGGCCAGTCGAGTGCCTCTTGAAGCAGCCCCCATCCTGGAAAAGCCAGATGCTCGTTTGACTGCGGTGGCAGTCAGCATCGAAGATGGACACACTGTTGTTTTCCTGGGAGACAGCAAAGGTCGGCTACACAAGGTAGGAACTGGTCAGGCCTGGCATGGAGAGGAAGCAATGCCTGTACAGCTCACAGTTCCATTAGCACTAGGAGCTTGTCTCTGGGGCTTTCCATTATGACAGCCCCAGAGTATGAGCTCATAGCAGCAGAAGTTTCTCACACTCGTCTTTTAGTGCACATCTTCCCCGGAATGGAGGGTGTGCATTCACATATCGGCCAAATTTACCCTGAAGTCTCTGCGAGCTATTGGGGAGCACTTCACACACAATTTGGTTTTTTAAAAAATTGTGCGTTAGAGTGTAGCCCAACTTATATCCAGGATAAAATATCCACTTTTTGCGTCGGAATCTGGGGGCAACTTCGAACTCGTGGTAAAGCCTCTCAGTAAACCCATGGTAAAACCTGCTGTCTGGGAAGGCATCTGGAATTGGTTTTTAAAACCAGAATAAAGCTCCTAGTCCTTTCATGCAAAAATTCACTCCTGGTTTTCCTCCAAGCTTTCTTTTTTTCAGCAGCCTAATTTAGAAAAAGGCCTTTTTGGTGTTGGTATTATATTAGTCTGAGAGAGATGCAGAGAACTGTGCAAAGTTTAGATCCCTAGAAGTCCTACTGTGTTCTCCTTCTGCCAACTTTGCCAGGCCAATTGCCCACATACTTTCAAGCCTATAGTCTCATTCAGACATTATATTTAAGGATGGTGTACTCAAGTACACCATCAAAAGCAGGGACAGAACTCCCCTTCTGTCATTCCCCCCTCACTTCTCCTCCCATGGCGCTTAAGCCCACCATCACGCTTACATCCTTCTGTACTTCAGAGGAAGGCTGTAAGCGTGAGCCCCCCTGTAGGGGGAGTGAGGAGGAATGATGGACATGGCAGGGTGGGACTGCTGTTTCCACTTTGGATGGTGTACTCAAGTACACCGTCCTTAAATGCAACATCTGAAGAGGGCTTATATCTGCAGCACTGAGGACTAGAAACCTGCTTTTGTTTTTTAAAAATTGAAAGCTTGGATTCTCCATCCAGTACCAAATTCTGTACTTGTGCAAAATCATGGCAACGTACACAGTCCTTATTATTGTAGTCTCTCTTTTTTTTTACCTCATGAACATAGATCAGGAAGTTGGTGTATGTGGCCAGAGCCACACTCTGTTCTGAACTGCACCCATTATAAAATATACAGATGTTTTGACACAGAGGCACATGTCTGCATCAGAATAAGGGATGTATGGTGGTCCTCGGTTCTTCCTCAGCCTTGTTTTTCTTCTAATATAAATAACCTGGGGCATTAACACTGACTTGATGTGGCTGAATTACTGTCAAGAAGCATTTCACTTGACCTTATCTCTTAAGACTCAAGGTAGGCCAGAGGAATGGCATTTTAATTTTAAATCTCTGGATATCTAACTGTTAGTAAAAAGAATAACAAAACCATTATTCTGTAATCCAGAAAAGCACTTCTTTGCATATCAAATGTAAGGTGAAAACTGTGGCAGATAGACTACAGTGCCCATTTTACAGCTATGAAAAGACAGGCTGCAGACAGCCTAACCCACGAAACATAGCTGATGTTTTAGGGTCAAACTAGACAGAAAAGGGCGGCCCTCCATGTGTCTGCCCTGTTCACACGTATAGCGTGGGTATGAGGTCCACTCTTTCCATGAAAAGGAGTGTGTGAATGAGGGGATCCAAGCCACCCTCACTTCCCTGGCTTATTTATTCTGCAGCTTTAGGCAGTTATTTCCCTTCCCAGTCCAGCTTTGATTCTCGGCTGAGGATGGAGAACATTTTTTAAAGCAACAGAGCACATAAGGTTTTGCTTCCTCTTCCGGCACACTTTTTTCATGTAAAGAATGTGTGAACAAAGCAGATGCGTGAATACTCCGACACACCTGTTTTGGCCCTCAGTTCAACACTCTCACCATTGGAGCAGCCTCTTCCCCTCATTCACTCAGGCATTATTATTCCCTAAGGCAAGCTGCTCCTTAGTCACTTGGCCTGTCTCCCCTGTCAACCCAAAGGATATTTGGGAGCTGCCCTGTACCACTGCAATGATTGTTGCTCCTGGGCACAAATCAATCCATCCTAACAAGAAACAACCTTTTATCCAACTGTTGGGCCTTGGCACCATCTAGTGGCCTTCCAAAACGTATGTGGGTTATGTCTGAGGCTGTTGTTTCTATTTATGGGGACCGTTTCCTATGTCTCTCCTTCCCTATCACCGACTTCACTTTATGTTTACGTTCTGAAATCAGAAACACAAATCTTGGCACAAAGAATTGCATTATCTTCTCAGTATGGGATCCAGATAACATCCGAGGAGCAACTGCTGAAGCTTGCACTTCAGTGGGTGATGTTCCTGATTTGGGCTCCCCATCTGGGTTGCAGCAAAAACAGCAAAGAGTCCCGTGGCTCTTTAAAGACTAGCATATTTAGATTAGCATAAGCTCCCATAGATCAGATGCAAGTGAGCCTTTCCAGAAGGAGGGCTTTTTTTGCACATTTCTATGGGTTTCTGCAAGGAGCTGTATGAAAAGAAGAAATGGAATTTCCACACACAGCAGTTTCTGCAGGGTTTTTTGTTGTAGAAGTTGTTTTTGCGTACTCATCTCACTCACATACTCATGTTTTCCATTCACACTAGGAGGTGGGATGTTGCCAGTTGGTTGTCTGTCTCTCCACTGTCCATGCCTCCCCACTGGCTTTTAAAATTATTATTTAAATTATGTTGCTGTGTACCTCCAGCTTATTGCACTTCTGCAGCATCCCACACACACACCCCTTGTGTCAAACCTTCTCTGAGTCCCAAGGAGCTTAGAATGCAAAAAGCAAACAAGAAGAAAGTTGCAAACAAAAGAACAAATGTTGGATGTAATTTTAAGTGTCTCTTTCGCTCTGGACATTAGTGCTTCTTCTTAACTGATCATTTCCTAAAATTCAAAAATAAGATTGCACCAAGTTCTTAACCTTCTTATGCACATTTTTCTAGGAGTAAGCCCCATTGAACACAGTGGGACTTACTTTTGAGTAAAAATGCATAGATCATGCTGTAGAGACCCATTTCCTCCTTTTAAAAAATTGTATGTTCAGTTGCTATTCTTGTGCTCTCTCTTTTTGTATTAACAGTTTATTAGAATTTCAGTGAGATTACATGATCAAAAATAATGGAAACCCCCTTAAATCCACCCCCAACCATTCGTGCAGATGAAGAAAGGAGAAAAAACAAATTGCCACCACTATCAAAGCCTGGACCAAATACAAGTCTCAGGTAGCACAGTTCTGTATATAAGTCAGTGTGAGAAGAGTCATCCCTCCCTGCTACCTGGCAAGCTGACTGGGTTTAAAATTAATTAATTAAAAAGAAAGAAAGAATCTCTGGTAGATTCTATCACTGCTACTAATCTCCTTAGTAATTTTCTCTAACCAGAAGAGAGCAATAAAACTTCGAGTTCCAACCTTGCTTTACCTTGCTAATAGGCAAATATAAAAACGTGGTTCCATTGATTGATTGATTTGATTTGATTTGATCTGATTTGATTTCTATGCTGCCTTTCCAAAAATGGCTCAGGGTGGTTTACACAGAGAAACAATAAATAAATAAGATGGATCCCTGTCTCCAAAGGGCTCACAATCTAAAAAGAAACATAAGATAGACACTAGCAAGAGTCACTGGAGGTACTGTGCTGGGGGTGGATAGGGCCAGTTACTCTCCCCCTGCTAAATAAAGAGAATCACCATGTTAAAAGGTGCCTCTTTGCCAAGTTAGCAGGGGTTAAGTATCTATCTATCTATCTATCTATCTATCTATCTATCTATCTATCTATCTATCTATCTATCTACACACTTAAGTGGGAAAACAAAAAAACAAACCACCACCACTATCAAAGCCTGGGCGCTTTCCAGACTAGCTGCTCAACAGCAAAATGTCTCCGTTCAGGCAAGTCACATTCGAAACGTAAACAGCAGGGTGAGAAGTCTCGCAGAAACTAACAAGCTGTAAAAAACCAGCAACTTTCTTACGCCAGATGTCCTAGCTCTATATCGCAGTGATTAAATTCGAAACAAGGCATTGGAAATGTGAACAGCACCCTGCTGTCCACGTAGGGACTGCGGTGTCACAACACAGGAAGTTTGGAAACACACTTCTGAGATATGACGTTACCCCATTGCAGGGTCTAATCTGGAAAGTGCCCTGGACGAAATACAAGTCAGGTACCACAGTTCTGTATATAAGTCAGTGTGAGAAGACTTCAGTAAAAGCTTTCCAAATATTGTTAAATTTGCTTAGCTTGTCCATTTTTTGTGCTCTTTTGATTATCACTATTACAATACTCTTCCCTCCACTTTTTATTTTCATTTTACATTGTATAGGTGAGAGAGTACAAGGCTCCCCAATAGTCTGAGCAGAGCAGGAAGGTGCCAAGGTGCAGCCCATCTCTCTAATATGTCTAGGTCCATTTTGTTCTGCTATCTTTCAGGTATACTTGGGAATAACAGGTGACACCAACCTGTATGCTTCTCTGGTGATCCAGCCAAACAGCGCAGTGAGTGGAGACCTCCTCTTTGACCAGCCCAAGAAGCACTTATATGTCATGACTCAGTTAAAGGTAAGCTCTAATGAAGTCCCTGCTTTAGAGGATTGCGCTGTTTGTCGATCTACAGAAGAGCACACAGCTTCATAGAGTAGGCTTCACTCTGCTATTGGCCAAACATGGCAGCAATAAGATCCCACCAGTTCAAGAATTAAGAAGACGTGTCCCTAACAAAAGTATCTTTGAATGAATCCTTGACAAAGAATATGCCCCTATTCTGGAGAAAACATGCAACCAAAATAATGTACTCTAACTGATTTCTTTTTGCTTGAGCACACAGAGTCCTAGTGGTTAGAGCAGAGGACTCAGACTAGGGAGACCCAGGCTCAAAGCCCTGCTTAGCCATGAAGCTCACCGAGTGAGTATCCCACAGTCACCATATCTCAACCTCAACTGCTTCACAGTGGGGCTGAGCTGAGGAGTATTTCTCCAGCTCAGGTTAGAACTCTGTAGAGGAGCCTGGTTTGGGATCTGGCTGAGCACTGCAAGCTGGGCACATTCATATCCTCCCTCCTCAGAATTCAGCAGCATCCCTATTTGTTACATTGAACTGATGTGAGAAAAGTATAGGTTCAGATGTCAACTCCGTTGCGCCAAAGTGCCGTTAGAAACGAATGAGAAGTGCCACAGTTGCACACTGTTGTACAAGCATACTTGCAATGGCACAACACTAGTTTAGAACACAAGCTCCAGACAGCGCAAGCGGCTAGCACAACAACTTTCCACTAGCACAACACACTTCCGCACTTCATTAGTCAGGATGACAGCCAGTGATCTTTATAACAGGGCAGTTCAAAAGTGAGATAACTCATTCTGCTTCTACTTGGGGGGAATAGGTTTTACAGCCCTTTGCATTATTTTTGAAAACCTACAAACCCTGTTTGACCAGAGGCCATCGAAGGACAAAAGAAACATGCGTGTACACCTTAGGAACCAAAGTCTCTCTCCTGAGCTGTTTCCAACTCACTTAAAACCATCGCCTTCCCCCAGCTGCCTTTGATGCCTTCTGAGAAGTGATGCTAAGAATAGTATTTTAATTTCCTGTGTCTGCTAATGGAATGATTGAATTACATTGATTTGACTGTACACAGATTTTTTAAAAACAGGCTGCTTTAAGTGTACAGTATGTCTGTATTGCACACTGGAGGCTACAATCCAAAGCAGGTAAATGCTTTTACTAAGACCAGCCAAGAAGTAACAAAGCATTAGGCCATGGACCTTTGAGTTCTATAGTGGCATTTCCCAACCGGTGTGCTGCATGGAACACATTCTAGTGCACCATGCTGACTCTCTTGAGTCAGCTCCCAAAGCAGGGCATTTAAATCCCCCACTTTTGGAGGCAACTCAGCCTGAAATGTGGGAAATTTAAACTCCCGCCTTTGCAGGTGACTCATCCTATAATGTACTGGGAGTACATTAAATGTCCCAGTACATTATAGGATGCTTACCTCATTTTCTCCCTCTGGCCTTTTATTTACCATTTAGCCTGATGAAGAGTTCTACAGCACATGTGTTTCCCAACCTTATTTTTTTCCTTTAAAAAAAAAAAAAAAAGACTGAAGCACAGTGCCACCCACCACCCCGCCATACTAACACATGCACCCCTTGCCTTGGCCCAAGAACATTCACGGGTGTTTCCCCCCGCCCCATGGTAAAGCCACCATGTGCATAACAAATAGAGAAATAAAAATCAGGACAGAGGGAGAAATGAGGTAATTTGGAGGCTCCTTATCAGTCTGAGGCATTCTTAGCATCCTTGAAACACCTTAAGAATGTCATCCTATGCACAGTTACTTGGGAGTAAGCCCCACTGAGCTCTGTAGGTTTTACTTCTGAGTAAATATGCACAAGATGGGCAACCTCAACAGAGGGAAAAATACAACCAGGTTATAAAATCTCAAGAAGCACAATTCCTCTTTCAAATGGGCTTTTATAGACAAATGGGTTTGAAAATCTTGTAGTAAAAATGGCATCCAGCCAGAATTATCCAAATAATATGATCATGCAGTAAAAATGCTGAATCGCAGAAATCCTCATGATTTTGCAGTGGTTTTGCAGGGCTTTCCACTGTGTTTGGGTTTTATAGGTTTCTCTTTTGGTATTCTACAGAATATTACTGGAGAGAGGCTTCTGGCCCTCTTAGAATGCTGTGTGACCTTCTTTGACCCATTGGCGTAGAGAAGGATGAAAATCCATATCAATAAATAAGATAACAAAGTAGGGCAGTTGTGCTAATATCCCAAGGGAAACCTGAGCATCTGAACCCGAGTAATGGAGGAGGAAGGGCTTCATTCATTCATTAACAGTTGTTAAATGGTTATGAGACTGGAAAAGGGACCCGGTTCCTAAGCACACGTTCATTTAATTTATTTTATCCAGTTTGATCTCTAACCCACCGTTCCCAAGGGCTTGGGGGTATTGATAATAGGACAGCCATAGCCATTAAAATGTAAAACATCGTATGGTGCTGTACATTTATGTACACATCGGTTCTCTTGAAGTAAATATGACTTACAGGCATGTTAGTTGTGTGTGTATAGGGGATAAGTTACAGTGTGCCTCTGTGAGTGTGTGTTTTAACTTATTTAATCTCTTTAATCATAAAAGTGGTTCAGACTATTAAGAAAAACTTCCTGACAAAAAACAGACAACAGACTGAAGAGGGGGAAAATGCAGCAGATGGGAGGTGTCCATTAAGACAAAGAGCCAGGCCAGGCTCTCCACAAGCCCAGCTATCTAGCTATCCCCCCCAGCCTAATGTCATTTATCACTGTCCGTTCTTTATGAGCTCGCCACCAGGTTTCCATCCACGTGACTATGCCCTGTCCAAGCCAATTGGGAATTTCAGTCCCTGAGAGCCTCCGTCGGCTGCTTTTACCAGGCCTCCCTCTCCCCCTTCTTGCCGGCCCCCCTCCACGGGCACTGATCTTCCCTCCTAGTGCTTTCCTTGTTTGCTCCTATGGTAATTTTGCGGTCAGAGGAACACATGGGGCTGGACTGTGCAGGGCCGGGCAGGTTCTGTGCCATTTTGCCAGGGCAGCAGCACTTAGGTGCATTCCTAAACACATTTACCTGGGAGTAAACCCCACTGAACACAGTGGGACTTACTTCTGAGTAAACGTACACAGGCTTGCAGTATTAATCAGTTAGATTAATCAAAATATTTCGATCAGTATGAAGGTGCCTCTAGTTAATCAGCCAGCAGATAAAAGTTCATGATCTTTAATACAAGCACTTTTAAAAACTGTGGGTGGCAAGTGCTGTTTTAGAAGAGGTATTCCCTCCTGTAGAAGAGGGAAAGGGAGATGCGTCTTCTGAGATCATGAGGCTGTTCTTACAATCAGGCAAAACTGAGTTAAGGAAGCCAAGCCCGGTCTTAGCGGATTGTAAGAAGTGCCGGGAGCCCTGTGGCTCCCAGCGCTAGCACGGCAGCAAACCCGCCAAAGAGGCCTGCCGCTTAGTCAGGGTTAAGGGCGGAAGCGTGTCTTTAACCTAAATGATCATGTGTCAGCGGCTCTGACACAGCAGCAGCCTTCCAGCCAGTGGCGGGGGAATCCCCATAATGCACTCAAGCCCTTTCTCACCAATCGTGAGAAAGGGTTCCATGTCTTCTGCAATATGTATGAGTTATCTAAAAACAAAGAATATGGGCTTTTCCCCTATAGAACTTCTTTCTGATATGCAGATCTAATTAATTAATCATGCATATATGCAAACTGAATTAACTAACTAAAATTCCTTTTATTGGGTTGTGATGACCCCAGAGTATCATTCCCAAAGAGATCTGAAAGAATATTCAGCTGGGAAGTGTTTGTTTGGGTTTCTTTGAATGGCAGGCTGTTCTATACCTCTCTTACAGGTGACTAAGATCCCCACATTTGAATGTTCCCAGTACTCTGATTGTGAGTCGTGTTTAGCACCGAGAGATCCGTACTGTGGCTGGTGTGTTCTCCAAGGAAGGTGAGCTCTTGCTTTGGCTTCTCTCAGTATGTCTTCATGCAGACACCAGTGGTGACTAACTCCCAAAGTCAACACATGACTAGGCGAGATTCGCAAATAGAGACTATTCTCCTGCCAAGAAAACAGAAAGCCCTAGAAAATGTTTGAGGAAGGAACAAAGCTATCAGTGTGAGTGTTTAGAACATAAGGAGAGCCTGGTGGATGACGCCAAAGGTCCATCAAGTCCAGCACTTGTTCCTCCCAGTGGCCTACCAGAAACTAGGGATGTGCACGGAACCAGTTCAGAGGCCCTTTATGGGCCTCCGAACCGGTTCGAAGGCGGTGGGGGTCTCCCTTTAAGAGTGGAGGGAGGATGCACTTACCCCTCCCACTGCTTTCCCCCCGCTGGTGTCAGTTTTTTAAAAAGCCCATTGGGGCGGAAGCGTACCTCCCTGCCGCCCTGTTGCCCTCATCTTCCGAGGGAGACCCCCACCGCCTTCGAACCGCCCTACTGCGGTTTCGTGCACATCCCTACCAGAAACGTCTGGGAGACTCACAACCAGAGTACAAAAGAAACAGCTTTCCCCCACTGTTGCTCCCCAGTAACTGGTATTCAGGGCACATTTCTTCTGAACTGGGAGGTTCCATTTAGTTGTCAGGACTAATAGCAGCAGGAAGGAAGAATTATTCCTTATTTTTAGGTGGCATATTTTACATCCACTTTGATAGAACAAAATGTGGCTGTTGTTTTGCCCACAGCATAAAGGACAATTCCTAAAGTATAACAGACATACAGCTAGGATTCTCTAGCAGCTTCTGAAGCTTAATAGAAGCAGGCAAGCTGTCTGTGCTCCAGCACCAAACATTCAGGCGGGGCACGTGTGTGAGGTGGGAGCATCTTTTATTTATTTATTTATTTATTTATTTAGTCATTCATTCGATTTCTACACCACCTTTCCAAAAATGGCTCAGGGCGGTTTACACAGAGAAACAACAAATAAATAAGATAGATCTCTGTCTCCAAAGGGCTCACAGTCTAAAAAGAAACATAAGACAGACACCAGTTACTCTCCGCCTGCTAAATAAAGAGAATCACCACGTTAAAAGGTGCCTCTTTGCCAAGTTAGCAGGAGTCTTGCTAACCCCTGCTAGGATACCTTGCTAGGTGTCTCATGTCTTGTAGAAGCTGCGTCCAGATGTGTCCAAGAGTGCTTTCTTTCATACAAATATGATGAATATTTATATAATGCTTTTCAACAAAAGTTCCCAAAGCGATTTACATAGATATAAATAAAATGACTCCTTGTCCCCAAAGGGCTCATAGTCTAAAAAAGAAACATAATATAGATTTCAGCAACAGCCACTGGAAGGATGCTGTATTGGGGATGGATAGGGCCAGTTGCTCTCCCCCTGCTAAATAAAGGGAATCACCACTTTAAAAAGGTGCCTCTTTGCTCAGTTAGCAGGGGAATGGAGATAAATCTGTATAAGACATATAAGACATATCTGTATATATGTCTGTAACGTCTGTCGACTGAGTTCCTGATAAAATGAAGAAGACCCTTATGACAGATGTGTAGTCAGTTTGCTCAAGTGTGTTGTCTGCAAGCATGAGGAGTGAAAACTTGTTTTATTTTCAAATGAAAGCCAAGGCGTTTCCAGACGACCCTCAGAAGTCTGTTTTTATGAGTAGTAAAGCAGAACTAGGCCTAACCTGGCATCTGTGGTGCTGCTCTGTCCCCATCCCCTCGTAGGGGAACTAGGAAAGGCAGCACAGCCTGTGAAGTGGGCAGAGCAAGAACAACTAAGGAAAGTGATAACTGTCGTGACAGGACATTAAGTCCTCCGAATGACATAGACAGATGTAACTCTGCACAGGATCCTGCTTCAACACATGCTGTTGAACACGCACAGCTGACTTTTCCGGAGTCAGCCCATCTAGCTTAGAACTTTGTACTCTGACTGGCAACAGCTCTCAGGATTTTGGGCAGGGGTCTTTCTTGGCCCTACCTGGAGATCCTAGGGACTGAACCGTGGGACCTTCTGCATGTAACAGAGCAAGTGTTCTTCCTCTGAGCTTCAGTCCTATCCCCTTGGTAAAGATTGTTCCTGTAATCCTATGCACAATTTTGAGAACATGGTAGATAAAATGTAGGAAATAACTGATCACACAGTCCCTTTGGAAAATCTCAGTGGATTTTCCTTAATGGGAGCTAGCAAGTGGTCACCTTTATAATGTATGAAGAGCTAATTAAATACCTACTCACTGCTAAGCTATGCATGGCCCAACTATTGATTGATTGATTAAGTGCTGTCAAGTCGATGTCGACTCTTAGCAACCACATAGATAGATTCTCTCCAGGATGATCTGTCTTCAACTTGGCTTTTAAGGTCTCTCAGTGGTGCATTCATTTCTGTCGTAATCGAGTCCATCCACCTTGCTGCTGGCCATCCTCTTCTCTTTCCTTCAACTTTCCCCAGCATTATGGACTTCTCAAGGGAGCTGGGTCTTCGCATAATGTGTCCAAAGTATGATAGTTTGAGCCTGGTCATTTGTGCCTCGAGTGAAATGATTTGTGCCATGATCCATTTGTTTGTTTTCCTGGCTGTCCATGGTATCCTCAAAAGTCTTCTCCAACACCAAAGTTCAAAATCGTCAATGCTTTTTCTGTCTTGCTTCTTCAAAGTCCAGCTTTTGCATCCATAGAGTGTCACAGGAAGAACCATTGTCCGAACAGTTCTAACCTGTGTGGGTATAGACACATCATGGCATCTAAATATCCTTTCCAAGGCCTTCATTGCAACCCTACCAAGTGCTAGTCTACAGCATATTTCTTGACTGCTGGACAGTGGTCCCTCTAATTTTGTTCCTCTCTGTGCGGAATGAGTTTAATTCTGGGTGGCAGTATCCAGGCAGTGTGCGTGCACCTGCATTCAGAATGGGGCCTTCCTGTTTCAACCTGAGCGGGATCTAAAATGAACTGAGTGGACATCCAAAAACTTGTGAGCACATTTATTTATTTTTATTTTTATTTACATGCACATGCACACACCTTAGAGGGAACAGTGCTGCTGGATCCTTTACTGTTGATGGTCGAGCCTAAAAGAAAGAAGCTATCCACCACTTCAGTGTCTGAGGCTGGTTGCTGTACCCATTGTCGTTAGTTTAGTCTTCTTGACATTAATCATAGCCCCATTTTTTCGCTGCACTCCTTGGCTTTCATTATTAGGGCTTGCAGATAGCTGATATTCTCAGCTATCAGAGTGGTGTCATCAGCGTAGTGCAGGTTAACTATAGAGGTCACCAAAGGTCCCTGCTATGCTAACTCATTGGTAACATTAGTGCTAGGAGGATTTTGTAATTTCCTGCATGGAGAAAGGCTCTTGGTGAAGAAAGAACCTTGGAGTTTTCACTGCATTCAGTTTTGTGCTAGATAACCTGCACTATATCTTTGCAGACATATCATATGCACAGATAGAAGATGACAAAGAAATAATCCTCTCTTCTCTAGGACAATCCAAGGTGGTGCTGATCTTGTTTCTGTCTCCCCCCAGGTGCAGCCGTCGCTCTGAGTGCTCCAGGTTCAGAGTGAGTGAGCAGTGGCTGTGGGGCTTTAATACCACCCAGCGGTGTTTATCTGTCCAATCACTGAGCCCAGCGAACATCAGCAGAGAAGAACAGAGAAATGTGAGCTATGATGCATGAAGTGCCCTTTTCGAAGACTGTGAAAACCCCTCTTAGAGGGAGCAGCTTCTTACCTTCCGGGGGCAGAGGAAGTGTGCATGACCTAAATATCCCTTTGTCACGCTTTATTTGTGACAGAAAAACTTGGCGTCATTCCCACTTTTGTGATTGCCTTTTCTGTGTGTGAAGCCACCTAAAGTGTCTTTGAATGTTGGTCCAAGGCATAATCGGAAAACCCATGGCGCAGTAACCAAGCAGAGGCTAAGCAGAGCTGGGTCTGGTCAGTGCTGAATGGGAGACCCCTCAAAACCCTACGTGTGCTACTTTGAGTTCCTTCAAGGTAGGACAGAAGGACTAAAGGGTGAGGGAGGCACATGCAAGGTAAAGAGAAGAGGTGGAAGGCATACGGACAGTCTCTGTGGCTGGCTAACATCGAAATTACGAGTGGGTCCTGCAACAAAATGTTTCACATACACCCTCAGACCCTAATACCTGGGTACTATAGTAGTAGTAGTAGTAGTAGTAGTAGTAGTAGTAGTAGTAATAATAATAATAATAATAATAATAATAATAATAATTTGATTTCTATACCGCCCTTCCAAAAATGGCTCAGGGCTGTTTACAAAGAGAAATAACAAACAAATAAGATGGCTCCCTGTCCCCAAAGGGCTCATAATCTAAAAAGGAACATAAGACAGACATCAGTGGCAGTCACTGGAAGTACTGTGCTGGGGGTGGATGGGGCCAGTTACTCTCCCCCTGCTAAATAAAGAGAATCACCATGGTAAAAGGTGCCTCTTTGCCCAGTTAGCAGGTGCTAAGGGCTCAAGCAGGCTCTTCCACCACCCCCACCACGCAATTTTTTGTTCTGTCCGTTCTCTAATTGATACTGTCAACAGCCCATGGCTCTTGGAAGCCACTGAGCATGCTCAGTCCCCATTAGGCAAAGTGCAGCGGGTTGTATTGTATTTTATATACAAACCAATCTACTTCTACATACCTAGAATGTCCCCCAAATACAAAAAAGGAACCCCCCCCAAAATGACTGGCTAACATTAGAAAATTACTCAAAGTAGTCCCACTGTAAGTAAAAGGACAAGTTAAAGGTAAAGTAAAGTGTGTCGTCGAGTTGGTGTCAACTCCTGGTGCCCACAGAGCCCTGTGGTTGTCTTAGGTAGAATACAAGAGGGGTTTACCATTGCCATCTTCCGTGCAGTATGAGATGATCCCTTTCAGCATCTTCCTATATCACTGCTGTCCGATATAAGTGTGGGAAACATACCAGCGGGGATTCAAACCGGCTACCTCTGGCTTGCTAGTCAAGCCATTTCCCCGCTGCGCCATTAGTTGGCTAGGCAATGCCTATCTTGTCCTTTTAATTTCATGGGACTACTTTGAGTAATCTTCCTCATTGTGTAGGCCATTGCCTTAGTTTTGAATGACCCTGCTTTGCTTCCAAATTTTTCCATTTGATTCCCTCTTTGCTCTCCATCATCCTAATTCAATCCTTCCTAATTCCTGCAGCATCAGCAGCAACACCACCATCACCAAATCCTTCAAAAGCCTAAACCTTGGAAACGCAATGTACTGCATAAAATTAGTACGTCTATTCAAGTATTATTAATTTACATCATGCTTTTATATATAAATTGTAAATAAAAAATCAGAGTCCACGCAGCCCTAATTATGCACTGCTGATACAACCACATGCTTACCTATAGATGAGGGTCTGAAAATACAAATAAGTACAATCCAGTTAAGCAATGGAGAGTCAAATGTATACTACACAGTCCGTGAGGATATATGCAGTCGCCTGGGTAGCTCTGATTTCATTTAAAAGAGAAGAAGCCACTAGCCTTTATGATTGTGATAATGGAGAACTTGAATACATATTGGGCAACATTCGGTTAAAGTGTTAGGAACTAGAAGGGTGTTATGAAGCTGACAAGGACATGGACTTAAGCATTCTGTTCGCCTACTTGCTTATGCTCCTGTTCTTCACTATCACTGCCCCCTCAAATTTCTATTAATCTATTCTCTTCTTGTTTTGGAAGGTGAGATAATGCTAATTAAAGGAGAATCTTTCTTTGAAGGACAAGTTATTGATCAGTCTGCTCTCTGATTGGCAGATATTCCTGACTCTTTCGGATTTGCCATCCCTGCGGGATGGAGAGTCCTATTCATGCTTCTTTGAAGAGTATGAGAGCCCAGCAACGCTGATGGGGTCAGGCATCACGTGTCCTTCACCAGATCCCAACCAAGCACCAGCTTTGAAGGCAGGAACAGGTGAGTGGCAAGTGCCAAAATCTAGCCCCAGTGAATAGTGCTGTGGGTATTTCAGAACAGGCAGCCAGAGCACGGCAACAAGACTTTGCAACCTTCCTTATGAGGCTAGGCTACAGCATCTGGGGCTCTTGACCTTGGAAAAGAGGCGACTAAGGGGAGACATGATCGAGGTGTATAAAATCATGCATGGAGTGGAGAGGGTGGACAGAGAGAAATTTTTCTCCCTCTCTCACAACACTAGAACCAGGGGTCACCCCATGGAACTGAAGTTTGGGAAATTTAGGACTGACAAGCGGAAGTACACACAGATTAAGTGCATAATTAATCTGTGGAATTCTTTGCCATGGGATGTGGTGAACTCCACCAGCTTGGATGGCTTTCAAAGGGGCTTAAATAGATTCATGGTGGACAGGTCTATCAATGGCTACTAGTCTGCTGACCGTGGGCCATCTCCAGCCTCAGAAGCACGATGCCTCTCAATACCAGTTGCAAGGGAGCAACAGCAGGAGAGAGGGCATGCACATACTTCTTGCCTGTGGGCTCCCCAGAGGCATCTGGTGGGTCACTGTGTGAAACAGGATGCTGGACTGGATGGGCTTTGTGTCTTATCCAGCAGGGCTGTTCTTATGTTCTTATGACTTGAAATGACTAGAGTTAGTCTTGTTATGAACCCCTTCTCTACCATAGCTTCACTCGGTGGCTGATCTGAGGAGAAAGTCCATACTGGGTTTCGAAAGGGCAGTTCCTTGCCTATTCAAGCACACACACACACGCACACACACACACACACACACACACACACACACACACAGCACTCACTGCAGCATTACCATAACCTCTCAGCAGCAACGTTTGGGCCTGGAAAGGTTACAGTGAAGTCAGTGCAGGCTTCGGCATACAGAGTTCTAAATGGTTTAAGTGGCCAATCCCTGTCTCCAAATCCTGTCCTGTGGAAGGTTTGGTCTCCCTTCCAGCTGTCCCAACCCAAGAACCCTCTTGCCTGTCCATGCCTAAACTCTAGCTCAGGGCTGTTTCTTACATGTTTTCCCTAAAGAGTGTTTAAAATGCCACACGTTGTTCCATGCTTGAAGATTGTGCCTGTGTCTGTTTTGTTGTGGATGTACATTGTTGGGGAGCTACAAATCTGGTTCCCAAAATTAGTAGTAGTAATAACGATGTGTTGAACAACCTTCTCCACATATGGCAGATAAAGGGACTAAGGCTGAGAGAATGGGTTTCCTAGGTAGGGCTATGTAAATTAGCTTAAAGAACAAAAGCCTATAGAGCCCGAGGGGGATAACCCTGCCCCCCAGTTCTTTCAGTCCTACGTAGCTCTAGGCAGACTGACTTTTCTCTCCTCAGATAATCTTTCTTCTCCTTATTATTCTGACTGATAACCCTCAGTTCGTTCTAACCTAATTACGTCTAACCTATACCCTTATAAAAGCTTTTTTTTAAAACCCTCCCTTCATTTTCCTCAGTGTTCTTCCTCCCAGTTCCGTACTTTCTTGTGCCTTTCCCCTGTCATGGAGCATGCAGGGAAAGAGAGAAGGATCTGCGTGCCAAAAGAGAAAGGGCAGAGCAGCTTCCCAATGGCCACAAGAGTTCCCGGATTGCCCCCTCTGGCCGCTTTGATGCCGGCCACTTTAGAGCTGCCCAGTGAGATGCTCCAGGAAGCCACAGAAAATCTCCCACCTTTGGACTGTGAGGCTCGCAGCCGCATGGCTAAAAATGCTCTGGGGGAGCACGGAGAAGGTGCGCATTCAACAGCCCCCGTTCTGACCTCCATGCTCACTGCCAGATTACTGCGGGCAGCAGTGGCACCTCCAGCAAAACCGCCACTGATGGGAGCTGATCTGAGGGCATGGACAGCTGGATTGGGCTCATCTCAGTCAGCCTCAATGTCAGCTGTGCAACGTGAGGCCCAAGATGGCGGCCGCAGCAAAAATGGTGCGAACTTGCCCAGCACTTCGAGAGGACCGCAGAAAGCAGCCTCAGGCAGCAACAAGGACCAGACCCGGGACCAGGGACAACAAAGATTGCCTGTGAGACCTCTCTTTGTTGAGAGTAGCACCCTGCAGGTCCCTTTAAGTCAGCTCCTGGCCTCCAAGAATCAGTCCCTCCGGAATGGCAAGCATGGTTCAAGAACGCTATTATTGATACAGTTCACCAACTTAAGCCTCATCTAAAAAGTTAAAAAACTAAAAAGCGTAGCAGACCTCCTCATCATCTGAGGAATCTACATCCTCAAAATCGGCTAGCCCATCTCCTAAGAAATCAAAAAAGAAAACAAAGCACACCCTGGGCTCTCATTCAAAAGGGGCCAGGGGTTTAAAACGCAGAAGAAAAGAGCAACATTCATCAGATCAGTCAGGCCCAGACTCTGGGGACCCTAATCCAAGTGCCAGTAACCCCACTGATTGACCTGGAGGCTGACCCTGAGGGGGAGCTAGATGGGGCAGATAGGGGAAATCAGGACCCGGATATTGTTCCTGACAAGGAAGAGGGTGAATGGTCAGGTGGGGAGGACCCGGACTCAAATAATGTTTCTCAAAGACTTGTTCATGTCTGAGGACTTTAATCCACTGATGACTAGGGTCATAGCGACTTTTGGATTGCAATTAAAAATAATGCCAGAATCTCCCCAGACAGCAAAGGGGGACCTGGTATTCCCTAGGGCTAAGCCTAGGGATATGTTACTACCAGTGCCTGGATGTTTTATGTAGGCAAAGAAACAGGAATGGCTCCTGCCATTGGCCAACAGGAAGCCAATGGCAGTGGCGAATCATTATTACTCCTTTTTACAGGAGACCTCAGACTTATTTTTTAAAAAAACCCAAATACAGATGCGCCGGTGGTGCAGTTGGTGTCAGGATCTTTACTCCCGAGGGATGGGGAGGCAATACTGAAAGATCTCTCTGATAAAAAGGCAGAAATTTCCTTTAGGAGAATGCACGATAACTCTTCTTTGGCAACACGCTCTTCGGCAGCAGCTTCAATGGTGACTAGGGCATCCTTACTGTGGGTTGATGACTTACTGCATGACCCTCCCTCAGATCCAGTTAAAATGAGGCAGCAATTGCTTATGATGCGGAAGGCTCAGGCCTTTGTGGCGGATGCCATGCTAGACTCTTATCAGATTTTCCGCAAGAGTGTCTGCTTTGTCAGTGGTGAGCAGGAGACACCTCTGGCTAAAAAGCTGGCAGGTGAACTCAAATTCTGAGACAAATCTGACCGCTGTACCCTGCGACAGCACAAAGCTGTTTGGTGAGGAAGCACTTAAGGATTTCCTTAAGTGAAGGATAAGGATAAGAGAAAGACCCTGCCATCAGCGCCGTGTAAATTGGACAAGCCAGAGTCTAAATGACCTTGAGCTACTGGCCTTTTTTAGGGGCTGGGATAGGGAATTCAGACCGCAGTGCGGAACTTGAAACCGACAATGTTTCCAGACCGGAAGCTTTGAGAACAACAGACAAACATTTGCACAGAGCAAACAAACAAAACAACAGCCATGACTCGGGACATGCCAGGCTTGGGGGGCTGCCTGTCATGTCACTTATTTCATGCTTGGAAGAAATCCATAACAGACAGGTGGGTCTTCACCATAATACGAAATGGCTACAAGATAGAGTTGGATGCCCTTCCCTCCCGCAGATTCCTGCACTCTCACTCTATTTCCAAGCACTTAGAGTTGCAAAAGGAAATTCTATGTCTCGAGGAAATAGGTACAGTGGAACCCGTCCCTCTCAGTCAGAAGGGAAGTGGAGTCTATTCTGTCTTGTTCACCATCCCCAAAAAGAATGTTTCCAGAAGAGCCATGCTGGATTTAAAGTATTTGAACAGGTGGGTCAGGCACGAAAGATTCCGGATGGAATCCCTCAGATCAGAAGCAGAGGCACTCCACCACCTAGAGTGCCTCTGCCTCTGAATTGATGGTGGCAACGCTGGAAGCTGTTCAGTGGGCAAGATTCTACCTCAGAGAGCTCCAGTGGTTTCTCCTTCCTTTTCAAAAAGCCATAGCCAGCAAGAGGTGTTTGTTACTGCCACGGTCATCCACGGTATGACACTCCCTTCAGTGGTGGCTATTGCCACACAATCTGAGAGGAAAGCAATTTCTAGACCCACCAAAAATTACAGTAATGACAGACGCCAGCACCAGAGGCTGGGGGTGCATTGCCTTCAACACTCGGGACAAGGGAAGTGGACCATAAGCAAGCAAAGACACAGCATAAACTGGCTAGAGCTCAGGACTATCCACTTCGCTCTAAGCACATTTTATCAGGAACTGCAGGGTAGCGCTGTACTGATCAGAACCGACAACACGACAGCGAAGACCCACATAAACAAAGAGGCATGCAATCAAAAACTCTGCATGCGGAAGCAGTTCTATTAATGAACTGGGCAGAACTACACCTTACATTCCTATAAGCACATCATGTGAAACAGGATCTAAATCAACTGGCTGACTGGCTCAGCCAAGAGGACCTGATGCCAGGCAAATGGGTCTTGAACTGGAGGGTCTTCCACCAAGTAGCTCAATGATGGGAGAGACCAGTGTTGGACCTGTTCGCTACACCGCTAAATGCCCAGCTTCCAAGGTTCATATCCAGGTTTCCATGCAAACAAGTGGATGATGCAAATGCCGTGTCAGCAGATTGGCCCGAGGGCATTCTATACACATTTTCGCCAGCTCTTCTGTTGGCAAGGGTACTGAGGCGAATCCGGATGCTATAAGCAGAAGTGATATTGGTGGCCCCGTTCTGGCTGAGGAGACCATGGTTCTCAGAGCTTCTACATTTGGCCACAGCAGACGCATGGTTTCTTCCAGTCACTCCAGACCTACTTCTACAGGGGCCAGTACAACATCCAAACCCGAGTTGGTTACGGCTTGCCGCTTGGAGACTGAGCAGAGATTGTTGGAACACCACCGTTACTGGATATGCTGGCCTTGGGCTGAAATAAACAAATACATACATACACCGTTACTGGTGATGACCATCCTGAAGGCCTTCCACAAACTGTGTACCAGTGTACATGGACCTGCTTTTTAAGGTGGTCAGCACGTCACAAAGATCCCCAAGGGGAGGCCTCTGTTCAACACCTAGTGCAATTTTTTCAAGAGGGCCTTGATATGGGGCTGAAGTCTAATACATTGAAAAGACAAGTAGCATCCCTGGTAGGCCTCATCTCAGGCGTTTCGGCAAGGGCTATGAATTCACATCCTCACCTGAAAAGGTTCCTCAGGGGAGCTACACTTCTGTCACTGCTGGTGGCACACTGTTTCCCATCTTGGAACTTGGGCACTGTGTGAAGGACTTACAGTTCCCACATTTTGAGCCACTAAAATCCATTCCAATAAGACTGTTAATGTTTAAACTGGCATTCCTAGTGGCAGTTACCTCGGCGAGACACATTTTGGAACTACAAGCTTTGTCAGTACACAGACCATATTGCATATTCACAAAAGACTGTGTATCTTAACGCTACTCCTTTTCATCAGTCGCAGGATGTTTTTCTACCAGCATTCTGTCCACATCCTAAATATCAAAGAGAAAAAGCGTGGCACAAGTTGGATGT
The DNA here is from genome assembly GCF_027244095.1 of Hemicordylus capensis. Classification (NCBI taxonomy): domain Eukaryota; kingdom Metazoa; phylum Chordata; class Lepidosauria; order Squamata; family Cordylidae; genus Hemicordylus; species Hemicordylus capensis. The sequence goes on from NC_069658.1 coordinate 265,367,909, forward strand.
TAGGCAATGCCTTGAATCTATGTAAAGCAGACGGCATCTTTACACACTACAGACTCTATGTTCATATGCTTCCTACTGGGATCAATGGGAAAACCAGCATCTTCGACCATCGCCAGATGGATCAGAGCGTTTATAGCACTAGCATAAACAGTACAGGAAATCTGTAACGGAGCTACATGGAAGAATCCATCAACTTGCACGTGGCATTATAGAATAGACACGTATGCCTCCGCCCAAGCAGCCTTCAGAAGAAGGGTGCTACAACAGGTGCTTCCCCAGGAGTAGCCAGAAGCGCTCCCTCCCTAGGTGACATACAAGCTATGATATGTCCCATTGAGATGTCCTTGACCCCAGCAACTGAGAATGGAGCATTAGTTCATGTACTGTGAAGGCTTCTTCTGGTTGCTGGAGTCAAGGACATCTCGGGCCTCCCAGCTTAGCACGTCTGTCTGCTCCTGGGGTATCACATCGTCCATCACCGTTGGTTTTAATACATTGGTCACAAGTGCCTCAAGGTTATGCTACAAAAACCTCACCAGAGAATTCTTTTGGAGAAATACTTATGTGTCTATTCTGTTTATACATTTCTTGGAACACGTTCTTTGCAGTCATACCTTTCTAACTTGGCCTGAAAGAACTGGGGGGGGGGGGTTATTCCCCTCAGGCTGTAGAAGCTTCTGTCCTTTCAGATAATTTACATAGTCCTGCCTAGGAGCATGTGAAGGGTGTAACCCATCGAGATGTCCTTGACTCCAGCAACCAGAAGAAGCCTTCACGGTAAGTGAACCAATGCTCCATTTTCCTGACGTTTGTAACTTACATTTGAAATTAGGTGTAGAACGTTCAGCAAATGTTTGCAGCCCAACTCGGGAACCAGACTTTGGTGGATTCAGACGACATGCTCATTTGAAGTGTGTGCTTCCTGGAAACCAGTTCCTGGGGACTGGGCTTGTGGCAAATTGCGAGAAGCTGCCCTAAACTTTGCCACCTTACAAAGAAATAAATATATACAGAATAATAATAGTGTACGTCCTTCTTTCTCCCCTACAGTTGTGCAGAGAAAACCATTTGTGAAGTGGCAACAATCTTGCCTTTTGCTAGTGCTGTTTTGCTTTTACCACTTTTGCCTTCTGGTCATCTGATGCTTCTCTGCTCCTTTCCTTTCTGCTTATACGCACAAAGATAGAGGGACTTCTTTACTCTTCCCAGCTCTTTTGACCCTCTCTATAACTGTTGACCCCGTTCATGACTGCCTTGCCAAGATTCCATGAGATCCTTGCCAAGATCCCATGGGTCTCACCCCTCCTCCTTCTTTACTAATGCATTGTTTTGCAATAAGAGCACCCATCCTTTCATGGGTCTGACACGACATCAGACAATGCTGAACGACATTTGGTTTTGCAATCTGATATATATCCTTATTTAAATAATAAGTGTGGGGGAAAATGTTCAACTATGCTCAGCATAATTTATTCTGCTGACAGTGAATAAATGCTAGGATTTGGCTGTCCTGCTCATAAACTCTTCATTTTTCTTGATAATCAGCTAGTGTCTCTGTTCTGTTAAAATAGATGTCTGTCTGTCTGTCTGTCTGTCTTATTCACTCGCTGCCTCAGTGTCTGAATAAGGCACTATTTGCTGTTGGATTGTATTTGAGGCTTTCCTTTTTATTACCATTTTCAGACCACATAACCATTCAGCTTGTGGTGCGCTTCCACAATGTCTTCATTGCTTCAACAGCTTTCTCCTTCTATGACTGCATGGCGGTGACTTCTCTGAGGAAATCAGCACCGTAAGTCCATGAGGATGCCTCCTCTCCACACACATTTCCCCAGCATTGCATTTTCTTCAAAGCGCCTGTTTGATCTGTGGGACTTATTCAGCAGCTGTTCTTGTGTGTCCTGTTTTTCAGATGCCAAGGATGTGTGAGCAGCCATTGGGGATGTAATTGGTGTGTCCATCAACACCTTTGCACTCATAAAGCCGTCTGTGAAGAAGGAACCATTATCTACAATGAGCGGGTATGTCTTTATTGGCTGAATTTCTGACAGATTAGGTTGAAAAGCCTTTTCCCCGAACTCTCTCCAAAGCAATCGGGTCACAGAAGATTCTGGAATCTCACTTTTTTCTGTCACGGAATCCAGCACACCGTACAATGAGGCTCCAGAATCTTCTGTGAACCTCTTGCTTTGGAAAGTGTTTGGATGGCTCTAAGGGTGAGTACTTATTTATGATGAAGGAAGCTCCCCAGTTACCCAAGGCTGAATATCTTTGTTCAAGGGAGCAATCTGTTCTCTGATGATGCTCTGCCTTAGTTCATGGTTGGAATTCTCCAGAAAGCTGGAAAATGTGCTTGAGGGAATAATCTCTGGAAGAAGAAGTTGAGTATTTGTGATGGAAGAAGCTGCACCTACCAAAATTCATTCTATCACATGACTGATAAAAGCAGAGGAGGCCTGTTCTGTACTTAATCAGGCAACCTTACCTGAGGGAGAAAACAGAGGAGCTTTGCAGTGTTAAGAATACTAATGTTGAATGAAATTGAGGTTAGAGAGAACACAGTGGAAAAACTATATGTTAGGCTTTGTGAGGAAAATTTAGATAGAGATGGTGTATTTATGCTTAGCCTACTCCCTCAAGATCCTTTTCTAAAAAGAGAAATGTCTTAATTTGCATTCCTGTGCTCAGTCAGTGGCCACAACCTCTGCCCTTCAGCCCATTTTGAACTAGAATCTTCCATAATGGGGATGCAGATTGTGGTGGTGGTGGTGTTTCTTTCCCACCCTTCCTCCAAGGAGCTCAGAGTTCTCCTCCCCTCATTTCATGCTCACAACAATCCTGTGGGGTAGGTTAGGCTTAGACATAGTGACTGGCACAGGGTGGGAGGAGACGTTTGTAACTTCCTTCTGCTGTTGTGTTATTCTGGCTCTGACTGTCTTTTCTCTGTTTCTTTCACTCCTCCAGGCTCACATACCAACCTTGAGCCCATGGCCTTCCTCAGCCACTCCCGATGTACCATCTTCCCCAACTGTGGCTACCAAGCCCACGGTTCTCTCAGTCACACCAGAGGCTACTTCCACCTCCATTCCCAGTACTGTTCCCGTCCCCACCACTGTGCCAGCAACTTCTGCCCTAACTACTCTGCAACCAGAAACTTCCAGTCCCACACACTCGCCATCACTGACTGTAGACACACTGACATCACTGGGGACAACCACAGACTCCCTGACGCTGCCCACAACTAAAGTGCCTCCCACCACTAGCCCTACCTCTGAGCCTGACTCTAGCAGCCAATCAGAGACTGCAGGCCTCACCACACACCCTACCTCTGAGCCTGTCGTTGAGCCAGAAGACTGGTCCACTGACCCTCCTGCCAGTGCCACTCACAGCACGCGACAGCCAGTCGTGGAGGCACAAACACCTTCCCCAGAGGCTGCCAGTTCTGTGACTCTGCCTCCTGTCCCTGTGGCACCCACGTCTCCCTTCCCAACTCCCCTTACCCCCAACCAGACAGGAAGTGCCTCCACATCTTCCACTGACTTACCACCAGGAGATCTGGAGACTGAGATGCCTACTTCCAAGGTGCTGCCTTCTACGGGCCTTCCAGACTGGCCTCCCAGGAATGGTGCAGAACTCAAAGACAATGAGGAATGGATGGCTTCACTGTCATTTGAGAATGACACGTCCTCCTACTCGGACTCTATTCTCTCCGGCGATGGAGACTTTTCAGAGCGCGACACGGATTTCTCCCGAATCCTGAACCCAGGGTTGGACTATCAATATGATGCCCCTGGATTTCTAGACCTGGTGAGTGTCAAGCTTTACGTAAGGGCCAGATGGTACTGCATGTAACAATAGCCCAACAACTCTTTCTCCCTTAGAAAGCACACAGAAGGTCTCAGGTTCAATCCCTGGCATCACCAGGTAGGTCTGGGAAAGATAATCTAAAACTCTGGAAAGCCACTGCCAGTCAGAGTAGTCAAGACTGAGTTAGATAGACCAAGGGTCTGACGCGAGAGAAGGCAGCTGCATAAAAACTCCAGAGTTTTTAAATTGTTGTAAATGGTTTTAATGTTGTAACGTGGTTTTTAAATTGCTCTGGTTGTTTAATTGTTGTTTTATAATTTTGTTTTAACTGTTAATTGATTTTAATGGTTTTAATGGTTTTGTTTCTAATTGTAAACTGCCCTGGGCCATTTTGGAAGGGCAGTATAGAAACTGAATAAATAAAATAAAATAATACATATGTCCGGGGGATGGGGATGCTTTGCAGGTGGAGGATGCTGAATCTTTCCCTTGAAGCTTCCCTTCCAGCTACTTCCCCCACCCCCATGTGGTTCTTAACATGTGCTTGTGAGGAAAGGCAGATCTGGAAACTGGTGATGGAAACAGTTCAGGGGAAAGTGATTGGTAAGGAGAGTATTAAACATCTCCTTTCTCCTCACCCTTTCTCATTTCCAAGGGGATGTCAGGCTATCCTTTCATGAGTGTATCAGACTCCCAGTAGACGAGGTGGACTCCTAGGCCTTCTTAAACTCCAGAATGACTGGAGCAACCCCAAAAAGATCAGGTTCAGGGACAGCCAGGGGAGGAGGTTAGCTTGACACCTGAGTTCTCCTCCTGGCTTGCTGCATTCAGCCAGTTCCCTCTCCTAGAGAACTCCTGGCTCGCATGCTCAGAAGCAGCCCCTCATTATCAGCTGCCTTGTTTTTAAATGCTCCAGTGCAGAGCTGACAGGGCTTAAAGCCTACTTCCAGTCCCGCCCCCTTAAGAACATAAGAACAGCCCTGCTGGATCAGGCCCAAGGCCCATCTAGTCCAGCATCCTGTTTCACACAGTGGCCCACCAGATGCCCCTGGGAGCCTACAGTGAGGAGTAGAGGGCACGCCCTCCCTCCTGCTATTACTCCCCTGCAACTGGTACTCAGAGGCATCCTGCCTTTAAGGCTGGAGGTGGCCCATAGCCCTCTGACTAGTAGCCGTTGATAGACCTCTCCTCCATGAAGTTATCCAAACCCTTCTTAAAGCCATCCAGGTTGTTGGCTGTCACCACATCTTGTGGCAGAGAATTCCACAAGTTGATTATGCTTTGTGTGAAAAAGTACTTCCATTTGTTGGTCCTAGAATTTCCTGGCAATCAATTTCATGGGATGACCCCTGGTTCTAGTGTTATGTGAGAGGGAGAAGAATTTCTCTCTATCCACTTTCTCCACACCATGCATGATTTTATAGACCTCTATCATGTCTCCCCGCAGATGTCTTTTTTCTAAACTAAAAAGCCCCAGGTGTTGTAGCCTTGCCTCATAAGAAAGGTGCTCTAGGCCCCTGATCATCTTGGTTGCCCTCTTCTGCACCTTTTCCAGTTCTACAATGTCATTTTTTAGATTTGGTGACCAGAACTGTACGCCGTACTCCAGGTGTGGCCGCACCATCGTTTTGTATAAGGGCATAATAATATTAGCCGTTTTATTTTCAATCCCGTTCCTAATGATCCCTAGCATGGAGTTGGCCTTTTTTCACAGCTGCCGCACATTGAGTCGACACTTTCAACGAGCTGTCCACCACGACCCCAAGATCCCTCTCCTGGTCTAGTCACCGACAGCTCAGATCCCATCAGCGTATACTTGAAGTTGGGGTTTTTTGCCCCAATGTGCATCACTTACACTTGCCAACATTGAATCGCATTTTCCATTTTGTCGCCCACTCCCCCAGTTTGGCGAGATCCTTTTGGAACCCCTCACAATCTGTTTTGGATTTCACTACCCCTTCCTGATCTTGCTTCCTGTTTCCTGCCCCACCCAACCTAGCTGTCTCCCTCGAGCTATTTCCTGCAGCTCTCCTTGCCTTGCCCTCTCAATCCCACGGGGATCCAACCTGCCTGGGCCCTTCTCATCCCCCCTGCCCCCTAAAGGGAAGGGAAGCCTCAGAGGAGGGGTGCCACGCTCTTCTCCAGCCTCCACAGGGCCACCCAAGCGACTAGGTAACATGGCATCCTGACAGAGTGTAATATGTAGTTTGGCCCTGAGAGGTAGTGGCCGGTGCGGGCCCTGCTGAGGTGTGTGTGTGTGTGTGGCGAGAGGCACCTTTAAGTGTAAATTAATAGAGGCCTGCCTCCACTACCACCGCACCTGGACACTGCTTCAAGCAGCAGTGTGCCGCCCAGCATCCCCTCTGGTGGGGGAATCGCCTCCGCCACTCGCATGGCTGCTGTCAGGGGATCCTCTCCACGGAGGCCATGTGAGTGGTGGAGGAAATCCCCTGCCTCGGGGAGGTTCTGGGTGGCACACTGATGCTCGAAGCAGCGTTCAGGTGCGGTGGTAGCGGATATAAGCATCTGTTAATTGACACTCAAAGGCGCCTCTCGCCACCCTCACTCCTGCACTACTGGCCTTGAGGTCACTGTGGCCAGCTCGAAAACGCCTCATTGTAACATAGGCTAATGCAGGGTAAGGGCGAGAATTCCTGTGCAGGTGTGCAGTGCTTTGCATGTCGCTATTGAACAGGATAAAGGAAGAGTTCCTGGCTTCATTTCTGAAGAGGAGGTTATGCTTCTGGTCTGGCGTTTTTGCTTTTTCCTGGTCCAGAGCTTTTTGGGTGGGCAGGAGAGGAGAGGAGCAGCAAATCCTTCCTGAAGAGTTTCTGATGGCCCTGTGCCTGCTTATGTGCTTTCAGAATGAAGAGTTCAGTTGGGGGCCTGAAGCCTGCCCCTGTGTGCAGAGCATTCAGGGGCCCTCTCTGCTGCCAGTCAATGTGCAGAGGAAGATAACTTTGATAGGGAAAAACTTCCATCTCTACCAGGTAAGGCTTCAGCGCTGGTCATTGCTCAGAAGGACAGCCCTGATGGACCAGGCCAAAGGCCCATCCAGCCCAATGTCCTGTTTTCCAGAGGGGCCAAATAGATGCCTCTGGGAAGCTCACAAGTAGGGCATGAAGTTCATAGCCTTCCCCTGTTGTTGCTTCAGAGGTAAACTGCCTCTGAACATGGAGGCTCAGCATGGCCATCATGATCAAAAATAGGCCAGTGATAAACCATGAATTTATCTAGTCCCCTTTTAAAGCCATTTAGAGTAGTGGCCATCACTACATCCATTGGCAGCAAATTCCTTCGGTGAATTACGCACCGTGTGAAGAAGTGCCTTCCTTTGTCTGCCAGAGACTGAAATCAATTATTTGCATAGAACTTCATTTGAGGGTGTTCAGTGGGATATAGTAAAAGGCACAGGAGATTTGCCTAATTTATTCTCAAGTCTCAATTTATCCTCAGGTCTCAAACAGGAGATTTGCCTAAGTTATTCTCAAGTCCTATGGGTTAGAGCTGGTTTTAAAAAACAAACTCTTAAGGACCAAGCTGCAGATGTGTGACAATGACTGACCTATCTCTTTAAATGCAGGTCTGCATTATACAAACATGTATAAAATGTGGAATGAAAGTCTGATGTTAGGAGCCAAATGAGTGCAGGGAAAGGAAGGGCCAGGGCCTCATGCTGCCCATGGCTTCTCTCCTCTTACCTTTCCCCCAGAGTCAGGCTCCAACACCAGCCTAGCTGAGAGAAGCGAGCCAGTGGAAGGACGGGTTGGAAGCAAGCAGACAGGCAAGCAGTGGGTGCAGGGAAGCTCCAGAGCATCTTTCACCTGGACCCGCCCCCCATCTCTGCTTTAAGCACAGTGTGGAAGGATAGGAAGTGTCCCCTGTGTAGAAACAGGCTTAATGGCAATGCCACAGGATTCAGTGCTGGGCAAGTGAAGTGGGGAACTAGTCCAGGCTGAAGGTGAATGTGGAGTGCCAGGAAGTGTGGAATGGAGCGTAAAGCACAAGAGGGCAAGGGATGCCGGTCCATTGGAGTCAGCCCTTAATTTCTTCCTGTTTAAAGGATAACCTCTGGGGCTATGAGTGCGCTTTGATTCTGGAGGGGAAGACCTTGGTGATGGAGGCTTCTATTGAAAAGGATGAAACAGATCCAACTCTTTGCTATATCACATGCCAGCTGCACCAGGTAAGATCTTGCTGTGGGACAAGTCTGTCCTTGAGTTCCCATTAGCTCTGACCTTAAAATCCGGCCATGGAAGAAAGGGGGTATTGTGATGAGTTGTCCCCAGTTATGGGTCAACCTACCTGCAGACTGCAGTTGTCAGAGGAGGCTGTGCTATGTCTCCCGTCACTGTCAGAAGTCTGGAGGATGGGGCCAGGAGGACCTTGTTGATGGTGCTCCAGCTATCACACTCCTTGTTCAGGGAGACCCAGCTAATTTTCTCCTGTCGTATTTTTAGGTGTCAGGCAAAGACAATACTTTAGATGACCATTCCACCAGAGTGCTCCTTGATACAGTTTTGGTTTCCTGATTTATTATTGGTGTGTCATTATATTAGTAATTTGTGTTTTATGATGGTGGTTGGTCTTGAAGTTCTCACTTGGAAGAGAAACATGACGTATAAATATTTTAATAAGTACATCAACCTGCCTGTGGTTGCCTCATTGATGTTGCAGGCCTTGGTGGCTAGGACTGACTTGAAATGATGCCCCCATTTGCAGTCTTTTGGTGGGAACAGAAATGAGGGTGAAAGTTGATTAAGCAGTGGGTCTTACTGGCAGGAGTGTCCCTCCTGATGGCTAGTGGGTGCCATTTTCTTCACAGAGTCCCCTAAAGGATACTGATACTCAGGGGCGTAACTACCATTAGGCAAGGGAAGGCAGTCATCTTGGGGCCCCACTGCCTCAAGGGGTCCCCCAGAGGCACATCACATGACTCCATACCCGCCCATGTTGCACCCCCTATGAATTATGTTGAGTCTCTTGGAGATCGGCAGGAGCAGAGAGTAAAAAAAACTAGATTCAATGTGAACTAGATATTCACCGTATTCATAATGGGGATGTGAGTGTGAGTGCACGATCTATTGTGAAGTGTGTTTGTGTGTGTATATCCGCAAGGGGCCCATTTTAAAATCTTGTCTCTGGGCCCCCTCCAATCTTGCTACACCCCTGCTGATACTTCATGACATAGTGCCCTTCTTGGGAGAAAAAGGCTATTGGAAGGAGCATTGCCACCACAGTAGAACAGCTGCTGACCAAAAAAAATCAAAACAGTCAAGACTGTTTCTTTTCTCCTTTCATCTGCCCAAGTCCCCAAAATGTGAGCTGAAAGTTCTCATGATAGGACTTTCAGCTCTGTTATTGTCTGCACTAGCTGTTTACCACTCACCAGTGCCAGTTCCCAGGACATAGTCTGAGAGGAGATGATGGAGCCACCTTGCTAAAGCTAAGAGGTATAGAACCTGTCATGTTCATCTGAGCTATATTTTCTTTACTGACAACCTCTTTTTAAAAATCAGTGCAGAAGTTGCCATTGCTACACTCAGTGGCGGCTTGTTTGAACTTGGAATGCAGAGAACTTGGAATGCATCGACAAAGAAAAACAAACTTTTATAAAATCTTTTTGAATTTGAAGGCAACATTATGATGGCCTACTATTACTAGTCCAGAGTGAAGTGAATGAAGATCATGCTCTGATAATTTGATTTTGGTTTTTAAATCATCATTTGGGTTAAGACATTTTTTTAATTCGTTTCAAAGACTGATGTTTTGGTCTCTTTGCAGTACAGCTATTCGGCTCCCCAACTTGAATTCATTGCAGCAATTTTCGTGCGAAGGAAGCAGCGCCTCCGGGTGGACAGCATAGAAAATCTCCATGGTACAGGAAAAGGGCCTGGGGGAAAACTTGGGCTCAGAGTTGGTACAAATAAGGGTTCTTGTAGTCCCTGTGCTACTATGATCTCTGTTTTGTAAAAGAGCAAAATAATATTATTGGTTTCAAGATGTACTTAGATGTCTAGATGGAGCTTCCCCAAGAGATTATGTAGTACTGTAGCACACTAAACTGCAGCTTAGCAGGTTAGCAGATTTTGACAGGCAATAGGTGGATGAGTGGCATATTGGAGTTGGGTGGTGTGGGATATTGCTAGGTTCTAACCACTGGTCCTGTGACTGGTCCCCTTTCTCGTCAAACCAGTGATTTGGGGGTATATGTGAAAAATCTTGGATTTGGCCCTTGGGTATCTGTATCTGGTATCTGTTCTTCAAATCAGTAATTTTGAAGTTGTTCTGTGGAATTTTGGGATTACTCAGACTTTGATGGGGCCTTCGCTTAGTAGAGCACCTATTTTGTATGCAGAAGGTTTCAGGTTCAATCCCTGGCATCTCCAGCTTAGGGCTGGAAAAGACTCCTGCCTGGAACCCTGGAGAGCCGCTGCCAGCCAACACAGACGATTGATTTTCCACCATTAAGGCTCTTCCTCTACAGTGATGGCCATAGAGAAAAGTTGGTGTTTGCCATACAAGTACCTGAAATGGTAATTGTATGGCAAACACCAACATTTCTCTATGGCCATCAGGTACATAGAGAGCATTTCTCTGTGTACCTGACATGGGTGTGCCTTGTTGACTCTTTCCTGCATGATGTAGATTGTGCGATTTTATCCCCAGAGCAGTGTTTTTTCAGGTATTAAGAACTTGGATTGCCTGCTTTTGAACTTGCTCCATCTTGTGGCCCTCCTATCCCAGCAAGGCACTAATATTACCACAAGTGAACATGTGGAGCTTCTCTTGTGTAGTTATGTGCAGCCTGTTGTTGCATGCAAAGATGTCTGGTTTGTGATGCGAATCTGATCTTAGAAGAGGAATAGAACTGGGTTTTTCTGACCCTGTCCTAAAACAACATGCAGGGAACTATCATTAGAACAAAGCAGCCACTCTTCCTGTGCTTCCATCATCCCAAATCAGGATGGGATAAGAGGGACTGGGATGAAGTCAGCTTCTGACTCAATCAGTGTGTGTCCTCTGCTAGGGGGCATTCAGTCCACCTAGGACCTGGCTGGAGGAGGGAGGAAGACTCTACCAGCTTCAGAATCTTGTCCTCGAACTCTGCCCCTAGGGATGTGTGAGCTGGCTCGCACTCGAACTGGTCCAGCTGGAGGGCTCGGCCTCGAGCTGGACTGGGCCCAGTTTGGGGTTTAAAAATATATATAGGGAGGGGGGGAATGGCGGACTTACTGCCATTACAGGACTTTGGGGGCTAAGGCCACAGGGGGGTCTCCTTAGGTTTCCCTTACCCCCGCTTACCTCCCCTCCCGGTCTCAAATGGCCCATTTTGGGCCATTTTTGGTCCGTTGTGGACCTCTCTGCATTGGTGGTGGCCATTTTGGAGGTGACCCAGCCATGTAAATAACTAGTGCACATGTGTGGCAGCCTCAAAATTGCTACCACCAGCACAGAGAGGCCTGGAATTGGCTGAAAATGGCCCCAAATGGGCCATTTGAGACCAGGGGGAGGCCGGTGTGGGGAAGGGGAACCTCAGGAGACTCCCCCCACAGCAGCACCCCCCAAAAGCCCCACAATGGCATTAAAAAGCCGGGCCCAAACTGGTTCAGGCTTGAGCCAAACTGGGCCCAGCTCTAGCTCAATTTGTTTTCAAATTGAGAACAAATGATGGTTCGAGTCCGGTTCTACTCGAACCGAACCGGTTTTTCCAGTTTTGTGCATACCTCTATCTGCCCCCTAAGTTTTTCCCACGATTTGAGAACTAGAGCCTTAGGGAGCTGGTAGAAAAGGAGAGAGAGAATTTGATGGGTCCCTTCTCTATCTCATTCTTGAATTCTGAATCCAAAGGATTGTACTGCAGGGCTCACCAGCACCTGTCAATATCATTCTTCTTTGCAGTGACCCTGTACAACTGCTCTGTGGGACACTTAGACTGCAGCCGCTGCCAAACCGCTGATGCCAAATATAACTGCGTGTGGTGTGGTGGAGAGCAGCCCAGCTGCCTCTTCTGGGACTCCTGCAAGGAAGACGTGGCGGACATGTGCCCGGCCCCCCTGATTCACACTGTGAGTATCAGTGTAGCACAATGCATGTGTTTGGTGCAGAGATGCACAGGAATCTGGGGTGCTCTCAAATAGCCTGCAGGGGCATTAGATCATCCAAGGCTATGGCAAAAGAGACAGCTAGTTTGGACAGGACAACTTGAAACTTTCCTCTCTGGAGAAGAAACTGTGGCTTTCAGAGGGGGAATAGCATGGATTCCCACCTGTTTCCTGCACACTGGCAGGAAGCTTTGGATGCAGCTTAGTCAAGGTACCTCCAAGTCTGGTTTATCTAAATGCAAAGAAGGAATGACTTTGTTCTTTGGAACTATTTTTATTCATGTTTGTATTTAGAATATTTAAATGAAGATTAATCAATTAAAGTGCCATACAGTTAATTTACTTCCATTTCTCTAATGGGGTCATGGCCCTGCTCTTAACTTAGGGTAGTGCTGAATGTTCTCTTCTTCAGTTTTCAGGCCCAAAGTCATGCTTTTGGGTGCAGAAGGGGACAGAAATATTTTCTGCCCTCCAAAAACTCTTAACCTTTGTGAATGTTCACTTTCCCCCATCCCCAATCCTGTTCGCTGCCATTGTTTCCTCAACATGCTGCTTCTTCAGCACCATCACCACCCCTTAAAATTTCTTGGTTGTCTTCTTCCACGAAATATGTAACATAGGTTATTCCAGCCAATCAGGGACCACATAATGAATCCATTGTGATGCTACTTAGCCCATCAAAGTTGACACACTGGTCATGTGACGATAATTTAAAGCAAATTGAGAGCAAATGATGATAATTAAGGGCAGGTGAAGTCAATTCAGAGTGAGGGCAGTGTTTTCTGAATTGATAAATACATTTGAGCCCCATTGCATCAATCACAGGAAAATTGCTACAAGGGGCTGTGTTTTTCCAGTGCTGTCAAAAGTATTCCTAAAAAGCATTCCCTCTTTCTGGCTCATTTCTGTTCTTACAGCCACTTGTGAAGGTCTGCATCATGTTAAACCTTGTATTTAGGACATTAATTTCCATGTGCAAAATATGTGTGTGCATTTATGAAGAGTGCCCATATGAGTAAACTGTGACTTCTTGCCGGCGAAATACATGGCAGGAAAGGATCAGGCTCCTGCTCATGTGGATTTACCATGAGAAGCATCTCTGAGACAAGTAAATAGGGAATGGTTTTCAGAGGTCCCCTGTGTCTTTGCAAGCCGTTTTAACAGTAGTAACCTTGAAGGAAAAAATCAATACCATTTAATTTTTTAAAGAAAAAAAGCCTTTGCTGAAGAAGTGGGTCTTGAAGGAGGACTTAGAGGAAAGGAGGGGAAAGAAGTGGATAGAGGGAGGTGGGTGGTGGAGGGGAGGTTGTTTCAGGCATAGACAGTAGACAGCAGTGGAAAAGCAGGAGTGGAAGAAAGAGACAAAAGACTGAGTCCTAGATAAGCTTGTGCAGAGCAGAGACAACAGGAGAAGGAGAAGGGGAGATGAGAAAGGAGATAAGGTAGGGCAGAGAGGTAGAGAATTTTAAACAGAAGCATGATATTTAAGGCCTGATGAAGTGAGCAGATAAGGCAAAGGCAGGAATATATGTTTATTTTAACCAACGGACTTTGGGTGTGTGTACGTGCATCCTCATACTGTCCTATGACCGTCATGCTTGGAAGCAGAAGGCAGTGGTGGGGTGTGTGATACTGGGCCAAAATATGTAGATGGAGGTCATGTTTTCACTGTGTGTTGGCAGGCCATGAGAAGCTAGGAGAGGACGGGGCATAAGAACAAGAACTACCATGCTGGATCCAACCAGCAGTCCACCACCTGGCTCAACATTCTACCCACTGAGACTGGCCAGTTGGATGCACCAGTTTGTTTCACAGGCATGAGCATAGTGGTGGTATCCATCGCATGTTGAGGACTGGTCTAATGAGACCTAAAAAGCATGATGGTAATGATCTGTAAACCAGGAAGTTCCCACTTTAAATCTTGGTTCTGATTCAGGACAGGCAGAGGAAAGTACTTCTTCATGCAGTAGTTAATTCACTGCTGCGGGAGCTGGTGATGGCAGCTCGTTTAGTGTCCATCTGGCTTTGAAAGAAGATTAGATAGATTCATGAAGTAGAGAAGAGTTCTGTCATTGGCTCTTAGTCATGATGGCTTTGTGGATCTTCTATTTTCAGAGGCAATATACCTCTGAGTATCAGTTGGAGAGGTAGCAGTAGTGGCAGGCTGTTGCCTTCATGTCCTGCTTGTAGGCTTCTCAGAGGCATCTGTTTGGCTGCTGTGGGAAACAAAATGGTGGATGTGATGGACTTTTGGCTTGATCCAGCAAGGCTGTTCTTATGCCATGAATCTACTATTTGGCTTTAGTCAAGCCACTGTCCTTTCAGGATATTATTATTATTATTATTATTATTATTATTATTATTATTATTATTTCTTGTTTACACAGTCAGACAGGTGTTATTGACTGGTTTGTTTTATCCAGACATCGAGTCCTTCCCAAGGACCTGGGATGGCTGAATTTTATTATCAGTACTGTTGGTTATTATAGATATCATCGCAAAATATAGGCTGTTCCCAGTAAAGTTGCTTTTTGTAATTGGCTGATGGTGATTTCTGTGGCCCCTATGGCGTTGAGGTGCTCTTCAAGTTGTTTTGGAATTGCACCTAGGGTGCCAATTACCACTGAGATTATTTTGGTCTTTTTCTGCCACAGCCTTTCAATTTTGATTTGTAGATCTTTGTATTTGGTGATTTTTTCCATTTCTTTTTCTTCTATTCTGCTATCCCCTGGTACTGCTATGTTGATTATTTTAACTTGTTTTTCTTTCTTCTCGACTACAGTTATATCTGGTGTATTGTGTGGCAGATATTTGTCTGTTTGTAGTCGGAAGTCCCATAATATTTTTACATCTTCATTTTCTACCACTTTTTCAGTTTTATGGTCCCACCAATTTTTGGCTACAGGTAGCTTGTATTTTTTGCAGATGTTCCAGTGTATCATCCCTGCTACCTTGTCATGCCTTTGTTTGTAGTCAGTCTGTGCGATCTTTTTACAACAGCTGATCAGGTGGTCCACTATTTCATCTGCTTCTTTACAAAGGCGGCGCTTGCTGTTTGTTGTTGACTTTTCGACTTTTGCTCTTATTGCATTTGTTCTTAGTGCCTGTTCTTGTGCAGCCGGTATTAAACCCTCTGTTTCTTTCTTCAAGTTGCCATTCTTAAGCCATTGCCAGGTTTTGGTGATGTCTGATTTTCTAGTTATACTGTGCAAATATTGACCATGCAGTGGCTTATTTTTCCATTTTTCTGCTCGGTTCTTGACTTGTTCTTTCTTGTAGGCCTGCTTTGTTTCATTGGTGTTGAATAGTTTCTCATTATTGACCATTTGAAGTGCATCTTCTTCACTGTCCCTTATATATTCTTCAAGGCCTCTTTTTTCCTGCTCTACTGTTTGATGGACTTGTAGCATTCCTCTTCCACCTGAGCTGCGAGGGAGGTAGAGCCTATCTACATCACTGTGGGGGTGCAGAGCATGAGATTGATGGTCATGATTTTCCTGGTCTTACGATCTAGCGTCTCTAGCTCTGCTTGGGTCCAGTCTACTATTCCTGCAGTGTATCTGATAACAGGTATAGCCCAGGTGTTTATGGCTTGTATGGTGTTCCCGCCATTGAGTTTGGACTTGAGGATTTTTCTAACTCTCCTGAGGTATTCACTTCCAATTTTTCTTTTAACTTCAGTGTGTGCAATGTTATCAGCCTGGAGAATGCCCAAGTATTTGTAACTAGTATTTTTAAGCCTGTTAAAATAACTGGCGCTAGTTTCCCTTTTTTTTTTTGGTCCTTTATTCCTTCTCCCTTTCTCTAGCCCTCCTTGGCTCTTTTCCCCCCGCCCTTGGCTGGTGGGGGGGGGGCTTTTTTCGGCTCTGTTTCTGGAATTTGCACTTGCTTTATTATAGTGTGTGTTGGCTATCGGGTATTTGGGCGGGCGGGGGGTATTGTGCTTAGTGTATACTTAGTGTATACTAAAACAAGTTTTTAGTGTTGTTTTATACTTTTTTGTGCTTGACTCTCGGGCTGTTAGGATCCCCATAGCGCAGCAGAAGTGGAAGAGGAGGAGGAGGAAGAGAGGTCGCTTGGTCTCCTTCCCTCCTCCCCAGAGCGCAAGCCCGTAGCTCGCCCTCCTGGAGTCTCCTGGCTGGCTAAGGGGCACACACAGCATTGCTTCTGCCGCACACACACCCCTCACCCCATGTGGCTTTTCTGGCTTTCCTTCCTTGGGTCCAACCACGACGGGCCCGTCGCCATCCGTTTTGCTCCCCTCTCCACCCGGACCGAGCCAGCGTCCAGCCAGGCCAGTTCCTCTGGCAGGGAAACGGTGGCGGCGGCGCATTTGTCCTCCTGGTGACATAACCTTTGGGCTTTCTCCCCCCTTCCCTCCACCTGCCCGCAAAGCCTTGGCCGCATGGCCCCCTCGGGCCTGCCGCCACCAGGCACGTCTCCTCCCTCCCGCAGCCACCTCCAGGCCGGAAGAACGGGCGCAAAAGGGGTCACGTGCGGGCCAGCCAGCTTCTTCCGAAGATTGGGTGGCAGGTGGGGAAGCAGCAGC
Organism: Hemicordylus capensis; assembly: GCF_027244095.1. Classification (NCBI taxonomy): domain Eukaryota; kingdom Metazoa; phylum Chordata; class Lepidosauria; order Squamata; family Cordylidae; genus Hemicordylus; species Hemicordylus capensis. Next base: position 265,384,370 of record NC_069658.1, read on the forward strand.
GGCGAGCGGGTGGCGGGGCTGCTGCGGGCAGGACACACCCGGGGGCGGCGCCGGGCGAGCAACAGCTGCAAGAGGGCCAGCAGCAGCAGCAACGCCCGCCGCATTGGACCATGGTGCGTGAGTGGCCCCTCCTCGCGTTCCCTCAGTTGGGCAACCAAGGCGCTAGTCCTAATGTCCGTGAGGCTGGTTTTCTCACACACACCCGCCCCCCAAGTCCAGGCGCTCCGTTCTGCTCCCCCCCCCACTCATGGTTGCCAACGGCTCCTCAGCGCCGCGGCTTCTTCCGCGGCACCCGTCTCTTCCCTCCCCGTTCCCCTTTTCTCCTCCTCCCGGTACCGATGTGTGTGGCAACAGCAGGGCACCTTCCGCCGCTGCTGCCTCTTCCCTCCTGCTACTCCTCCGTTTGGCTTGGCCCCAACATGGCCGCCCGTGTCTGGGCGGCCGTATCTTTTTCGGCAGTTCTGAGCATGCGCGGAGCGCATGCTCAGAACTGCCGAAAAAGACACGGGCGCATGGGATCACGCTCAAGGCTTTTAATATATAGGATGTTCTTTCTCTTCCAGGTTCTTGATGTTGCTTCCATTGAGCAGTTCTATTCCTTCTGTTTTTGTTGTTTTTCCTCTGTTCATTACTAATGTAGCACACTTGTCTAGTCCCAACTCCATTGCTATATCGCTACTGAATATATGGACAGTGTTTAGCCGTGATGAGATTTCTGACTGGGACTTTCCATACAACTTCAGATCATCCATGTACAGCAGATGGTTGATTTTACTTGATGTTTTAGATGTTTGGTATCCAAGGCCTGTTTTGTTTAGTATTTGTGAAAGTGGAATAATGGCGATTACAAAAAACAGAGGGGATAGTGAGTCCCCTTGGAAAATACCTCTTCTAATGCTAACCTGTCCAAGTGTCTCACCATTGATTGTTAAATGTGTACTCCACATGCTCATTGCTTTTAAAATAAATATCTGAATGTTTTTGCTGATTATTATTATTATTAATAATAATAATAATAATAATAATAATTCAATTTCTATACCGCCCTTCCAAAAATGGCTCAGAGCAGTTTACACAGAGAAATAACAAACAAATAAGATGGATCCCTGTCCCCAAAGGGCTCACAATCTAAAAAGAAACATGATAGACACCAGCAACAGTTACTGGAGGTACTGTGTTGGGGGTGGAGGGGGCCAGTTACTCTCCCCCTGCTAAATAAAGAGAATCACCACGTTAAAAGGTGCTTCTTTGCCAAGTTAGCAGGGGTCGGATAACAATACTGATCTACCTGGTAAGGCTGTCGCACGGATTACAACAAAATAATGTATGTGACACCCTGTGAAGGCTCTAAAGCATTATATAAATATGTTGGGTCTGCAACAGCATCAGTCTGGTAAGCGACTGAAGTGGGACGGCTTCCAAACTTTTAAGAAGAATCACTTATGCTTTTCCAGTGTCCAGCAGTAATGCTCATGCATGTTTGGGCACCCCTCTCAGGTTTATCCCTTAACTGGACTGGTTGAAGGCGGTACCAGAATCACCATCACTGGCTCAAACCTTGGTCAGAAACATGAAGATATTGCAGAGAGTGTCACGGTGGCAGGAATCCCCTGTGAGGTTGATCCTCTGGCGTATGAAATCTCTAGCAGGTCAGTGCATGTATTGTGACCCACAGGAGAGAGCTGTTGTTGGGTCTCTCCCCACAAGCATGGTCAGTGGCAGGTGGAAATGTCTGTCTTCCTCTCTAAAACGATGACTTTGTCTCCATAAAGATTGCCACCTTGCTTCCCACCAGCTGCTTCTAGTTACTACGGTGTTTGTGTCACAGGCTAGCTGGGACATGAGTGGTGTTCACTGGATCAGGTCCAAAGAGGGAATGTGGATGGGGTGGGACAGGGAGAAGATTACAGGGCCAACCACAGGTATGGGAACATTTTTCACAGGGGGCTGCAAGCCAAAAAAACTGGCAGTTTCATCAGAGGCAAAGATACAGGGCATTTCTGGACAGAGAAGTATTCCGTTTGAAAACAGAAGTTCTTTGTGTTTGTTAACTCCCCATCATAGCACAGGGTATTTGCATTTATCAGTGGGCTGTTTGCATTTTTGATTTCCTCCATGTGCCATTGTGCAGCACCATCTGCTGGCCGTTTGTGAAAATCTGTTATGTCTTTTGACACTACAGTACTTTAAAACTAATTTAATTTTCTTCATGGATTTCCTGCAGATGGCCAGCAGATGGCCCTGCGCAATAGTGCACGGAGGAAGAAAGCAATGTAAATAGCCCATTGGTAAATGCAAATACCCTGTGCAAGAGAGAGCTACCTAACAGTGAGTTGATAAATGCAAAAAACTTCCATTTTCAAATGGAATATTCCTGACTAGAAATGCCTACGGTTAAGGAACTCCAGTTCAAAAAGTGTTGATAAACTTTACTGCAGCCTTTTCCTGTCTCCCGAAAAGGCTGCTGGCAAATTGGAGCCCACTAGGGCAGGACAACCAAATTACTCTGGGCTCTATCTTGTTCCACATTAGCAGGACAAAGTGGAATCCTGACGTGCCTGCCCTTAACTCCCAGTTGACTTGCCTACCTCTTTATTTCCTTTCCCTCGATTGTGTTTTAAAAACAGAATTCCACGAAAATATTACAGAAGAGGCATTTGATAGCCTATACACTGTTGGCTCCTGTTTGTTGAAGGAGGGTGCTTTGTAGAATGGAAATATGTACCTCATCTCTGGCATGGCCCTGATTAGTTCTGCTTCTGACACAATCCAGAAACCGTGACCACACACTCAAATACAGTACAAATGTCAGGAATCTGTTTTGGGTTGCTGTTCTGCTCAGCCAAAGGATAACCATCCCACAGATTTGTACACCAAATGTAGCCTGTCCATATCCTCTGCTGGCATCCATGATTGAGATCAGGGGGAAAGGCTGAAACCCCTGCCTGTTTTGTGTGGAGACTGGGAGTTCTCTACAGATGGAAGTTGGTGAAACAGTAGGGCAGTTCACACATTCAACATCAGGGTGGGAGGCGCCTTCTACCCTAATTTGGGAGAGTTGGGCACGCTCGTAGTTTTCAATCATGTGCTACATCAGGCCTGCTCAACTTAGGCCTCGAGCTGCTTTTGGACTACAACTCCCATAATCCCCAGCCACAGTGGCCAATAGTCAGGGATTATGAGAGTTGCAGGCAGGGTGGATAAAAATCAATGGGTTTAAAAAAAAATTGAATTTTTAAAAAATTTAAATTGGATTTTTTAATCTAAATCGGAGTTTTTTATTTAAATCAGATTTTTAAAATAAAATGCTTTTTGAGGAAAAAATATATCTAAAGATAGTTTTCTATTTAAGATACATTATAGTCCAAAGGTATTCATCATGAAATAAGGATTCGTTTTTAATTATGTAGATGAGGCTGTATATATGCAACGTTTAAATTTTTTGGTTAATGAATTCCATTAATCCATTCACAACGTCATGCTCTTCCAGAGGTTTCTGTAAGATTATTTAGGGCAATTTTTCTGTCTAGAAGAGGACCAAAAATGAAAGCTTCATCTGGTTGTAAATATTAAGATTATACCAGCAAGAATGAGTCTTTATGTAAAAAACCCCATGATTTAAATCTAGTCTTATTGACTAGTGATTTAAATCATGATTTAAATTGATTTGATTTAAATCACATCCACCCTGGTCGTAGGCCAACATCTGCAGGAGGGCCGAAGTTGAGCAGCCCTGTGTTAGATAAAAACAAGGTCAGAGGCAGGGAGTTTATCATCTTTCAAGCCCCAGCTGGCTAGGACAAGCGTGCCCTACCCAGGTTCCATCCCCAGCTTCTGAATATGGTAGGCAGAAAAACCATTCTACTCAAATGGGGCATGACTGACAATCAAGCTCCCCGCCTCCTACTTCGTTTTAATCTAACACATGTTCGAAAATCGAGATCGGGCCCAGCTCCTAAACTGGAGTAGGGTTTTTTTTCCTACCTTAATGCTGGCAAAGCGCATAGATCTGGATGGCTCATGCCAAGGCACACAGCAGCTGGGGAAGGAAACATGAAGTAGCAGAATGAGTGCTCAAGTGGGTGAAGTCTCCTCCACAGCCAGGCCAAGAGCTAAAAGTGCCCCCCCTCTCATTAACTCAGGTTTAGAGCAGCCCATGTGGTGCACCTTGGTGGGGGATTCTTCTCCATCCTCTGTTCTGCCCTTGTCCTGCAGTATCGTGTGCACCACAGGCGGAAGCGGCACAGAAAGGTCCGGGCATGTAGCCGTGGAGGTTCCCGGAGGAGGACAGGGAGTCTCTGGTCATGTTTTTACTTACCAGGTAATGTGGTCATTCATTTTTTGTAACTCTTCGGTTTCCAAGACTAGGGATTACAGAGCCTCTAAATGAGAGGGTTTGTTGTTAAGGTAGGGTCGATGGGTTCGTGCACTTAATTCTCTCCAAAGTGACTGTGGGCTTTGTAAACACTCAAGGTAGACCACTGTGTCTCTCCTCCCTCCACACACTGACAATCTCCTGATTCTTTTGAGGAGTGGTTTTAAAGCGTGTTGGAATAGCCTCCATTGCCTCTTCTCCATCGTGTCTGTTGGCAGTGTGTGGGCAACATCATGTGCTCTGGACCCTTGCCCTCATGGCTAGTAAAATCTGCTAGGGAAGGAACAGGTAGGTGGTTGGAGCCAATTATAAATGCTTCACTAAGGGAGGGCAACATACCATCAAGCCTCAAGCAGGCAGTGATAAGACCACTACTAAAAAAGCACTCCCTTGATTCCAACAACCTTTGATAACTATTGGCCTGTTTCAAATCTTCCCTTTTTAAGCAAGGTGATAGAGCATGTGGTGTATGTGCAGCTGCAAAGGGTCTTGGATGATATGGATTATCTAAAACCTTTTCAATCTGGCTTTTGCCCTGGGTTTGGGACTGGAACTGCCTTGGTTGCCCTAGCAGAATACCTACCCCGGGAACTAGGAAGGGGGAGTTCATCCCTGTTGGTTCTCCTGGACCTCTCAGCGGCATTTGATACCATTGACCATGGTATCCTTCTGGACCACCTCTCGACTATGGGGATTGGAGGCAATGCTTTGGAATGGCTTTGTTCCTTTCTTGGGGGGAGGTACCAGAAGGTGGTGCTAGGCAACCTGCTCTACTACTTGGCCTCTAGCCTATGAGGTCCCACAAGGCTCGTTATTGCCCTCCAGGCTGTTAAACATCTACATGAAACCACTGGGAGAGGTCACCAGGAGGTTTGGACTGAAAGGTCATCAATATGCAGATGACACTCAGGTCTAACTTTCTCTGACATCAGATCCTAGGGAAGCAATCAATATACTGAACTGGGGGCTGGAGGCGGTCATAGGCTGGATGTGGGCTAGCAAACAGGTTAAATCCAGACAAGATGGAGGCGCTGCTGGTCAGTAGACAAGCCAGCTGGGATAGGGTGATTCAACCAGCTCTGGATGGGGTTGTACTCCCCTTGAAAGAGCAAGTGCGCAGCTTGCGGGTGTTGCTGGACCTGGCTCTGCTTTTGGATGCTCAGGTGGAGGCGGTGGCCAGGGGTGCCTTTGCACAGCTTCAGCTAGTGCACCAGCTGCGGCCCTTCCTCAAGAAGGAAGATCTGGCCAGTTACCCATGCCTTAATCACATCACAGCTGGATTACTGCCATGCGCTTTACATGGGGTTGCCCTTGAAGAATATTTGGAAACTTCTGTTGGTGCAGAATGCAGCTATCAGGGTTCTCTCTGGATCTGTTCACTCAGAGCATATTACACCTATTTTGAAAGAGCTGCACTGGCTTTCATTTTGTTTCTAGATCCAATTCAAGGTGCTGGTTATTACTTTTAAAGTCCTTAACGATTTGGGCCCTGGATACTTGAAGGACCGCCTGCTCCCAAAGGTTCCTGCTCGCCCAACAAGGTGGTCAGAGAGGCCTTTGTTCCATGTGCCAATGTTGAGAGAGACTAAATTGTTGTGCATGTGGGCCAGGGCCTTCTCTGTTGTTGCCCCAGGATCTGGAATGCTCTCTCAGTGAATGTCTGCGCACTTTGACATCTGTGGCTGCTTTTACAAAACTAAAGACCTTTTCATTTGTTCAGGCTGTTACCCCTTATGGGCTATCAGGTCTCTCAGCTTGCCTGCTTCTGTTTGTCTTTTTTATGGTGGCTGTTTTTTTGGTTTGTTATTATGGTTTTTATTGTTTAACTGATTTTAAGGTTTTAAATGTGATTTTTGTGGAGTTTTCTTGTATTTTAACTGTTGTAAACTGCCTTGGGATGCCTTAAGAAAGGCAGTACAAAAACTGAATAATAAATAAAAATGTTCCTCCCCCCCCCATGCTTCTCCCTGTTCACTGGCCGTTTCTCCTCCCCACCACCACTGCAACACAGAGTTTCCTCGCCCAGCCCCACCACCTATTCCTCCCCCTCCATACTTCTCCCCATTCGGGTGCTGGTCACACTCCTCCCCTCTGAGTCTTCATGGCCATTAAGGAAGAAGAAAACTCCTCCCCAAACTCAACTCTCATCACCCATGAAAACTCCTTCTGCATTGATCACAGCAGAAAGGGGTTTTTTAAATGCTACCTTTTGCACAGGTTGGAGGACTGTTTCAGGTAGAATAGTGTGGAATGGCATGAGCGTTGTTTGTACAGGCAGCAACATACTCTGTGGAAATCAGCACTGAGGCTGGTTCAAATTGCCATGTAGAGAGCCCCACAGAGCATGTATGGCCATCAGTGAAATCAGAAGTCCCTTCCTGCAGTAACTAGTACTAAGACCCGCGTGATGTGATGTTATTGCACACGGAACCTTGCAGTGCAATGGCACCAGGTCTTACCATTTTTATTACCAGACTCTACCAGAGGAGAGAAGGAGTGGGTACACAAAGCTGATAACAAAAACTCATTTGTTATCAGCAGAAGCTGTGAGAACTCACCTGAGAGCTGATTCATACAACCCTAACTTTGCAGTGCTTCCTTATCTATCTATCTATCTATCTATCTATCTATCTATCTATCTATCTATCTATCTATCATATTTCTGTACAGCCTGACATGTACATCCTTAGCGGTGTCATGTGCCACATCATTCATATGCCACATCATTGTGGTTCTTGTAATGAACAGAGGACCTTTTTTAAAAAAAACTCTGGTCAATAGCTTTTCACCAGCCTGTGAGATGTTGTTGGTCCATATTTTTCCAGAACAGCTACCCAAGGATATCAAAGCAAGAGAGGGTCTTCTTCTTCTTCTTCTTCTTCTTCTTCTTCTTCTTCTTCTTCTTCTTCTTCTTCTTCTTCTTCTTCTTAGCAGCAAGTGTATCTGTGGCACAGCAGCATCAAGAACTACAGACAGCTAAAATCTCCCTTATCACAGCAAGCCAGTTCTTAAAATGTGCCACTCTGAAGGGAATATGGCTGCAGTTGCCCTACCCAGGTGTGAGCATTACTCTGCCTGAGTGAATTCCCTTTGACTGAATGTTTGTTCCTTCCCTCCCTTACACTCAGGACCCAGAGCTGAAGTCCATCTCCCCATCACGGGGCCCCAAGGCTGGAGGAACCTCTCTCACGCTGACCGGCTCCAAGCTCCTCACAGGAAACCCCAGCAAGATTGACATTCTGATTGGACACCTCCCTTGCTACATGTAAGAAATACTGTCTGGTAGCTGCTGCTTTTTCAGAACTGCTTCAGGGCAGGCCAGTGGCTGGGGGCGTAACCTTTGGTTCAGGTAACCCTGAAGAGGATCGTGAGAACAGCCCCAATGCCTGGAAAGGTTTGAAAGACTGGCTCATCTTATCTTGCACCCCTTGAAAGGAGCCAGAGAAGTCACCACCACCAACAGACATTGATCCTGGCTTGTTCCAGAGGCTGGCCATTTTAGAGAGAGGGGTACCACATGGTATCTCTGCTTGTAGGCTGCTTTGATTCTAGGTTAATGTAGAAAAGTGGGCTATACATGATATACATAAATCATCGGGGGTTTTGCGCTCTCTCTTTTTCTTTTGCAAATTAAGCACTATCCTGGGCTGCTCCCTCAGGGAGGCTGCTGCTGCTGCTGCTGCTACCACCACATGGCAGGAAAGGAAAGGTCACCGCAGTGGGAGGGGCACGGCAGGGGCACTAACAAGTTGGGGCGAGCTGCCAGAACCTGGCTGCCTGTGCCCATTCTATGCCTGTTCTCTTCTGCTGGGTTTTGTGTTTGGATAGATTTAGTAAAAATAAAAATCGAGGCTTTAAGAAAAGGAGCTCTGCCTGTAAGATCCCCACATGCATCTCAGAAGAAATGGGATGTATTGAAGTATCCCAAAAAGGCGTCATAAAAAGTAGGGATGTGCGAAACGTTTCGGATACAAAACGTTTTGTACCCAAAACCGCCTGTTTCGGGTGTTTTGTAGACAAAACAAAACACCCATTTTCCAGATCCAAAAGTTTTGTATACAAAACAAAACGTCCCTTTTTCGGCTACAAAACGTTTTGTTGTTTCGGACCTCCATTTTGTGGTGATCTCTGAGTCAGTCTCCATTTTGTGTTTGACATCTCTTTGAATTTCCCACCCTTCCAGCCTTCTGATCAGTGACCTAAATCACGGGCTGACCTGCTGACAATTCCCTCCTTGTTCCCCATTGGCTCTTTTGCTTCTTGCCACTCTTTACTGACCCCACATTGGCCAGGGGAAGGGTTGCTAACCTATGGGGTGCTGGGTTTTGCTGTTTCTGTGGTGTTCTGAGTGTAGATTCCCTGGTAGCATATGAGAGTGGATTCTTGTTTTTCACTGAAAATCTAATATGTTACTAGAGAATCTACAATTAACACCTCAGAAACAACAAAACCCAGTACCTCACAGGCTTGTGGGTGTGGGGGTGGTTGGCACCTTATGTGCACTACACAACCTCTCACTCTGGGCAACCCCAGTGCCCCCCAAGTGGAATTATGGGGCTGCTGAAACCTCCATTATTCCCTATGGGAGAAATCTTAAAGACACGTGAACTTCAACGAATCACAAAAGATCAGCCCTTTGCCCAATTCCTTTGAAATAATTCTGGAAGTTTCCTTGCCCCCATTGGGCACTACCACCCACCACACTCTGCTCTGGGTCATCCCTTTCCCCTTGATTTGAAGCGATACATTTGCTGGAATCCCCATTATTCCCTATGGGAAAATTCTTAAAGATGTGTAAACTTAAAAAAAATCCACACACAAAAATCAGCCCTTTGCCTAATTCCTTTGAAATTTGGGTGGTAGCTTCCACCCATTGGACACTACCACCACCACCCACTCTTTTTGCCCTGGGACCCTTTTTAAAAATCCAAATCGATTCGGATTCAGATTCGAAAAATTTGGCTACACAACAAAACAGGGCTGATTCGGATTCAGAAAATTTGGGTACAAAACAAAACGGGGATGTTTCGATTCGGATACAATTTGAAACAAAAAAATTCCAAAATGCACACCCCTAATAAAAAGTGGGACTTTTTAGCTCGGAGATAGTGCGGGTCAGGGGCGTAACAAGGCTGGAGTGGGCCCAGAGACAAAATTTTAAAATGGGCCCCTCGCTGATACACACACATACACTTCACAATATATAGTCATGTGACTTGCCTCATGTGACTTGCCTCTGGGGGGCCCCTCGAGGCGTGGGGGCCCCCAGGCAGCTGCCTCCCCTTGCCTAATAGTAGTTACGCCCCTGATGCGGGTTAAGCTCCAATTCACAGGGGGAAATCCGTATCGTGTATGGAGGGCACCCAGATATCTCGCACAGACTTCAATGTAAATCTCTGCCATGTATGAACACACACACACACACACACACCCTTCCAGTGGGGAAGCGAAGTAAAACCGCCATCTGGTAGGGCCCTGGACATGTAGAGCAGGCCTGTGACTGTACTTTTTAGACTTGGTTTTATGTTTTTGTAAAGTTGCTTTGAATATAAAATTAGCCCCCTTTCTCTCACCCCCACCAAGTCGTTCAGAGATGCAGGAGAATGAGCTGCAGTGCCGAACAAGTCCCAGTAACACTTCCATGGAGCTTCCTGTCACCATCAAGTATGGGGATCAGGACCGGAGATTGGAGGATTCCCTCTTCAAGTACACCCTGGACCCCAACATCACATTTGCAGAACCAGCCAAGAGTTTCCAGAGGTAATGATTTTGAAAGAGAAAAAGCCCTACACTGAGGGCATTTTCACATGCGAGGCTTAAATCGCCAGTCAGCCTGGTATTTATGTTTATGTATTAGGAAAAAAGAGCGGTGACTGGACAGCAAATGAGACAATGTAGGTTTTACATCTGCATTGCAAGACCTTGCAGCAAACCATCTAGCCAGCTCAGTAGTCTAGGGCTAAGCCAAAATCCCCACACACACACTATCACCACCCCATTTGCAGGCGGGGGGGTCACTTTCTAGTGACTGGGGGCAAATATGGGGACCTTGCTGACAATGGCAGTGCTTGGCTGGCTGGCTCTTGCAGGCTTGCAGCTGTGTTTTTTCCTCCAGAAGTCCCCTGTGATGACACAGCATTGTTCCCAAGGGATTTCTAAGGGGGGAAATGGCATCCATTAGCCAGCCAGAGAAGTGCCACTGTAAAACTGGTGGCTGCATTTGCTACAGTGACACCTTTAGGGTCCCACAGTAACTTTGGGGAAGCAATTTTCAGTGGGGAAATGACACCGAGGTATAGGGTGAAGCACCTCCTACCCCCCATGCTGTGGGACCAGTTGTAAGACACAGTGGCCGATTAACAAAGCGCTTGCATAACAAGCAAGATTGATTGATTGATCGATTAAGTGCCGTCAAGTTGGTGTCGACTCCTAGCGACCACATAGATTGATTCTCTCCAGGATGATCTGTCTTCAACTTGGCCTTTAAGGTCTCTCAGTGCTGCATTCATTGCTGTCATAATCGAGTCCATCCACCTTGCTGCTGGTCGTGTTCTTCTTCTCTTTCCTTCACCTTTCCCCAGCATTATGGACTTCTCAATGGAGCTGGGTCTTCACATAACGTATCCAAAGAGATGATAGTTTGAGCCTGGTCATTTGTGCCTCGAGTGAAAATTCTATATTGATTTGTTCTATGATCCATTTGTTTGTTTTCCTGGCTGTCCATGGTATCCTCAAAAGTCTTCTCCAGCACCAAAGTTCAAAAGCATCAATGCTTTTTCTATCTTGCTTCTTCAAGGTCCAGCGTTCGCATCCATAGAGTGTCCCGGGGAAAACAAGATTACACTAGTGCAAAAGCACCTCATAGCTGTATTTAAAAAACGGGTTTATGGAATTGCACTGTTGCACTATAGTGCTCCTGTGCAAAAGTTTGCTTTAAAACAGAGGAGGTGTGTGGCGGGTTGTGCAGCTGTTGCGCAAGCATGCTTTTGGTTGCACAGCACTTGTCTGGAATGGAAGTTCCCAACTTAGCACAAGTAGCTGGCTCCACAGCTTTGCGCCAGTGCAATATCCTTCTGCAAGCACTTTTTAGGTCAGGATGTCAGCCACTATGAGTTGTGGAGAGCTATCGGTGCCTGCTGCATTGATTGTGGTCACAGGGTCCCCAAGAATGTCTCTGCTTCTATGTTTGTGTATCTCAGTGGCGGGAGAGAAATCCGAGTTCATGGGCATAACCTTGATGTCGTGCAATGCCCACAAATCCGTGTCACCATTTCACCACTGGAGCGCCGACGCCGGGGCCTGGGGAGATGGCGGAGGATTGTCCCGGAGACAGAGTGTCCAGAAAATGCTCTCTGCAGCATCCAGCAAGTAGGTTGGCCTCTGTGGTGTTAAATATGTGCAACAAAAACTATGGAATTACTTTCATAGCATTGCCGGCCTGATTTTGAAGGAGGCAGCAGGAGGAGGCAGGATTTGGTCAAGGGATGAAAAGCAAAATTCATTTCCTGATGAAACGGGGACAAGCAAAACTTTCTCCCCACAGCTCTACTACCCATGACTTATTGTAGGAGCTGTTTCACCTTGGAACAAAGCCATCATTTCCACCCTAGTCCTCTGCGCCAAACTAGGCTTAACGTAGCAGCCACTTGTCCTGTATCCCTGGCTCCGGCCTATTTACATATAAAGCAGGGCTGGGGTGGTACCACACCTTTACATGAAAAGGGTGTGTGTGTGTGTGGAGGGGAGTGAGACGCACCCCTCCCCCACCTTGCTTCCATACACTCGGTTGCTTTAAGCAAGTTTCTCCCTGGCCGAGATCACTTCCAGTATCGTTGGGTTTCACACGCCTCCCTCATGTGCTCCTATTCATGTAAAGTGTAGGTCCCCCCATATGTGAACAGGGAAGGCATGTGGATGTCTATCCCACAATGCCTAGTTTTGCACAAAGACTGATCTCACAGAAACAACATCACTGCCGGGCCCAGCCCTACCTCAGGCAGCTCGACGTGGTTGTCTCAGACAATGGGCCAGTTTGGATGTTGTGTGGAACCCCTCTACAGTTTGGTTCTGTGTGCGGTCCCCAAACCTCAAGGGTGCATGCTCCCCCTCCCCTCCTATGTAAGCCTCCAAGGAATTCTACTCCCAGTTAAGGTTAGAAACAAACTAACTTTGGTTGTGAATCAACTGATCTTGGTTTATTCTAACCAATTTCCCTAAAATAAACTGAGATATGAAACTCACTTCAGCTCTTGGGTTTGTATCTTGGTTTATTTTAGGGAAGTTGGTTAGACTAAATCAAGATTGGTTGGTTTGGACATCATGACTGATCTTGATTTGTTTCTGACCTAAACCAGAAGTAGTAGAATTCCTTAGAGCTTCACACAAGACGGGATGCGGAGAGCGTGTGCTTCCAGCTCGGCTCTGTCATATGGAGCTTTCTCCATAGTTCTGCATGACATCTGAACTGGCTCCATAGGTAAGAGCAAAGCGGTTTGTCAGGTATTTAATGTTATTATTGCAGGCCATGGCATTCGTTTGGATTTGGCCTCCTTGGGTGCCGAATTGTTTGGTCAGTCCTGATCACTACTGTTACTACCTTGGTGTTGGGTTAGAGAAAGAGATGTGCCCTAGGTCTTGGGGAGCCCTCTGCAGAGAGCATTCTCCATTCATCCCTCCATGTTTCATTCATAAGAAAAAACCCAGAGTTCCTCTGTACCAGCGGCTTTGGTGGTCCCAGGAGCCTTTTCCTAAAGCACAGCGTGTTCAGGAAGTTGTCAGAACTTTGGAGCGCTGTTGAGCTCTAGACCTTTATGCTGCACTGGTTGTAATCACCAACATTGCGTGTGGGTGTGTACGTGTGTATGCACCCAAGTCCAGTGTAGACTGGAAAAGCCACCCCAGGGATTCCCCATGCTCCTGAGCAGTGTTCCCTCTAACAGGGATTCCCAGATTTTGTTGACTACAACTCCCACAATCCCCAAGCAAAGGCTGTTGAAGCTGGGGGTGCTGGGAGTTGTAGTCAACAACATCTGGGAATCCCTGTTAGAGCGAACACTGCTCCTGAGAGTCCTGGAAATGGGGTGTTTCTGGAAGACTAGTGTGTAGAAACCAGCTGTTCAGTTTTCTTCATTTCCACTCCTAGTTTGAAGAACCCTGTGAAGTCAATTCCTCCAGCCTCATCCTGTGCAGAACACCAGCCATTAAGCCGCTGTCCCACTCTGTCCAAGTCAAACTGGAGTTCGTCCTAGACAACCTCAGCTTTGACTTCAGTTCTTTGCATTCAACTGGCTTCTCCTATGAGGTTGATCCCTACCTGAAGCCCCTCAACACAGAAGATCACACCAAACCTTATCGCCATAAGCCTGGAAGCGTCATCTCTGTGGAGGTAATAGAACAACCAGTTTCCAGTCGGCAGAAACCACAGCTATTCCCTTCTTATTGACTTTGGGTACTCTTTGCTATACATAAAACATTCTGCTTTCTGCACCATGGTAACTCAATTTGTCCTCCCAAGAAAAGTTGGATTTTGCATGCCACATACCTTTAGAAAATGAAGCTCAGTTTTTTAATCACACGTTTGTCCCACCTCTGCTTTTCTCCTTCCATGTTATCCAACTCTGTAAGGTAGGTTAAGCTGAGAAACTGACTCAAGGTCACCTAGTAAGTTCTGTGGTTGAGTAAGGATTTGAACTCTGGTCTCCCTGGTCCGAGTCTGACACTTTGTCTAAGCACTACACCACACTAGCTCTCTCGCTGTGTACTTTGTTGGGCATCTGCTAATCATAAGGATGGGCAAAGAAGCCCTCATGGCTGCCCTTCCCAGTCCCTACCCCAGACTTGCTTCTGGGCTTTCACCAGGCATGGCCCACACACTTCCGTCAAACTTTCATGTGGCAAAAAGTGCTGTTTTTAAATAAATGAAAGCTGAGATTCTAAGGAAAGAAGTGTCTGTGTTCAGTATTTGCATGGAACTGTGGAAAACACACCGTCCTTTACGGCAAGAGACCTTTGGGTTCTCCTTCAGGGTGGGGTGGGGGGAATGCATCTCCCCAATTTGGCACTTGGCTGTGAGCCAGAATGCCCATGGCAGAGCATGGGCAAGTGCCGTGATCTCCTGTAGTTGGGCTGGAGGTTGTTTCCAGTCTTTTGGAAGCTTCCGCCATCTTCAGTTGCTGAGGATATAAGGGGAGCTCTTCTGGGTCCCTCTAAGCCAGTGTGGTGTAGTGGGCAGAATGCTGGGCTCGGATGGAGAGACCCTGGTTCAGCTCTCTACCCGGCTAGGAAGCTCACTAGGTGGACTTTAAGGCCAGTTGCTTTCTCTCAACCTAAGCTACCTCACAGGGTTGTTGTGAAGAGAAAATGGGGAGAAAGACATTTGTATGCCACCCGGAGCACATTTTACTGTGCTTTACATGTTTCAACAAAAATGTCATAAGTACAAAGACGCTCTAACCCCCGGACCTTGGGGCCCCAGTCTGTGGCCTCCCAAGGTCCAGAGGATTCTCCCGCAGCCACCCCACGCCTGCCCCGATGAACCTCTGTATTTTTATTATTATTATTACAGCCGCCACACAGCCAAGGGGTGGCTGCCTGAGGGTGAGCAGAGCAGTCTTTCTCCGCTCTCCCCTATTCACCCGCCCCCAGTGGCAGCAGCCGGAGCCATGTAGGGCCCATCCACTCGGGACAGCATCTTCTACCAACTGTGAGGCACGCCTGTGCAGCTGAGAGATCTTCGCCGTCTCTCAACTGCGCAGGGGCACTTCACAGTTGGTAGAAGTTCAGCAAGGCCCCTCAAAAGTTGGTTTGGGGGTGCCTCACGGTGGGGGGGGGTTGCGGCTGGGAGGTCCAGGCACCCAAATCAGCTAGGTGCGGCCCTGCATAAGTAAAGTAAACCAGGACCACAACTTGTTGCAGTGAATTATGTAGTTAATTGTTCATTGTGTGAAGACAGCGGGACAAAACGCAGCAGCTGCACCTTGTGACTAATGTATTCACCATTTCCATAATGTCTCTGTACTCCCTTTCCAAAAGGCTCATCCAGTTGCATCTACTACCCAGATATGGCCTGTGACGCAAAAATCAAGCGCCGCTGTCAAAAAGGTGTAAATGAACCATCCATGTACATTTGCCTGGATCTGCATTACAGAAATCAGACTTTTCTGCTTGCTGAATCTGTGTGCATCCTTGTAATCTAGGTTATTACTATTTACAGTCACCAGAGCTTGTAGGGGATAGCCCTGTCCTCCAGTGCCATCTGTTTGCTTGGCACTATGTTAAAAGTTTCTGTTAGAAAACTTCTGAAGGCCAACATGCGTGTTGTCATAACACAATGCCTCACTCTTAGAGATGGGCTTGTTTGTTGGTGTGTGAAATACAAAGGGAAAGAATGGATTCCTGTGTTTTCCTTACACACAGACGAAACACATTTTCACATGCCACGTTCACATCACCCCATCAGCACAAACTCTAGGTCTGTCTCTCCCTCTTTCTCCCCACTCATCACCAGGCATCACTTGTCTCCAAAGCTCTACATCTCTCACCATTGCCTTCCCGCAGTGGGAGATGGCCATACCTGGCAATCTAGGCCCAGAGACATAAGTTTGGGGTGGTATATAAATAGGTTAAATAAATAAATAAAACTGCCTGAATGCCTTGTTCCCCTTCTTCCACCAGGGTGAGAATCTGGACCTGGCCATTTGCAAAGACGAGGTGAAAGCCATGATTGGGGTTGGGGTCTGCTCCGTCAAGACCCTCACAAAGAACCACCTCTATTGCGAGCCCCCTGCTGAGCAGCCAGCACCTCTGCACCGGGCCAAGCGAGAAGGCACAGACTCGCTGCCAGAGTTCACAGTAAGGGGTGGATATAGGCAATGGAGGAAACTAGATCTAGGCTGAGGACTAGTGATGGGGAGCAGTGGAACAGGGTGGAGAGGAAGGAGGGAAGGCTGAGAAGTGGGGGCACTGGAACAGGGTGGGACTGGTCACTGTCTGTGGAGCAAGTCACAAGGGTTCCTGGTATCCTGATATATGGAAGGCTCTTCCAGACAGTGATTTATTCTGGATGGTCCGTGAAAAAGCAGGGTCTTCTCAATACAGTACTACTTCTGTTCTTACTTGAACAAGGCATGGCTTGTTCACAGATTGTTAGCAGATGGCTGAAGGACTTACAGGTGAAACTCGGAAAATTAGACTATCGTGCAAAAGTCCATTAATTTCAGTAATGCAAATTAAAAGGTAAAAATTATATATGAGACAGACGCATTACATGCAAAGCGAGATAAGTCAAGCCTTAATTTGTTATAATTGTGATGATCATGGCGTACAGCTCATGAAAACCCCAAATCTACAATCTCAGAAAATTAGAATATTACATGGAACCAAGAAGACAAGGATTGAAGAATAGAACAATATCGGACCTCTGAAAAGTATAAGCATGCATATGTATTCAGTACTTGGTTTGGGCCCCTTTTGCAGCAATTACTGCCTCAATGCGGCGTGGCATGGATGCTATCAGCCTGTGGCACTGATGAGGTGTTATGGAAGACCAGGATGCTTCATTAGCGGCCTTCAGCTCTTCTGCATTGTTTGGTCTCATGTCTCTCATCCTTCTCTTGGCAATGCCCCATAGATTCTCTATGGGGTCAGGTCAGGCGAGTTTGCTGGCCAATCAAGCACAGTACACTGTATACTTTTCAGAGGTCCGATATTGTTCTATTCTTCAATCCTTGTCTTCTTGGTTCCATGTAATATTCTAATTTTCTGAGATTGTGTATTTGGGGTTTTCATGAGCTGTATGCCATGATCATCACAATTATAACAAATTAAGGCTTGACTTATCTCGCTTTGCATGTAATGCGTCTGTCTCATATATCAGTTTCACCTTTTAATTTGCATTACTGAAATTAATGGACTTTTGCACGATATTCTAATTTTCCGAGTTTCACCTGTATATAACGTCTTTGAATGTCATGTGGACAACTCATTACATCTCCCATCATAATTTGTGCTGATGTTGGAATAAATCACCATCTGGAAGAGCCCCAAGGCAGCTCCTGCTCCCCTTCACTTGAGATAACTTCTCCACCCTCTCTTCCTTCTGCAGGTTCAAATGGGGAACAAGAACTTCTGGCTAGGCCGTGTGCAATATGACACGGAGAGTCAGCTCACCTTTCCCCTGGAGGCCCAGATTGGCTTGGGCGTTGGAGCCTCCTTTGTTGCTTTGATCGTCCTCATCATTGTCTTCATCTACAGGTGAGAGAAGGGAGGAGAGATGTTGTCTTTGAGTTGAAGACTACATCCCACAGATCAGCCCAAGTATCACTTCCTGATTGTGAGAGAGGCCAGTTTAGTAGTATCCTGTTCTATTGGGGTGGCGGGGGGGGGGGAGAGGAGGAGCTTTGCATGATTTTAGAAGTGCAGAAATCTGCTGCCACTTCTTGGAAGACCTGTTCAGTATGTAAAGCAGCCGAAGATTTGCAGGGCCTTCCTTGCCTTCCAGATTTGGGATGGGATCTCTTCCTGTTCCATTCATACTGATTGGTGGCTCCAAACTCTAGAGGGTGCAGAAGGTGTTTCCTGCAGCTCTGTGGATGGAGCTTACCATTGCAAACCCTCTGTCTTCAGAAACCACAATCAATAAAATTAGCATTAAAAAGTCTCTCTACTTTTTAACTCACTCTAACTCAGAATTCTCGTGTCTTGTAATCCATGTCCTCCTGCAGTTACAGTCCAATCCTTATCTTATTGTATTATCCTTTGAACCCCAGCCCTTCCCCACCATGCCCTTACAATCTCCCCCCAGCCAAAAAAGCACACTAAAAAAAGACCCCAAATCATTCATTATAAGATGTACACAATAAGCACCTATCACAATTTATTCCAACCACCTAATTTGGTTTTATGGTTGCAAAGTCGAGGTGACTCTCTAGCACAGAATCTGAGAGCCAGGTCGAGAGTACCGGGATCAGCCTTTGGCCCATGACCAGTTTTCCAGACAAGGTAGGTTTGGTAGCCAGCAGTATCAAATAGAGTTGCCCCAAAAGCAGCTAAAGGGAGAAGCAGGCCCATGAGCAGTTTCAACAGCAGCTTCAAGGCAGCATTTGAGGGTTTATGAAGACCACTTGGCTACCCCACTCTCCCTGGTGTACTGGAGGGGCTCTGACTCTGACTGTATTCTAAAGCTAGACTGTACTAAGGCTGTACTCTGGGGCTCTGCCATCTCCATTCTTGAAGTCCCAGTGATGACTGTGGGGAGTCCAGAACTGGAGGCAGGGGTTGAGTCCCATTAGGGCATGTTGTGTCCTCTGATTCTGCAGGTTTCATTGGTGTGTTATCTTTCTAGGGTTTAGTTTCAAGGGTTCCCTGTCTAACCCTGGTACTGATTTATGGCTGGGACCCACAGTGGGGTCCTCCTCTGATGAGAAGGTCTCTGATTCTGGCTTTTAGATGCTGGCAGATCTTGAAAATTTGGCTTCTCCTTCTAGGAGGAAGAGCAAGCAGGCCCTGAGGGATTACAAGAAAGTCCAGATCCAGCTGGAAAATCTGGAAACAAGTGTCCGGGACCGGTGCAAAAAAGAATTCACGGGTAAGAGGAGCAGAGTAAGTGCCATCTCTGGAGAGGCGGGATCCTCTTTGGGACCTTTTCAGGAATTGTCTTCTTTCCTGCATTAGGACCTCAGAGCTGTTGGGTCTCATGCTACTGTTAGGCAACTGAAGCCCATGGAGTTGAGCAGAATGTGCTCTGGAACTGGAAGACTGGAAGGGCATCTCAGGGGGCTTACCCAAGACAAGGGGGGGCAGGAAGCTTGAGCTTTCTTGAGTGTAGTTAAATAAAAACCAAGGCAGCATGGTGAGCAGCATACCTGTCTCTTGGAGGAGGGGTGCTCTCTTGGGCCTCTTTGTGTAATTCAGGCGCTTCCTTTCTTTCCAGACCTCATGACAGAGATGATGGATCTCACCAGTGACTTGGTTGGCACCGGAATCCCCTTCTTGGATTACAAGTCCTATGCAGAACGTATCTTCTTCCCGGGTCACCGGGAGTCACCGTTACAAAGGGGTCTGGATGTCCCAGAGTGCCGGAGGCAGACGGTTGAGCAGGGCTTGGTGCAGCTCTCCAACCTCCTCAACAGCAAGCTCTTTCTCACCAAGGTAAGGTGAAGACCTTGCAGTTCTACCAAGCAGTTCTCGGGCTGTGCTCAGGAAACTAAGGTTTTGCCAGAGAACACATAATATGTCCTTGAGAGACAACATCCACTATGAAAGTACAAAGACACATTTCTAGTCATCAGTGTTTGCGGAGAAAAATCTGAAAGCATGCTGGCAATTTCTGCTAAAGGTTCAGAAAACAGACAGGGTCAGAAGGTAGGACTATCATTCATCACTATATCCAGTCCTTGACCCTTCTTATGTTCTTATAAATACAGTCCAGAATTATAGAGAGTAACAGAGCGATGACATCCTGCAATAAAGCAGCAAATTTGCTCAAATTGCACCAAATGTTCTCAATGCATATTTTTCATTCAACCCCCTTACCGGGCTGTTCCTATCAAGCCACCTCTACTTTCACTGCTGGATTGCTGGTGAATGGGAATGCTGATCAGGGGCATAACAAGGCTGGAGTGGGCCCAGAGACAAAATTTTAAAATGGGCCCCTCGCTGATACACACACACACACTTCACATGTGACTTGCCTCTGGGGGGCCCCTCGAGGCGTGGGGGCCCCCAGGCAGCCGCCTCCCCTTGCCTAATAGTAGTTACGCCCCTGATGCTGATGCACCTGATAAGTGGTGTCAGCCATGCAGAAGGGAGAGGAAATGGAAGGGAGACACAGAGAGGAGGAGAGATTTCTACCCACAGAACTGGGCTAGAGCGGCACTGCCTAAAGAGTTTGGCTGGCTAGAGGGGTGTCAGCCTCTCTGTGGTGCTATCTGCTGCAGGAAAAAGTGAGTGAAGGGGCGGTGGCAGTTCAGACTCTGCTGCTTCCCCAAATTTGCCACATGAAGTTCCTCGCTTCACACTGCTGTGTGGTAGGGCCAGCTCCGGTGATCTCGGAATGACAAGTTTGAAATCCAAGAAGCACTTGCTTCTCCTCAATTGTTGCACTTGGCCGCTTGCAATCCCCTTGTGGCCCTTGTTAATTAGACCCCACTCTGCTTTTGGTTGGGCCTTCAGATGCATTTTGACAGCCACGAGTTTATGAGAAGGTGATCGCCAACCCTCACATGTGTCCTTGAGTGTGACCCACCAATCAGTTAAAATTGCCATTCTGGCTCAGAGCTAAAACTGCAGTCTGTGCAAAAACTGTGTTTTTGGTCTTCTCTCTATGTCCAGTTTATCCACACCTTGGAAATCCAGCGCACCTTCTCTCCAAGGGACCGGGCCTATGTTGCATCCCTTCTCACCGTCTCGTTGCATGGGAAGCTCGAGTACTTTACAGACATCCTCAAAACTCTGCTGAATGATTTGGTGGAGCAATATGTGGCCAAGAACCCCAAGCTGATGCTGCGAAGGTGAGGGGCTGGGGCAAGAGAGAGGCAAGAGTGAGCCCACCACTCACTCTGCTGCCCAGTCCTGGCTTCTGAGTGTCTTCACAAAGCTCGGAGCTGGGACGAGCATAGGTGGACCTGGGGTGAACACCGAGTGGCTATACATAAGAAGAGTCTTGCTGGATCATGCCAAAGGTCCATCTTATCCCACATCCTGCTTCCCACAGTGGCCGACCAGATGCCGTTTGAAAATCCACCAGCAGGGTGTGAAGACAATAACCTGCTCTTGTTCTCCAAAACTAGCATTCAGGGACATCCTGCTTCTGAACAGAACGGCGTCCTATAGCTGTCACGATTAATAGCCTTTGGTGGATCTCTCCACCATGAATCTGTATAATCCCCTTTTAAAGCTTTCTGATCTGGTGGTCATCACCACATCCCGTGACAGCAAATTCCATAAATTATGCATTGTTCGTTAATTGTACAGCAAAGCAATGACAGCAAACAGAGAACTGCAGCAGTATCCCCAAACAGCGTTGATATCCCCATGCAGCCATAGCTCAGTAGCAGAGCATCTGCTTTGCATGCAGAAGGTCCTAGGTTCATTCCCTGGCAGCATCTCCAGATAGGGCAAGGGAAGACTCCTGCCTGAAGCCCTGTAGAGCCACTGCCAGTCAGTGTAGACAATCCTGAGTTAGATGGACCAATGGCCTGACTCGGTATAAGGCAGCTTCCTATGTTCTAACTTCAGGAAGTAAAAAATAATCTTAAGGACTGCTCCATGTGCCAGTGCCTTCTGAGGCTCATTTGTTGAGCATGTGGGACAGGACCTTCTCCATTGTGGATCCCAGCTCCAGGTTCTTCTTCCCGCAGGAGATCTCTATAGCACTGTAGCACTATTCGGACATGATGCTGTATGTGTGTTCAGGTGTCTATACACAGTACCTGTGTTTGTGTGAATAACTGTAGATTCTCTCATTTTAAAAGTGAACTTGGGTACAGGCCCCATCAAATGCAGGGCATATAGGAAGTATGTTACTGTATATGCAAAGAACATAATGTGTGAATGACTGTACATATGTACATATATGTACGTGTGTACACTGTACAAAGACTGTATGTGCATTGAACACAACACGTGGATAGGGCTTATCTCTTTTGGCCTTCTGACCATTGGCTAAGTCTTAAATATTTCTGTATGCCTCTGGCACATATGGATTGATGCAAGGAGATCTTTTGGACTGTGGTTCCCATGCTCTTTTCATCTGAATGGGATTGTGTTTTCATTGTTCCTGACTTGTTTTTATTGTATGTTGTGCTTAGGAACATAGGAAACTGCCATATACTGAGTCAGACCATTGGTCTATCTAGCTCAGTATTGTCTACACAGACTGGCAGCAGCTTCTCCAAGGTGGCAGGCAGGAATCTCTCTCAGCCCTATCTTGGAGAAGCCAGGGAGGGAACTTGAAACCTTCTGCTCTTCCCAGAGTGGCTTCATCCCCTGAGGGGAATACCTTGCAGTGATCACACATCAAGTCTCCCATTCATATGCAACCAGGGCAGACCCTGCTTAGCTATGGGGACAAGTCATGCTTGCTACCACAAGACCAGCTGTCCTATTGTTTATGTTGCGAGCAGCTTTGGGCTTTTATCTGCAAAAAGTGGCATAGAAATGGGAAAATAAATACATAAAGGTGTGTCCTAAATATCTCTATGGGGAGCTGGGCCAGTCTGGGCTAGTGGCATTACAAAAGTACTGGATAAGTAAGCTATCTCCAGAAGGGAAAGGACCATAACAAACACGGGTTCTCTTTCAGGACAGAAACAGTGGTGGAGAAGTTGTTGACCAACTGGATGTCCATCTGTCTGTATGCATTTGTACGGGTAAGACATCCACCTAACTACTCAAGGGGAGAAGAAGTCAAGATAAAATGATGGCCAACCTGAGGCTCTCCAGCTGTTGTTTATTGCAGCTGAGGATGATGGGAGTTGTAGTCCAACAGCTGGAGAGCCTCAGGTTGGCCATCCCTGAAATAGACTTATCAAGTGTCCATATAAATGAAATACGGATAGCAACACAGCTCTTTGCTCTTATGGCCTATTTAAGCTAAGTAATTCCCTAATGCCTGTCCCTGTGAGTGTGAGGAGAGAACCTTTTGTCAGATATCAAGTAATGATGTGTTGGGAACATTTGTTCTTCAAAACTCTATTTATATTTGAAAATATTTTTATAATGAATAAATGTTAAAAATGAAATATTCAAAACTCTGAAACATTTTATTTGTATTTGAAATTGTATCCTGCATGGACTCTCAAGGAGGCTAACGACGCCTTAAAACAATAAAGATAATACAGTCACAAAAACTGAAATTAAAGACAGTATAAGAAAATAAAACAGATTTGTTCAATAAAAACCAACAATAAAATCAGCTACCATTAAGTGTCTTTACCTGTTGCTTAGACTCAGTAAGAGCAGATGTCTGACAAGTTACCAGGGGCAGGAAGTTCCAAAGATGAGGCTTCGCAACTGAAAAGACTGGGCTTCACTTTCCCCTTTGCTCAGAAGATGGAGCGCTCTGATCCATCCAAGCCCTCTTTGGCTGATAATGGCACGGATCCTGGTTTTGACATGCAGGCCAACTGCTGGTTACCAGCTCCCACTCCGCACCGACCCACTGATGAATGTCTAGCAAAGGGAAGTCCTGAGTTTCCCTTGGTTAGATTCCGTATCATCAACCCACTTCTGTACAGACAGCTGGGATGGCCCAAAATTTCAGGCAGAAGGTCTGTGGCTCCCCTTCCTGTATGATGGCTGACGAGGCCTCCTCTGTTTCTCCACTAGGACTCTGTTGGGGAGCCCCTCTATATGCTTTTCCGAGGTATCAAGCACCAGGTGGACAAGGGCCCCGTGGACTGGGTGACAGGCAAAGCCAAATACACCCTCAATGACAACCGCCTTCTCCGGGAGGACCTGGAGTATCGCACACTGGTGAGAACTCCTGAAGTTTGGATGGGAAGACCATGCAGCTTGAGCTAGTCTCAAACCTCAAAGTCAGCTGTGTGCTTTTTTTAAAAAACATTTATATCCGTAAATGTAAAGCTCAGAGTGATGTACATGCTTATTGTTTATCCTCACAACAACCCTGTGAGGTAGTTAGGCTGAGAGATAACATAACTGGCCTAGAGTCACCCAGTGAGTTTCATGGCTGAATGGGGATTTGAACTCGAGTCTTCCTGGTCCTAGTCCAACACTCTAACCACTATGCTATGCTGGTACGCTATGCTAAATATAATCCCAACTGGTGACAGTTGCCAGACAGAAGCTTCCTGCCACCCCTGGAATCCAGGTCATATCTTCCAATCCTCCATCCTGTCTCAATAGCATTTCAGACTGGCCTGTTTCAAGTAAGAATCCAACTGCCTGAGACCCAACAAGATCTTCTGGGCTCTGTGGATTCAGCCACCTCACCAGCCATATCCACTTCAAAGGGTAGAATTGTGTCAGTTTAAAAAAATCACTTTTCCAGCCCTCTTCAGTCCTTTTGGCTGAGGATAGAACTAGACCAGGCCTGGTGTCATCACATGGCATCCTTAGCGGCAGCAGTCAACACCACCTCAGCAAGGCCCTTGGGCTGGTGAGAGAGGACTGAGTCTGGCTGCCATTTTGCTGGCAGTCATCATTTCCTGCACAATGCTGAGAAACAACACTTAATTGGGGTATTGAGGAAAATGACCTCTGCCAGCTGGTAGCCACTAAGAGGAATAGAGAAGAGTCACTGCTGTTGTCCAAGTTAGCCCCTCACAAGCTTTACAGAGGTCCTACAGTGGAGGCAGGTGGGGGGGGGTGTTTTCCATTGGAGGTACTTTACTGAGTGCCCCCTCATACCTGGAGCCGGCCATGAACTAGACTTGATTGTGGCAGGCATGTGGTCCAACCTCACATTTGCCAAGATAAAGGGAATACAGGAAAGTGGCAGCAGGTGAGAAGAGTGTTTAACTCCACCTGCACCCAGTGATTCTCTCTTGCAAATGGCCTACATCTCAGGCGAGGAGAAGCATTTGTAGATGGGGAAGGTTAAGTAGACCCCTTCTACCCTGAAAATTCACCCCCGAAGATGCTCCTCCAACTTGCTTACTTTAACAGTTCAAGGGAAACACAGTGCTGGAGCCCTCGCCTAGCTTCACCCTGAGGCAGGGGCTCAGACCCTTTGAACCAGCCTGGTCTGTTCCTTTGTATCACACTATCACTTACCTTATGGCTGCAAAGAGCAGCTGGGCAGGTGAGGTGCTGCTGAATCCACTTGGTTCGGTTTTTTGTTTTGCAGACATTAACTGCCTTGGCTCAAGCTGGGAGCACCGTGGGAGGAGCAGAAGGAGCCCAGGGGGTATTGGTGAAGGGGCTGGACTGTGACACCATCACCCAAGTGAAGGAGAAGATCCTCGACCAGATCTACAAAGGGACCCCTTACTGCCACCGGCCAGACCCAGACTCGCTTGACTTGGGTGAGTGCAATACCAGGTTTGGGTGCTGGAAGAGGCAGCTATTACGGTGGAATCCCATCTTTATGGGATTGTGATGGAATTCTTTCCTTCCTTCCTTTCTTTTAGATATTTCTCTATGTAAACCGTTTTGGAAACCTGTGTTGAGAAGCGGTATATAAATATTAATAGTAGTAGTAGTAGTAGGTGGTGGTGGAAGGGGACGTCTCTGCCCCCTGGCTTCTCTTGCATCCCATCCTCCGATTGGGTTTGAAGCGGCTAGCTTTCTCCCTATGATGTCCTCAGATTTATTTATCTTTTTGTTTTTTCCTGGTGGTGCTAGAATGGAGATCAGGGCTGGCTGGGCACCTTATTCTCTCGGACGAGGACGTGACGTCTGTTGTCCAGGGCACCTGGAAGCGTCTCAATACACTACAACACTACAAGGTGAGGGAGGGTTGTGGCGTTTTATGGCAGAGGTGGGTGGGGGTTGGTTGTTAACTTTTTCCTTCTCCTGCAAGGTGTGGCTTGGCTTGTTCCTTCGGTTGCCTCAAGCTGTCTGCTCTGTGAGCACCATTCTGCAGAGCAGTGCAGTGTCTGACACAATGCATGACAACCTCTTGTCTAGGTGGATATATGGAGTCCTGGGGGTGGAAGATCCTGCTTTGTAGCAGCGGGTTGGATTTTATCACTTGGAGGCTAAGAACACACAGAATCATAGATTCAAAGGATTTCAGAAGGGACCTTGGAGACCTTCTAGTCCACACACACACACACACACACACACACTGCGGGGAAACTGCCTCAGCATCCCTGGCAGGTGGCCATCCAGCCTCTTTTTGGAAACCTCCAGCAAAAGAGAGCTCGCTGCTGAACAAGTCAAACATTTCCACTGTGGAACAGCTCTTACAGCTAGGAACTTCTTCCTCATGTCTAGCCCAGATCTGCTTCCTTCTAATTTCCATCCATTGGTTCAAGTCCAGCCCTCAGGAGCAACAGAGAGCAAGTCTGCTCCAGAGAACATGCTGGACTCTGCTGCTGTTTAGGAGAAAAGTGAAGCTATGCCCATATGAAGTGCAGCACGAGAGCATTTATTTTTACCATGAGTTTTTAAAAGTGCATAAAGAATGATTTCCATCATCTTTATAACAAAGGCCACGTGCGCGCTTTGTGAGCACATGCAGTCTTCCTCCCCACATGCATACAGGTGGACCTTGCCATATGCAGATCCAGCATCTGCGTATTTGCGGTCAGGTAATTAACACCTGACCTTGGTATACGCCGGGGTGGTGGTGGCAGAAAAGGAGTTAATTCCACGTATTTGCACATCGGGGGTGACTGGAAATGACCTTGGAGGTCATTTGTGGCTGCTGTCTTGTGGCGGAGAGCCATTTTGTGGCTCATTTGTTTTTTAAAAAGAAAAAAAACCCACCATGATTTTTCACAGGGACATTGTGGGAGGGGAGGCATCCTTGGATGCCTGTGGAGCACATGTGCTTTATTTCACCCATTTTTGTGTTTTGGGGGGATGCTTTGAGGGGGTTGGAGTCTGGGAACCTAACCCCCTCAATCCCATAGACTCAATGCCTCATTATCCATGGTTCCATTACCTGCGGTAATATGTGGGAATGGAACCTCCAAGGATGATGAGGTCCAGCTATACACAACAGTTAACAGTGTGCAGGTGCATCCTTAGCAGCTTTTGAAAATGTGTGTGCTATCCTCCCTTTTGAGCTTCCCCAGGCAGTGTTCCCTCTAACAGGGATTCCCAGATGTTGTTGACCACAACTCCGATAATCTCCAAGCAAACATCGTTGCAGCTGGGGATGCTGAGAGTTGTAGTCAACAACATCTGGTAATACCTGTTAGAGCAAAACACTGTCCTCGAGTGATTTTCATTAACTTAAGCTGTTGAATTACGGCAACCTTCCTCTGGCTTTTACTGTATCAAAAGCTGTAGGTTTGGGTCCACTTGGTACTTTACATGGTTTGGTATGGGTGGTGCAGAACACATGCTACATCTGGGTTCTTTCAGTAACATGCTGGGAAACCGTGCAATATCTTGAGTCCAGTTGCTGTTTAACCCAAGGGTGGTTTGTTTTGTTTTGTGTCTTTGTTCATGCTCAGGTGCCTGATGGAGCAACAGTTGCTCTAGTGCCTCGTATGACCAAGCACCTTCCCAGGGAGAATCAAGACTACATCCCCGGAGAAAGTGAGTCCACTCCAACTCTTGTATAAAGCAGAGGCTAACTGAATATTGGGGGGAAACGTCTACCCTGGAAAATATCGGTCCTTCCTTGGGTGGATTCAAGGGGCAAGTTTGCTCATTGCAAGAGAGAAAAGTTTGCAAGGGAAACATGGCAAGGACTGGCCAGTCTAGAACTTGGTTTCAGGCCCTGTCTGTGTGGTGTCACAGAGAGTGTGTTGGATTCAGACTGGGCAGACTCAGGTTCAAGTCCCCTGCTCGGCCATGGGTCAGTCACTCTCTCTCAGCCTAACCCACAGGGGTTGTTGTGAGGATAAAGAAGAGATACAGTGTGTGATACAGAAAGGAATAAAATGTGTGGAAGGATGGACGGAAGGATGGACAGATATAAAATCCTTAAGAGATACAAAAGATCAGAATGCACAAGTATCAGTCACCAAAGAGAAAAAATTCCTGTCCCTAAACAAAGACAATAAATTTCCCAGTATGTAACAAACATTTGACAGAGAGAAATTCTTCTCCCTAACGCTAGACCCAGGGGTCATCCCATGAAATTGATTGCCGGGAAATCTAGGACCAACGAACAGAAGTACTTCTTCACACAATGCATAATCCACTTGTGGAGTTCTCTGCCACAAGTTGTGGTGACAGCCAACAACCTGGATGGCTTTAAGAGGGGTTTGGATAGCTTCATGGAGGAGAGGTCTATCAATGGCTACTAGTTGGAGGGCTATAGGCCACCTCCAGCCTCAAAGGCAGGATGCCTCCGAGTACCAGTTGCAGGGGAGTAACAGCAGGAGAGAGGGCATGCCCTTAACTCCTGCCTGTGGCTTCCAGCAGCATCTGGTGGGCCACTGTGTGAAACAGGATGCTGGCCTAGATGGGCTTCCTTGGGCCCGATCCAGCAGGGCTGTTCTTATTTGTCAGCTGAGTGCTTTCTCTCTTGTAGAGACCCCAATGCTGGAGGATGCAGATGAGGGTGGGATGAAGCTCTGGCACCTAGTGAAACCCACAGAGGAGCCTGAGCTGCCAAAACATCGGCGAGGGAGCCTGCGGGAGCGGGAGAGAGCCAAGGCCATCCCTGAGATCTATCTCACCCGCCTCCTTTCCATGAAGGTAAGGAGGAGCTCTCGGGCTCTGGAATCGTCAGTGCCAGAAGACTTGTTCCCCAGAGTAAAAACCTTGTGTGTCCATCCTCATTGCTTTCTTTTTGAGATCCTTTCATTCTGTGTTTTGTGATATAATTATCAACAGCGTTGTCTCTTGGGACCGTGCCCCCATGATGCCACGCTGCATCCCTTGTCAAGTCGTGGGGGGAAAGAAACTCACTGGGGACATGCTTGGGGAAAGGAAATAATGGGAACGCACTCCCTTCCTAGGGCATTTACAAGCCTGTTACTGTCGATTCTAATAATGTTTTCTAAAGTAGCTTATTTATTTAGCCCCACCTAATGGCGCAGAGGGGAAATGGCTTGACTACCAAGCCAGAGGTTGCCGGTTCGAATCCCCACTGGTATGTTTTCCACCTATATCAGGCACCAGCGATAAAGGAAGGTGCTGAAGGGCATCATCTCATACTGCGCGGGAGGAGGCAATGGTAAACCCTTCCTGTATTCTACCAAAGACAACCACAGGGCTCTATGGGTGCCAGGAGTCAACACCGACTAATAATGTTAATCAGGGAGAGCGCCACTGGCCCTATTCAGTCCCAATAAAGTGGCTGTTGCTGGTGTCTACTTTGTGTTTCTTTTGGACTGTGAGTCCTTTGGGGACAGAGAACCATCTTTTCCTTGTTATTCATTTTTCTATGTAATTCTCTTTGAGAATTATTTGGAATATAAATAATAGTAATTATATTTCCTCCATGGTGGAACTTGAAGCGCTAAGAAGCCCTTGCTCTGCATTGATCTTCCTCGTGGTCATCTTCTCAATTTCTTCACCACCCAGAGTCTTTGGATGGGGCAGTATATAAATGTAATAAGTAATAAATAAATAAATGATTTCTTCTGCTTGCCTCAAGCTACGCTGTACTAACCTGTGCCTGGTTTGCCTGCAGGGGACACTGCAGAAGTTTGTAGATGACTTGTTCCAAGTGATCCTCAGCACTAGCCGCCCTGTCCCCCTGGCTGTGAAGTACTTCTTTGACCTGCTGGATGAGCAAGCCTTGCATCATGGGATCACAGATCCAGAGACCATCCATATTTGGAAGACAAACAGGTATGCCACCCAAGGTGTTGCCTTGCACTTCCCAGGAGCAAAATCTATCCTCATCACAGCAACCCTGTGAGGGAGGCCATTCTTTCCTTTAATCTGCTTTTTCAACTGATTCCTGGAGCCTCAAAAAGGCAGCACAGAAGTGTTTTAAATCACTATATATTATCCTCATTTTACAGGTTGGGTGATAAGAGGATCAGAAAAAACCAATTGCCCAAAGTATCCTGGAACATTGGTGGCTAAGCAGTAGGGACTGAGGTTTGTGCCATGGTTCAGCACCATGGGGAGGGGAGTAGCAAGTTGGATTTTAAAAAAGAGGAGAGCAGGTCCTTACCTGCTCTCCACTGCTGCATGCAGCTTCCTGGTACGGTGGTGCTCATTCCAAGAACCTGCATGCAGCCCTGGCATGCACATGGCATACACGCATGCGTGGGGACCATTTGCATGATCGGCTTGGTGTTGCTGACCATGCAGATGGCACCTGCACATATGCCTTGTGTGTGCTGGCACCGTGTGTAGGTTCTTGGGGAAAGTGCCACTGCAGCAGGAAGCTGCATACGGCAGTGATCAGTTAAGGACCTGCTCTCCTCTTTCTTAAAGATCCTCTTGCTGCTCCCCTCCCCGCAGTGCTGAACCAGTGCACACATTTCTACCAGTGTTCCCTCTAACAAGGATTCCCAGATATTGTTGACTACAACTCCCAGAATCCCCAAACAAAAGCCATTGCAGCTGGGGATTCTGGGAGTTGTTGTTGGAGATGAACTTCCAGTGCATCGACCTTTTGCACCAACTGTCCTAATGACCACTAGGGGCATTGGGAGTAAAGACAGTGAAGAAGGGTCTCCCTATCTGTCCCTACTCTATGACCCCTGAACTGACTCTGCAGCACTTCCTGTGCTGAGTCACAATCCTTCCTTTCCTCCTAGAGAGCAGATGGAAACATCTCTCTCTCTCCTTACCTATCCACTATGTAGTCCTTTAGATTAGAGATAGGTCTTTCCTATCTAAGTGTATTTAACCAATAAATGTTTAGTGTTTAGTCACACAAGGATCTCAATGTGTTTTCTCTAAATAGCTGCAATATCCAAACCATCCTCTGCTACCTACTCTGTAACTGGAGTGTGTGCTCATTCCTTAGTGCTCTGCTGTTTTACCTATTGTGGGTAAAAATCAACAACCTCTAACAGTTGTAGTCAACAACGTCTGGGAATCCCTGTTAGAGAGCCTACCAATCAGAGTTCCAAACCAAGATTTCCCAGCCCTAAACAATCTCACTTGACTATGCTGGTTTGGTTCTTGGTACCAAAGCCCTCAACCAGCGGGACTTTCAACCCCTGCCATCCACTGAGGCTTTCCTCTTCCTTCCACAGCCTACCCCTGAGGTTCTGGATCAATATCATCAAGAACCCCCAG
The DNA here is from genome assembly GCF_027244095.1 of Hemicordylus capensis. Lineage (NCBI taxonomy): Eukaryota > Metazoa > Chordata > Lepidosauria > Squamata > Cordylidae > Hemicordylus > Hemicordylus capensis. The sequence goes on from NC_069658.1 coordinate 265,415,541, forward strand.
TTCGTATTTGACGTGCAGACATCAGATAACGTGGACGCTGTGCTCCTAGTCATTGCTCAGACCTTCATGGACTCCTGCACCCTCGCCGACCACAAGCTGGGCCGGGTGAGTCTGGAAAGGAGCCAGCAACTGCATCTAGCTCGTGTTCTCTCTTTAGAGGGAAAATCTGGGACTTGTGCTTTCCAGAGAGTCGCCTTGCAGTCTGCAGCACTTGTCAGGAACTCCAGGCGTCTTTCTCAAGGCAGCACTTCTGTTGGGAGCAACACTGCATGCGCAAACTGCAGTATTTTCTTTCTGGGGGAAATGCTCTTCTGTCAGTGCAGTTATCAGGTAGAATTTAATTGCATGGCTCATCTAGAGTCCTGGACACCTCTTGGCTAGTACCTGTGATGTGGAGAATGACAAGGGACACAGCAATTACCCCTGACCTGCCTGTGCCATTTAGTCAACTTTAAATTATGAATTTATTTTTTTTAAGTACAGAGCCCTTATTTTTTAAAAAGTGCATTTTATCCTTTAAAGGGGGTGATGGCGGTGGAATCAGAGACATCCTGTGGGTGGTTTCCAGCTCTTGGCGATCCTTGTCCACCATGGCATGCTCCTCTTCCTTTTCGGAGTCAGTGGGACTGCCCAAGCCAAGTTCACATTTCACAGTGCACAGGCAGCCTTGGCTCTCTCAGTCACTCTGTTCATCCAGCTGTGCTTATTCCTGTCCTGTGTGCTGTACCTGCCTTGTTGCCATTCTTTTGCTGCTGAAGGCCAAATTAGGCATGACGATGGGGGAGTTCTATGCTTGGAACATTTTATTTTATTTTCCAAAAAGCAGTTGCCTGGGGTGGGGATTTGGGTCAGTGCCGTTGGATCAGGGGGATTTGGGTCAGTGCCATTGGGAGGCGGGGGTGGGGGGGGCTTAACCCTATCTGGTTTCCCTAATTTACATTGCTCCCCTGAAACTGCTCTGGGAAAACCTGACTTGGGCTCCGAAGAGCAAAAAAATGAATTGCATGTACATTTCCCCCTCCACAGCTAATAGAAGCTTTGGGGAAAATGAAGCTGAATTTGAATCAGGACCACACAGAGGAGCTGAGGGTTAGACTGCCCCCTCTCCCACACTGCAGTTGCAATCCAGTCACCAAAGGCCCTCGCCCATTCTGCCCAGCTGGCGGGGGCAGAGGGGCTGATGGCTGAGTATGGTCTCTGCTAAGGCAAGGATCTGGATGCTGGCCAGAGTCCGAGGAGGGACGCGCATATCTCTGACATTTCCAAGAGCCAGGTTGGGTAAAGTGGATAGTAAAGGATAGTAGGCAAGAGAGCTGAGTACAACAGAGTAGATCAGATGTTGCTCCAGCAAATGTTTGAAGCTAAGGAAAGGTTTTTATAACTGCTGCCCAGGTTGAATGGCTTCGCCCACACTTTCTGTGGCTTAAAGAGGCCTTGCCCAGTTTTGTAGGTGCTGACTCTGGCAACATTGGAGGATCCCAGCATTGGACTGAGTCCTCAAGGGATTCCTCCAAGTCAGAGAATGGATATATGGCTGTATCACTGGTTCATGGCAGGGGTGCTCGATCTGGTCCCTCCAGTTCTCCTGGCACCGGGGGTCCCAGTAGTGTGTGATCAACCAGGGTCTGGGTCATAGGGTTGTCCCCCCGTCCCATTCCCTGAACTGCCCTCATTCTTGGAAGTGTTCCTGAAAGGGTGGCAGTCTCAGATTCAGTTTCACCGATAAAAAGGGATACTGGCCTCATAGTATATCTCAAAGAGGTAAAAAGGCTTGGCTGATTTATCATTAGGGCTAGCTGTGTGTATTCCACACATCCACAGTTTTTCAGAATCTTTGCCAGCATTCAGCAAATTCCTAGTCCTCACTGTCACGCAGAAGAACTCTGAACTGTGTGGCCAGTCTCTGGAGAAGCTGCAAATGGGAACAGATTCCTTAGATTAAGGTTGGGACAGGAGTACTCAGTACAACCCCTCTCTCCTCTGTATACCCCCCCCCGTCTAATTCTAGAGGCTGTGTGTGTGTGTGTGTGTGTGTGTGTGTGTGTGTGTGTGTGTGTGTGTATACACTAGGCCTTGTAACTGATTCCCTGTTTCTTTTATGGCCTTTCCAGGATTCCCCCATTAACAAGCTGCTCTACGCCCGTGACATTCCACGGTATAAGCAGATGGTGGAAAGGTAAGACTGAGGCAGATCAGAGGCCTGGGAGGGAGGGAGAGAGAAAGAGAGAAGGAAACTTTGTTGTTGTTGACATTTTTAGAAGAAATTATGAATAAGGTATTTCCCACTGATCTGTACATGCCACATTTTGCATCGACAGTCCTGTCACTTAAATTAGATTAATCATGTCTGCAGTGGGCCCAGGCGGGTGGGGGGCGGATATCCCGCTGGGGGCCGGGATGGCCACGCTGCTGGCCTGTGCCAGGCTAAAGAGCACAGAACGCTGAGGGGGGTGGGGTGGCCAGCAGTGTTCCCTCTAAGAGGGATTCCCAGATGTTGTTGACAATCCCCAGCCAAAGGCGGTGGAGCGGGGGCTAAGGGCCAAGTGGCCAGCCCACAGCTGCCTGCCTCCGCAGCTCAGCGGCTAAAGCTGTCACTGGGGCTGGCCGGGCCTGGAGCGGGCAAGTGGCCCGAGTCACTTCCCCATCGCTGTGCGGTGATGTGCTTGCACAATCATTGCAGGCAGGCGCACTCAGCCCTCAGCATGAGGCCATGCATGAGAGCCTGGCCATGCATGAAAGGAGATGGGCAAGCGGGCAGGCCACAAGTAGGCTGCAGGCTGGCCGCAGCCACCCTCAGTGATGTGTGCTCCACCACCCAGGCCGGGCCAAAGGTGTGGCCACCCCGGTCCCCAGCAGGACACCCCGCCCCCCCACCCCAGTGCGGAGGACCAGACCTCCACCTGGAAGTCCAGTCCAGAGGGCACCTCTGAGAGAACTGTTGGAGAAACAACAACATTGGTGTACTTTGACCCTGCAGGTACTATGCCGACATTCGCCAAACCATCTCTGCCAGCGACCAGGAGATGAATTCCGCCCTGGCTGAGCTGTCACGGGTGAGTAACTGGTCTTCTTGGCTCTTCTGGCCCAAGACATCCTACAAGTCCCTTTCTTCTGAAACCAGCAATGGAGTTACTAGATCAGGCCATGCAGTGCAGTGTCTGCAGAGGGCCAGGAGCAGCATCAACACTGGCCTGTTCTCTGCCATCCTTGTCTTCCTTTGTAGAGGTACAAGATGCCTTGTGGTGATCCCTCCCCCCACTCCCTGGTGTCCAGGTCCTTTTGGCTCCCTTGTGCCCATGTGGCCAGGGCAGAAGTTGTTGTTGTTGTTACATTTATATCCTGCTCTTCCTTCACCCGCTCATCCTCCAAGGAGCCCAGAACAGTGTACTACATACTTAAGTTTCTCTTTCACAACAACCCTGTGAAGTAGGTTCAGCTGAGAGAGAAGTGACTGGCCCAGAGTCACCCAGCTAGTATCATGGCTGAATGGGGATTTGAACTCGGGTCTCCCCGGACCTCGTCCAGCACTCTAACCACTAAACCACGCTGGCTCTCAAGTTATTGCCAGGAAAATAAGGACAGGGAACCAAATCAGGGTTCCATAAATCATACAGAGTTCAACACCATGAAGCTGTGCTGTGATCACTTCACCTTCTTCCCTGCCCAGCTTGTAGCTCAGCCCACCTTTCAGGGAGGCTTAGGGCCAAACAACACATTCCATTCAGCCTGTAACGAATGAACAAGCTTAACACAAGAAGGAGACTGTAGACACACTTGCCAACATGTCCCTGTTTTCCCATTCAGGTGAATTGGAAAATGGGGACATGTTGGCAGGTATGCTCTAGGTGCTCCTTTTTAGTAACCCCCTCCCCTGCCAAAAATCCATCCATGGTGGCCTGATGCAGCTGGCACTGCTGGATTTAACATTTTCCCTCTGTGCCATTTTCCCACTTAACATTTGCTGCAAATAGCTGCTGGCGGGTGGGGTGGGGTAGGGTAGGGATCAGTAAGAAAATTTTACATCATGGTCAGGAAACACGGGGACAGGGACACACACACACACACACACACACACACACACACCCACCCCTTGTGGTGGCAGTTCTTATTTTGTCCTGAGAAAAGGCACTTTGGGTCGACTGCCTGTGTTAAGCCCCTCAATTAGTGACAGGTTTAACATAATGTGCCGTCTGGCCCTCAGTGAGTGCATGGAGGCGATTTTAGTTCCCTTGGCAACTAATAGCAATTCTCTCTCTTGGTTACAGAATTACTCAGGTGAACTCAATTCCCTGGTGGCTCTGCATGAGCTCTACAAGTACATCAACAAGTACTATGACCAGGTGAGTCATTTTGTGGGGATTTAAGGAGAGTCATGCTGGGTCAGACCAAAGGTCCATCTAGCCCAGCATCCTGTTCCCCATCATGGTCAGCCACATGCCTTTGGGAAGCTCACCAGCCGCGCTCCAAGCCCAGAGTCCGTTCTCATGCTCCAGCCACTGATATTCAGACATAGAAGCTGTTCTCACACGCAGCCTAACCCAGACTAGGGATGTGTAGCCTAGGTTTGGTTGTGCGTGATAACTGCCAGGATCGGGCCCAATCCGGGTGGGGCAGCGCCACCTAGCCCTGCTATTGACCCCGGCTGTTAGCCGAGGTTAAGGGAGTGAGCGCTCCCTTATCTCCAGCTACTTGCTCATGTGCAAGCAGGGGCTGCTTCCAGCCCGGCCGCACACAGAGCGCCTGTCTCTTGGGGGAACCCCCCCCCCGCGTGCATGCAGTGTGCGTGTCGCGTGCTGCATTTGTGGACTTCATGGAGGCTGGGACAATGAATCCCGGCCTCAGATCAATCCGCCCTGCTCCACGCTGCATGGAGCAGGGCTTGGTCGTGTTTGGTTCACCAACAGAACGACGGTCATCTGGGGGGAAAGCAAGGTTTGGCTTCCCCCAGTCTTCCCTGTAACAGAGAATCCCAGATCTTGTTTTGTCTGGTCAGTGACCGAAATAAAGATTCCTTTCCATTCCAGATGTTGTTGACTATAGCTCCCAGCATGCATCCCCAGCTGCAGTGGACTTTGGGATGCTGGAAGCTGTAGTGAAGAACATCTGAGATTCCCTGTTACAAGGAACACTGCCTTCCCCCTGCTGGCCCGTCTGGTAGGTCATGTGAATGGCCCCATACACTGCCTTTGAACATGGAGGTTCCACGTCGCTATCATTACTAACAGCCAGTGATTGACTTCTCCTCCACAGGGTTGTCTAATCCCCTTTTAAAGCCGTTGATACCTCTTGTGTCAGTGAACTTCTCTTTCCAACTTGCCTTTTGTCAGGTGATGGAGGGACCCAGCAGGCTGCACAAGCTGGTGCTTCAGCTGGCAATATTCTTAGCGTAGTAACCACCGTGCACACGACATGGATGCAAGCTGTTATTGTTATTATTCGGTGTATTTCTATGCTGCCTCTTAGGCTAAGGTTGCCAAAACAGTTTCCAAACGATTAAACTAATCCATTTTCTGGCTGAGAAGCTGCTGGCAGTTTTTACAGACTGCAGAGGTCCAAAGGAAATTGCTCCCAGAAGAATGGTCCTCAGACAAAAACTGGCAGCAGATGACAGTTCCTGGGGATTTGACTTCTCCTCCTTCAGGCTACAGATGCAAGCATGGCCCTTAGCTGCTGCCGCTGCTTCTCCACAGCAGCTCCAAGTGGCAGCAAATTGCTATGGTGGCCATATCATCGTCTTCCTCAAGACCCCTCTGTCGGCATGTAGTTGTTGTTCCAGCCCACTCAAGCTCAAGCTTGAGCCCTCTGAGCCACAATCTGAGCTGCATTGTGTCCTTGCTGCATATTAAGTGATCCCAGCTTCCCGACACTTTCTTGTGGGCACTGATTCATAAGGCCAGTTTTCACAGGATGATTATTTTGCTTGCTTGCTTATATTTATTTATTTATTTATCATGTTTTTATACCACCTGATATGTCCATCTCTAGGCGGTATACAAAATTTAAAACAATATTTAGAAGTCAACACACGAGACACAATAAAAATAATAGCACAAAACAGTTATTAAAACAAATGATTAAAATCAATTCTAATTAAAAGCCTGTGAGAACAGGTGAGTCTTGAGGGTCTTCCTGAAAACAAACAGAGAAGGAGATGCTCTTATTTCAGCAGGGAGCATATTCCAAAGCCCTGGGGCAGCCACAGAGAAAGCCCAGTCCCGGGTCGCCACCAGATGAGCTGGTGGGAACCGTAACTTGACCTCTCCAGAAGATCGTTAACAGGAGGCAGGGTTCATGACAAAGGAGGCACTCTCTTCAATACCCTGGACCCAAGCCGTTAAGGACTTACGTTTTTGTCACCACTAATCCAGTGATGTGAAAAGTTAAACAACCATTCCCTGAATTAATAAGGTGGAATGCCCTTGTGCAGAGCTCAACTGTCTCCTAAAGGGGGACAAAGGAGAGCGCAATAGACGAGGGTCACTACTGACTATAAAAACCTGTTACCCTTACAGAAAAATGGTGGAAGTTGGAAGATCCCTGCCTCCCCCTGCAAATGTGGCTGTGGGGGAGGGAGGAGGATGCACATGCACACTGCTGTTCTACTGCTAGGGGACATCCCGAGTAGCATTTATCAGTACACAGATGCCAGCCCAGCCCATGAGGACTGGGAGTATGGGTGGCTGAAAGGAAACAAGCTGCCTGCCACTTGTTTGCCTTCTGCCTGGGGCTTAAAGGATTCGGGGGTGGCAAGAAGTGCAGGCTGCATTAAAGGATCTCAAGAGAAGTCTATGGGACTGGGAGGACCCACAACACGTGTCATTGTGGCCCAGTCCTCTCCATGGACCTTTTTGGTAGCAGACAGATAAAATCACCTTCCGAAGGCCTGTTAAAACAAAATTGCCTTGACCTGCTTCTGGTAGACCAATTATGTGGCAGATTTCCAGTGGTAGATAATTCCAGGACATCAGGTCTGGGATGATCTGATGCTGCAACCTTGCTAAAGCTAAGTTTCTTGGATGGGAGACCACCAGAAGCCCCATATAAGAGCAAATAGATATATAATAAAAGAGGAGAGAAGTCTATGATTGGGGTGCCGCCACCAAAAGGACCCTGCTCTCAATAGATACCAACCCCGCTTTATTTATTTATTCATTCATTCATTCATTCATTCAAGTTCTCTGGGCGGTCCACAAACAATAAAAACAGCCAATAAAAGATTAAAATATTTCAACAATCAAAATTAAGAAGTTAAAACTATTAAAACACAATTAAAACAGTATCTAATTAAAAGCCTGGGTGAACAAATGCATCTTGACTGCCCTTTTGAAAGTTGTCAGAGATGGGGAGGCTCTTATTTCACTAGGGAGCATATTCCAAAGCCTCGGGGCAGCAGCGGAGAAGGCCCGTCCCCGAGTAGCCACCAGACGGGTCATTGGCAACTGCAGACGAACCTCTCCAGATGATCTCAATGGGCGGTGGGGTTCATGGCGAAGAAGACGTTCTCTTAAATACCCAGGGCCCAAGCTGTTTAGGGCTTTATAGGTTATAAGCAAAACCTTGTACTCTGCCCAGAAACTTACCAGTAGCCAGTGTAGATGTTTTAAGATAGGAGTAATATGGTCTCTCTGAGATGACCCAGAGACCAATCTGGCCGCTGCATTCTGGACTAACTGTATTTAAAAAGGAAGGCATCCAGAGCTCAGCCAAATAATTTTATGCCCATGGAGGCTCATAGTAGCTAAGCCTTCAGATTTTGATATGAGATTCAAGCATTTTGAAAGCCTCCCCAAGATGAGGGGCCCAGATGTATAGCATTCCCTGCACCCTCTTCAAAAACCCAACCCCAGTGGTTAAGGCAGTCATTGGCTAATAGCTCTTCGTCTCCCTGCAGATCATCACTGCCTTGGAAGAGGATCCGATGGCACAGAAGATGCAGCTGGGATACCGCCTGCAGCAGATTGCCGCAGCTGTGGAGAACAAAGTCACAGACTTGTGATGTGCATAAGGGGGGCAGTCAGCCAGAGAGAGGGCAGACAGCACCCGCTGCAGTCAGAACCAGGCGCTCCCCGCTGAGGTGGGCGAAGTCGCAGTTCAGGCAGTGCCAACAGCAAAGGGCCAGAGGATTTTTTTTAAAAACTGACTCTGAAAAATAATAATAACAATAATAGAAATGAACCTTAGGGAAGCGTCTCCCTCACCAGAGCCTGGGCTCCTCCAGATGGGCCAAGCCAAGTGGCCAGGAGGTCAAACTGGTTATGGATGTGCCAAGGGGTTGGCAACCGGTGCAGCCGTGGGAAACGCGGGATCTTTGCCTCTCCGCAGCCTGAAGCCACTGAGAACAGCAGCCCAGGCAAGGACCTGGTTCTTGGTGAGTTTCCCCGGCACTCTCGTGGACCCTGCAAAAGAGCAGCCTGCAGTCTGAGCAAGGGGAGAATCCCCTGCCGGTCCTTCCTCCAGCCCTTTGGGCATCTCTTGTGCATCCAGTGGCACTTCCCTTCCTCCAACAGGACAAGGGCAGAGGATCAGACTGAAGACGGAAGCGCCAGCATGTGACGTGAACATGTTGGCATTCACTGTGGAGAAGAAGCCGGCCACAAGAGCAGCAGCAGCAGCATCCTGCCAAAATCCCTGCAAAGTGGCACCGTGCCTACCTTCCTGGCTCACACCTGGTCAATCAAGGTGGTCCTCTTCACAACCTCTGGGCATGCCTTTCTGCAGCTGCAGCTTCAGGTGCAGATCCCACCCTGCTCCCCAGAAAGCACAAAAGGACCCCCTCTTTCCCTCCATTTGCCTCGCACTCCCATTGCTGCTGCTCTGTATCAGATCTGTAGATCGCACTGGGGAAATGTATTTCAGACCTTCAGTGTTTTAACTTTTGTCGTCCCCCCACCCCGCTTAAGTTAGCACTTCTCCCTGGGCAAACATCCCTTTTCTTGCCACCCCTCCACTCTGCCCCCCATGGGGGCTTTCCTTGCTCTGCCAGAGACAACACCCGTTCCCCCCCCCCTAAAAAAACCAACAAAATGGTTGCTGCTCTGACTTTCTTAGGTTGGAGTCCCCCAGTGGCAGCTTTTGCTTTTTCTCTGGCTGTAGTTGGGGCTGCTGATCTTACTGGTCCCTGCTCCTGTGTCTTTAACAGCAACTTGATCTGCAGGCATTAGCAAGTGTTCATGTTTGTCTCCATGCCGTAAATTCACCGGTTGGTTTTTGCTGAAGAAAGGTCCTGTTAAGAGGCACAGGAGCAGACCAAGTGGTTTTTCTCGCCAGGAGGTACCTGGTAACCATACCTTGTAGCTCAGCTATGCTTTTCATAACTGACAGGCAGAGATCCAACAGGTGCAGGTTCTGTCATCACTGCATAGCCAAGCAGCAAAATAGATGAAGTGATAAGATTATTGGACCAGCCTCTGTGGAGTAGGAGTATGAAAGCTTTTGAGTTCAACAGAACTAACTCTTCAGTGGGGCTTGTAAAGAATTTTTTTGTGTTGAACACTTGCATATTCCTCCATCAAAATAAGATTTATCAGATAAGGACCAAACTGGATGTCATGTGGGAGGTCCATGAATAGGATCCCATGTGTGCTTCTTTTTTTAAGAAGGGGTGTGAGTTGTGTGGGAAGTATTCTCACACACACACACACACATACCCCTCTCCCATTGGTTTAGCCCTGAAGCAAACAGCCAGCCCTCCCCCATGGCTGTTTTTAAGTTAAAGGAGAAGTGTGGGAAAGCCTGTTCCCAGATCTAGTTCCATCTCATTTAGCCCTGAGAGATTCAAAAGCTGGTGTGTCACAGTTAAGAGCATGTGCAGTTTAGCTGAAGGTTCCTGGTTCAGATCTTCAGGCCTGCCAAGAACTCGCCAGGTAGCTCCAGCCAGCCCCTCTCTTCCAGCCTCCTATTTGTAATATGGGGGTGATTGTACTGGTTTACCTTACGCAGTAGTTGTAATGCTGAGATAATGTGTGTGACGCAATTAGGGAAAGGGCTATATAAATACTAAGTATTCTTAAGACTGCCCTAGCCAGGAGTCTAACCCTAACCTGCAACGCCTTCACACTTACAACTGTATTGTATTGCCTTGTGCTCTTTTGAATCATAGAATTTTGGAGCTGGAAGGGACCTGGTGGGTCTTCTACTCCAACGCTCTGCTTTATGCCTCTTGCGCTCTGGAACCAACGTGGTAGTACAACTCTCTGTCCTCTAGAGCAGGGATCCTCAACGTTGGGTCCCCAGATGTTCTTGGACTTCAACTCCCATAATCCCCAGCCAAAGGCCACTGGGCCTGGGTATTATGGGAGCTGAAGTCCAAGAACATCTGGGGGCCCAACGTTGAGGATCCCTGCTCTAGAGTCCTCTCTTTAACTTGTCAGTCCAGCCCACTCCTGAATACCTCAAATATGAAGTGCCGGTGCTCAAACTTGCTTGGTAGCCACACCTGTTACACAGTTCTTTCCCCCTAACTGCAGCCATGTGAGAGCTGAGAGAAAGGCACTTTGTACATGCTCAGTAGACCTTTTGTCTTGATTGTTTCATTGAGTCTAGGACTGAAAACAAATTGTGAGATTACAAGTTTGAACATTTAAACCAAACCCTGCACCCGAGAAGAGCCTCAAGCTCCAGTTGCAGTGCTGAATTATTCTTTTGGAGGGGTTATCTACAGCAGGGCTGCTCAGCTTTGGCCCTCCCATAACTCCTGGCTATTGGCCACTATAGCTGGGGATTATGGGAGTTGTAGTTCAAAAAACAGCTGGGGGGGTCCTAAGTTGAGCAGGCCTGATCTACAGTCTATCCCATGAAGATCATGTATTCTGCACATACTGAGCAGCCATTACATTTGACACAAGGAAACAGCAGCTGCCGCCATAAGATGCTAGAGGTACCTTTCAGTTGCCTCTCACTAACCTTCATCAAGTTACCTCTTGCCAGTCTGGAGGGTTGACTTAAAAGTTCCTGAGAGGTAAATGCAGCAGTGTCTCGGTTTTAGGATGCAGGAGCCCTTTGGATCAGTGGCCTCTCAAGATCTCTGTGTGTCTGGCAGGGCGCCAAATGTTGCCCGCTTGTGCGCACTGTCCTACCCTTCCCTCCCTTTTAAAAAATGGGGGCAGGAGGGCTTCTTGCTGCCTCGGCACTCCCGTAATATGTGGTCTGAGGCACTGCCCCACCTCACTACATGGAAGGGCTGCCAGGTGTGCCAGCCAAAGATCCTCTTGCACTGCCTCTGAGGTGCTCTGTGCAAAGTGAGCATGATGTCACTGTGGGGCCGTGAGCCCTTTGCGGGTCTTCAGGACCCCCGCAAGTGCCTGTCCTCACCACTCTCCAGAGCCGGACCTGAAGAACATCTGCCCTCTTTGAGGAAGCAAGCAGCCCAGGGTCATGTCTCCGCAAACCTTAAGACGACCTCTGCTACCAGTTCCATTCCCACCCTCCTCCATGAACAGTGGGCATTTCAGAGAGGGGCTGGAAAGTGCATCTTGCCACTGCAGTGGTACATACCCAACACAGCGCTGCCTGAAAGCTGTGAAAAAGGCCAGTTCTGTGCTAGGGATCATGAGGAAGGGGACTGAAAATGAAAATGCTAATATTCTAATGCCCTTATACAAATCTATGGTGTGGCCACATTTGGAGTACTGCGTACAGTTCTGGTCACTGTATCTTAAGAAGGATATTGTAGAACTGGAAAAAGTGCAGAAGGCAACAAAATTGAACAGGGGCCTGGAGCACCTTCCTTATGAAGCAAGGCTACAGCATCTGGGGCTTCTTAGTTTGGAAAAGAGACATAGTGGTGTATAAAATTATGCATGGAACAGAGAGAGTGGACAGCGAGAAATTCCTCTCCCTCTCTCACAGCACTAGAACCAGGGGTCATCCCATGAAACTGAAGGCCAGGAGATTTAGGACCAACAAAAGGAAGTACTTTTTCCCCCACACGGCATAATCAATCTAGGGAATTCCCTACCATGGGATGTGGTGATGGCCACTTGCTTGGGTAGCTTTAAAAGGGGCTTAGACAAATTCACGGAGGACAGGTCTATCCATGGCTCCTAGTTCTGATGCCTTGATGCCACCTCCAGCCTCAGAGGTCAAAGGCCAGGCAGCAGCAGCAGCAGCAGCTCTCCAAGGTTTCAAGCAAGAGTCTTTTGCAGCCCTGCCTGGAGATGCTGCCAGGGACTGAACCTGGACTTCTGCCTGCAAAGCAGAGGCTCTGCCACTGAGCTACATCCCTGAATCCTCTGGTAACAATAGCATCCTCGTGTCTGCAAGCATTCGTCTCTAGGCTGTGAAAGGCTTTCCCACTTGATTTCTGCAGATCAAGCTGCTGTTAAAAGCTCCAGAGCAGGCCAGGCCTTTCTTCCCCTCCTCAACTGGCAATCCAAGGACAATTCTCCAGCCCATGTCTTGGCAACCTTACACCCAACAGATTTTCACTGCATCATAGATGGTAGGAACTTCTAAAATGTGGGTAAACAATGTAGTGTAGGAGCTGTGCTGGGTGCTGGAGAAGGGCTGCCTGCCTCACTCTAAACACTGGGGGAATTCAATATGCCTTCATTTATTTTTTATGGTTTCTTGTCTCTCTGGTCAATTATCTGGCTTTCCCTTTTTACATTCCGAGCCAGCTCCCCAAATGTGCTTTCTCAACTGATTGGAGATTAATAATTAATCTGGAAAGCTTGACAGACAAACCTGTCTGAGTTTTTTATTTGTTGTTGTTGTTGTTCCATAGTATAATAATGTTATTGTAGATACTGTTTTGAGCAAAGTAGGAATTTTATCATGAAATGAGAAGTTTTGTCTGTAAATAATCAGTTTAGATCCCAGATGACTTTATTACAGAGCAAAATTCTTACACGGTAATTCAATAAACTTTAATATACAACACACTACCAGGCTCCGGCATCTGCTTTCTCTTGTCTGTGGCTTCCTAATGACATGTTGATCTATCAGTGGAGTGTAGCCATTTCAGGAATAAGGCTGGCAACATTTTTACTGGTTTACACACACCAGTAAAGGTGTGTGTGTTATTGTTGTTAAAGGTTTTTGTTCTCACTACTTTGGAGATTTTCATTGCCAGGCTAGTTGCGTAATTGCACCCCAGTTCCTCCCTTGCTTCAACCCCAGCATGCATTTCAGCCCAGGTGGATCATTAGGCTGGCCATTGATGTGACAGAATTATTGGGTGGAGTGTGTATGTGTTAATTGGGGGTCCTGGATGAGGAAGGAATTTAAGCAGCTACTGAAGGCCAAAAGGAGATTAATGATCAGCTCTCCCAATATTATTACTAGGTTTGCAGCAGCTTCACGGAGGACTTTTGACAGAAGCAACAGCATGGAGCCACCATTAGCCCCACTGGAGAAAACACAAATGTGCTTGTAGCATGCCTGTATATTTCCCCAACAGAGTTAATAGCAGCTTTGAATGATTTGGAAGGAGAAAGGGCTGGGAGGTTAAACAGCCCCCCATCCAACACTACTTCTCCAGGGAGAATTGCCCCACAAAAGACAATGCTTGTCTTTTAAAGTTTGTTTTTTCCCTGCACTACATCCGTTTTGGCCCCATAAATTAGGGTTACCTCTTGATAAGGGATCTAGTTTGTGGAGGGAGGGAGGGAGAGAGAGAGAGAGAGAGAGAGAGAGTTACACTATGAGATAACCGCCAAGGGAGATGTGCCAGGGTCTCAATTGGTGTGCCCCCCCCCACCTTGTAGTAGTTACTCAGGGGTGGGGCTGTAGTAGCTTGGTAGTTAAAGCATCTGCTTTGCATGCAGAAGGTCCCAGGTTCAATCCCTAACACCTCCAGGTAGGGCTGGGGAAGAGAAAACTAGTTTCTTCTATATGGCGCGAATAATACACTCGTATGTGTATTTCTGCAAATAATGCTATAAATGCAAATGCATTTATTATGTGGTGGGGTGACAATGGCAATTTTATATATATATATAAAAAAGGTTGACGGAATCGAGGACAACGCACCTCAGCTGGGGTGCAGTTTGGTCTAGCATTGCCCACAGGCAGCTGGCAGAGCGAGGGCAAGTGTGTGTTTGTTGTTGTTGTTATTATGATTATTATTAACAGTAATAGCCACACACATTACTATTAATTAATTATTAAATAATTATTTATTTAATTATATTATATCTAATTTGATTATTTAATAATAATTAAATAATAATAATTCAATTTCTAAACCACTCTTCCAAAAATGGCTCAGGGCGGTTTACACAGAGAAATAATACATAAATAAGATGGATCCCTATCCCCAAAGGGCTCATAATATAAAAAGAAACATGATAGACACCAGCAACAGTCACTGGAGGAATGCTGTGCTGGGGGTGGATAGGGCCAGTTACTCTCCCCCTGCTAAATAAAGAGAATCACCACGTTGAAAGGTGCCTCTTTGCCAAGTTAGCAAGGAGAGAGCGTTGCCTGTTGAATTTCTATTGCTGTGCAGCTATCAAGGACTTGGACAAACATTCCTTCCAGAGAGCTAATCCCACCTCCCTGCGTGGACCTTGGGAGAGTCTCTCAGCCACCAACCACACAAGGCTTTGGCACAAAGGTGTCTCGGGGATTGGCCGCGTGGGCCCTCTTCTTCTCTGAACTAACCCAAAATAATAGCCAGACCATACACATGCAGCTGCCTCCCTTGTGCTGAGTCGGGCTGACAGGCAGTGGCTCTCTAAGGTGCCAGGAGGAGGCAGGAACCTTTTTCTCTCCATGCGTTAGACCCGGGTTTTGTTTTTGTTTTTTTACAAACAAGGGATTTCTAAACTGCGATATTGTAATGTAACCGAGAGCAGCCACAGAGCCCAAACCTGCCCACCGCCCGCGACACACACAACACACACATTTTCAGTGCCCCCCCCCACCCCGTTATAGAAGCTCTAAACGTGTATCAATCCCCAAAATGCCCGACCTAGCCCCAAAGCAGCCAAGGCACGAGCGGCCAGCCGCCCGCCCCGCAATCCAGCCACGTTCGGAATGGAATCCCATAATCTGCAAGTGTGCCGGGTGCTGGCCAGGGCGTTTCTCCAGCAGGCAGAGAGACGGAGAGGGAGGATGGGTGACGTGGAGGTTTCCCCAGCAGCCGCCAGACCAGATCTTGGCGGTGGCGGCGGCGCGGCAGCCCTCTCTGCTGAGAAGGGAGGAAGGGAGGGAGCGACTACAACTCCCAGCTCTCCCCTCCCGGCCTGTGGCTGGTTTGGAGATGGCTGCCTCCGTATCCCCGAGCGAGGAGGCGGCGACGGCTTGGAATCGGAGTCGCCCAGCTTAGGTCAGGCTGGTAAAGGCATCGGGTGGAGGCGCGGCCCTCTGCCGAGGTTCCCTTCGAGGGTGGGAGCTGCTGGCACAGGAGGAGGAAGAGCAGCTAGACCGGGCAGGCCGCCGGCCGGGGAGAGAGAGGGCGGCGGCCCCTCCCACGAGGATCCGTCCTTGCAGCCAAATAGGCGCTACTGCTACTAGCGAGGATGAGGTCAGAACGGTGTGTGAGCTGCTTAGTAGCCCCTTCTAGGCCCGCCTGTAAAGTGTTGCTGACTGACTGCTGTAACCTGGACCAGAAGATCCTCTGGGGGTCGCAGCAGCCCCAGGGCGCAGGAGGAGGGCACTGTAGCGAAGCACCACTAGCCGTGATGGAAGCGATTCAGCTGCAGCAAGCCAGGCCCAGCTTTACCGCTAAGGGAGGATCCTGTAGGGGAAACAGCCCCTTCTCTTAGCACAGGGATGGGATTTCCTTTCCTGGTCCCGGATCCTTTCTGGAATGAGGCTGTCGCTCAGTGATAGAGCGCATGCATCATGCCTTGCATGCAGACGGCCCCAGGTTCGATCCCTGCAAGCGAAGGCTGGGAAAGACTCAGCCCTGCCTGAAACCCCCAAGAGCTGGTGGTGGCCAGGAGACAACACCCAGTTAGATGGCCCAATGGTCGTGGCCCACTATGTTTCTCCATCGGAGCTGATTTTTAAGAGAGGTGTCCTGTGCTGCTGAGGCTTTCATTAGCTTGGAAGCTGTGCATACCCTCAGATCTTCTCTCCCTTAATACCAGCGGTATGGTTGAGCTGCAGCCGTAGTAACTTGTGGAGTTAGTGCACTCAACATGTATCTGGGACTGGTTATTGAGCCTCAGTACCACTCAGCACAACCTTTCCTTTTCCTTTCCTTTCCTGCCTCATGGGGTGTATTCAGCTCCTGAGCTGAAGCCTGATTGAGAGTGCTGTGCTCCTGTTGCAGAAGGTGAAAGAAAGATGGTAGATATGCCAGGGTTCCTACCTAGCAGTTGCGGACCAGTGAGTCTGAGCTCCTCTCCCCTGGGAAGCTCAGTGGGGTTTGGTGCAAGACTTGCCTGGAAACCTAATCCTATAATCCTAGATATATTTTTGTAGGAGATGGGAAGAGTACTCAGTTGTGAGGGAAATGCACCCAGCACATGCTTAGGGGCACTTGCTTCTTTCTTGTTAGGGCTGCTGAGTCCTTGTGCTAATTGAGCCTTGCCAGAACTTGATGCTGTTGCTGGGGGGGAGGGTGTTGCTTATTGAGCAGAGCTAAAGGTTTCTCAGAGACGCAGAGGTCAGGTTGAGTGGGTGAGCCTGCTGCAGTAGTAGAGGAAGGGGAGATGGCTTTTGAAACCTGCCCAGTATTTCAAGACCCAAGCCCTGCTAGAGGCCCTTGGCCCACAGACTTCCAAGTCTGTGGAGGTGAGAAAAGGGGTGCAGACCAGTCTTCTTTTTTCATCTGTGTGCGGAATACATTTTGTTCTGGGCGGCAGTCTCAAGGCAGTGTGTCTGCATCATATGCATTCAGAGTGGGGCCTTCCTGATTCAACCTGAGCAGGAGCTAAAATTAACTGAGCAGACATTTTTTAAAAACCTTGTGAGCATGTGCACGCCTTAGAGGGAACACTGGTGCAGACCTCAATGTCCTTGGCCAGACCTGATAAAGGGCAGGTCCCTCGTAGCTTAGGCGGATGTAATGCCGCTCAACCATCTACTCATCGCTCGGTGATCAGGAGCAGTCTTGGGTTCACGGGCTCCTGTCCTTCCCTCCGCTCTGCTCATTCCTCGCCATCCTTCCACCCCCATTTCGAATGTTGGATACAACTGTGGTCTGTCTTTCTTTCGTCTACCACCTAATAAAAATCTCTAGGTGGTTTATAAACCAGAGATGGGAGGGGCCCATCTTCACTTCTCATCCCAGGACCCACTTCAACCTTTACTGTGCCTCTGTGTTTTTTTGTTTTGTTTTACTTATTTTATTGTTACTGTTAACTGCTCTGCACCCCCCCTCCAAAAAAGGGCATTCGTGTATTTTAAGTATTTATTTATTTATTTACACTTGTCTGCCGCTCTTCCTCCGAGAAACTCAGAGCAGTGTACATGCCTATTTTTAAAGAAAGAAATGTGAACCAACAGCAGTGCCATGGGATGAACCCCCTGCGGAAGGAAAAGGGTCTTCCCATGCCGCTGCTGGGTCATGGCTGAGTGCCGAACTTCTTAATCCCATCCCTATTTCCTGATCAGCTGTCATCGTCAGCTCAAAGCTCTGTACACCCGGAATCCGTCCCGTTGAGGCCCATCCATGTGGACAGAGAGAGCCTGCTCCACTGGCAAGATGGGCTTCTACATCAGTTCCCTCTCCAGAGCATCCTACGGCAACAGAGCCCCGCTAGAGTCCTCTCGCCCACCTGCCAAGCGTTACCAGGCAGCACCCAGCTACAACTATAGGTGGACTGAGCTGCACTACGAGGCAAGCCGCGGCAATGTGGAGAAGCTGATGCAACTCCTGGTGACCTCCGGTGCGTATCTCTGTGTTGCGTGTGTGCGGCTAAGGACGTTACATCAAACATGCATGGTTCCTGTCCAGTCTTCCCTCTAACAGGGATTCCCAGATGTTGTTGACTACAACTCCCAGAATCCCCAGCTGCAATGGATTTTGCTTGGGGATTCTGGGAGTTCTAGTCAACAACATCTGGGAATTCCTGCTAGAGGGAACACTGTTCCTGTCAAGTATAATTTGTGGGGGGCAGGGAAGGGCTTGAGGGGCACCACGACCATGGTGACAGTGCAGGGAGGCAGGCCTTTACTCTTTCCTGCTGTGACAATCCCAGTCCAGAGTGCCCCTCATTCCTACAGCCATTTCCCCTACTCTCCTAGGTGTCAATGGCAGCTTTCCTTCTGGGCCTCAGCTTCCCTCCTGGACACATAGTCATAGGAAGGTAGATCCAGGCTGGGATGGTCGTGGGGCAGATGGTTAATGCTTCCCCACTGCAGCTGCTATTTGCGGGCAAAAAAATCAAACATACAGCCAAACACTTCATTCATTTTGTTGTATGTGTGCATACAAGGAGAGCTGGTCTTGTAGCAAGCATGACTTGTCCCCTTAGCTAAGCAGGGTCCACCCTAGTTGCATTTGAATGGGAGACTAGAAATGTGAGCACTGTAAGATATTCCTCTTGGGGGATGGGGCCACTCTGGGAAGAGCATCTAGGTTCCAAGTTCCCTCCCTGGCATCTCCAAGATAGGGCTGAAAGAGATTCCTGTCTGCAGCCTTGGAGAAGCCACTGCCTAGACAACACTGAGCTAGATGGACCAATGGTCTGACGCGGTATATGGCAGCTTCCTGTGAATGATTGCACATGTGTTCATTTAAAAAATGAACCTAGGTACAGGGCCCTTAAATGCAAGACACAGATAGGAAGTGTCCCTCTGTATGTGCATTGAACATAATGTATGAATAACTGTACATGCATACAGATTCCATGTACATGCATACATGGAACACAGATTGTACAGGTGAAACTCGGAAAATTAGAATATCGTTAAGTCCATTAATTTCAGTAATGCAAATTAAAAGGTGAAACTGATATATGAGACAGACGCATTACATGCAAAGCGAGATAAGTCAAGCCTTAATTTGTTATAATTGTGATGATCATGGCGTATAGCTCATGAAAACCCCAAATCCACAATCCCAGAAAATTAGAATATTACATGGAACCAAGAAGACAAGGATTGTAGAATAGAACAATATCGGACCTCCGAAAAGTATACAGTGTGCTGTGCTTGATTGGCCAGCAAACTCGCCTGACCCCATAGAGAATCTATGGGGCATTGCCAAGAGAAGGATGAGAGACATGAGACCAAACAATGCAGAAGAGCTGAAGGCCGCTAATGAAGCATCCTGGTCTTCCATAACACCTCATCAGTGCCACAGGCTGATAGCATCCATGCCACGCCGCATTGAGGCAGTAATTGCTGCAAAAGGGGCCCAAACCAAGTACTGAATACATATGCATGCTTATACTTTTCAGAGGTCCGATATTGTTCTATTCTTCAATCCTTGTCTTCTTGGTTCCATGTAATATTCTGATTTTCTGGGATTGTGGATTTGGGGTTTTCATGAGCTGTACGCCATGATCATCACAATTATAACAAATTAAGGCTTGACTTATCTCGCTTTGCATGTAATGCGTCTGTCTCATATATCAGTTTCACCTTTTAATTTGCATTACTGAAATTAATGGACTTAACGATATTCTAATTTTCCGAGTTTCACCTGTATATGTGTTTTAACACTGTGTGTGAATAAGGCACGTGCTTGTCATAATGTGTATACTTTGGCTGTCGGAGATCCTGCTCTGAAGGCATATCTACCCCACAGACGTGTACTGCTTTTATACCATATCCTGCCATGGCTCCCCACAGAAGTTCCTCGAGCTTTTTTGTTTGGTAAGAATTTTGAGAATTCTGTTAGCGATCTTGACTCCACTCCTGCCCACAGAATTATTCCCAGGCTTCCATTGGGGATAGGAAATAACGACAAAATCCCTTGAAATCTGTGGGGCAGAAATGCTCTTAGACTTTCTGTAATAATCAGTTATTTCTCTGCCATTCAGAGATGCTCATTACCCTTTGGTTTTAGGCAGGGAGCTGTTGGACAAGAAGGATTATTATGGCAAGACACCACTCTACTGGGCTGCCTACAAGGGGCAGAGGCGATCTGTGGAGATACTGCTCCAACATGGCGCCCATGTCAACACATGCTGTAAACATGGAGGGACACCCCTTCATGCTGCCGTTGGCCTTTTCCCAGACTGCACCCTGCTGCTGATCCAGGTAATGTCCCCATAACCACTCCTCCATCTCCTTTTCTCCTCATTCTACTGCCAGAAGCAGCGTTCGCTCATCACCTCACAAGCCCTTGCTGTACTCTTCAGAGGCATCGAGCACGGCCTCCTGGGCTTGGCTGCAGGGGCTGATAAGCGCTGCAGGGGTTGGGCAGCTTGAGGCCTACGGTTCTGAGGCACTGATGAGTTCTTTTCCTCTTCAGCACGGCGCAGATGTGAACCTGCAGGATAACTGGGGAGTGACCCCCATGTACCTGGCGGCATGCAGTGGGCAAACAGAGTGCATCCGGTTGCTGGTGCAAGCAGGGGCCTGCATCTCCTACAGAAATAAGGTAGTCTTCTTGCTAAAGGCTGGTTAGGGAATTTGCTGTTTCCCCGTTACGAATCCTCCTGTAGGCTTGGTCACCCTGCCTGGTGCTACGGTTGTGAATGGAGGCACTACCATTTCTCTCCCAGTCTGTAGATACCACTGAACAGACCAACATCACTCCTCCCCCACGGGACAGATCCTTAGTGCCTGCTGATCTGCCTCCTTGCTCTCCTTGAG